>NC_041384.1:426258039-426467288 GCF_002162155.2 Triticum dicoccoides | reverse complement strand
CACCACTAGGACTCCTCCTAGGGGGAAACCCTAGGCGCATGGGCCTATAGGGGCTGGTGCCCTTGGCCCATGATGGCCAAGGCACACCCCCTACAGCCCATGTGGCCCCCCGGGACAGGTGGCCCCACCCGGTGGACCCCCGGGACCCTTCCGGTGGTCCCGGTACAATACCGATAACCCCGAAACTTGTCCCGATGCCCGAAATAGCACTTCCTATATATAATTCTTTACCTCCGGACCATTCCGGAACTCCTCGTGACGTCCGGGATCTCATCCGGGACTCCGAACAACATTCGGGTTTCTGCATATCCATATCTTCATAACCCTAGCGTCACCGAACCTTAAGTGTGTAGACCCTACGGGTTCGGGAGACATGCAGACATGACCGAGACGCTCTCAGTCAATAACCATCAGTGGGATCTGGATACCCATGATGGCTCCCACATGCTCCTCGATGTTGTCATCGGATGAACCACTATGTCGAGGATTCGATCAAACCCTGTATGCAATTCCCTTTGTCAATCGGTACGTTACTTGCCCGAGACTCGATCGTCGGTATCCCAATACCTTGTTCAGTCTCGTTACCGGCAAGTCATTTTACTCGTACTGTAATGCATGATCCCGTGTCCAACACCTTGGTCACATTGAGCTCAATATGATGATGCATTACCGAGTGGGCCCAGAGATACCTCTCCGTCATACGGAGTGACAAATCCCAGTCTCGATCCGTGTCAACCCAACAGCTACTTTCGGAGATACCTGTAATGCACCTTTATAGTCACCCAGTTACGTTGTGACGTTTGATATACCCAAGGCACTCTTACGGTATCCGGGAGTTACACGATCTCATGGTCGAAGGAAGAGATACTTGACACTTGCAAAGCTCTAGCAAAACGAACTACACGATCTTTTATGCTATGCTTAGGATTGAGTCTTGTCCATCACATCATTCTCCTAATGATGTGATCCCGTTATCAACGACATCCAATGTCCATAGTCAGGAAACCATGACTATCTGTTGATCACAACGAGCTGGTCAACTAGAGGCTTACCAGGGACATAGTGTGGTCTAAGTATTCACACGTGTATTACGATTTCCGGATAACATAGTTATAGCATGAATACAAGACAATTATCATGAACAATGAAATATAATAATACTTTTATTATTGCCTCTAGGGCATATTTCCAACAGTCTCCCACTTGCACTAGAGTCACTAATCTAGTTACATTGTGATGAATCGAACACCCATAGAGTTCTGGTGTTGATCATGTTTTGCACGCGAGAGAGGTTTAGTCAGCGGATCTGCGACATTCAGATCCGTGTGCACTTTGCAAATCTCTATGTCTCCATCTTGAACATTTTCACGGATGGAGTTGAAACGACGCTTGATGTGCCTGGTCTTCTTGTGAAACCTGGGCTCCTTTGCGAGGGAAATAGCTCCAGTGTTGTCACAGAAGAGTTTGATCGGCCCCGACGCATTGGGTATGACTCCTAGGTCGGTGATGAACTCCTTCACCCAAATCGCTTCATGTGCTGCCTCCGAGGCTGCCATGTACTCCGCTTCACACGTAGATCCCGCCACGATGCTCTGCTTGCAGCTGCACCAGCTTACTGCTCCACCATTCAACATATACACGTATCCGGTTTGTGACTTAGAGTCATCCAGATCTGAGTCGAAGCTAGCGTCGACGTAACCCTTTACGACGAGCTCTTCGTCTCCTCCATAAACGAGAAACATGTCCTCTGTCCTTTTCAGGTACTTCAGGATATTCTTGACTGCTGTCCAGTGTTGCTTGCCAGGATTACTTTGGTATCTTACTACCAAACTTACGGCAAGGTTTACATCGGGTCTGGTACACAGCATGGCATACATAATAGATCCTATGGCTGAAGCATAGGGGATGACACTCATCTCTTCTTTATCTTTTGCCGTGGTCGGTGACTGAGCTGAGCTCAGTCTCATACCTTGTAACATAGGCAAGAACCCCTTCTTGGACTGATCCATTCTGAATCTCTTCAAAATCTTATCAAGGTATGTGCTTTGTGAAAGACCTATGAGGCGTCTCGATCTATCTCTATAGATCTTGATGCCTAATATATAAGCAGCTTCTCCAAGGTCCTTCATTGAAAAACACTTATTCAAGTAGGCCTTAATGCTGTCCAGAAATTCTATATTATTTCCCATCAAGAGTATGTCATCTACATATAATATGAGAAATGCTACAGAGCTCCCACTCACTTTCTTGTAAACGCAGACTTCTCCATAAGTCTGCATAAACCCAAACGCTTTGATCATCTCATCAAAGCGAATGTTCCAACTCCGAGATGCTTGCACCAGTCCATAAATGGATCGCTGGAGCTTGCATACTTTGTTAGCGTTCCGAGGATCGACAAAACCTTCCGGCTGCATCATATACAGTTCTTCCTTAAGATGCCCGTTAAGGAATGCTGTTTTGACGTCCATCTGCCATATCTCATAATCATAGTATGCGGCAATTGCTAACATGATTCGGACGGACTTTAGCTTCGCTACGGGAGAGAATGTCTCGTCGTAGTCAATCCCTTGAACCTGTCGATAACCCTTAGCGACAAGTCGAGCTTTATAGATGGTAGCATTACCATCCGCGTCCGTCTTCTTCTTAAAGATCCATTTGTTTTCTATCGCTCGCCGATCATCGGGCAAGTCTGTCAAAGTCCATACTTTGTTTTCATACATGGATTCTATCTCGGATTTCATGGCTTCAAGCCATTTGTTGGAATCCGGGCCCGCCATTGCTTCTTCATAGTTCGAAGGTTCATTGTTGTCTAACAACATGATTTCCAGGACAGGGTTGCCGTACCACTCTGGTGCGGAACGTGTCCTTGTGGACCTACGAAGTTCAGCAGTAACTTGATCCGAAGTACCTTGATCATTATCATGGTTTTCCTCTTCAGTTGGTGTGGGCATCACAGGAACGGTTTCCTGTGCTGCGTCACTATCCCGCTCAAGAGGTAGTACTTCATCGAGTTCTACTTTCCTCCCACTTACTTCTTTCGAGAGAAACTCTTTTTCCAGAAAGCATCCGTTCTTGGCAACAAAGATCTTGCCTTCGGATCTTAAGTAGAAGGTATACCCTACAGTTTCCTTAGGGTATCCTATGAATACACATTTTTCCGACTTGGGTTCGAGCTTTTCAGGTTGAAGTTTCTTGACATAAGCTTCGCATCCCCAAACTTTTAGAAACGACAGCTTAGGTTTCTTTCCAAACCATAATTCATACGGTGTCGTCTCAACGGATTTAGACGGTGCCCTATTTAAAGTGAATGTAGCTGTCTCTAGAACGTATCCCCAAAATGATAGCGGTAAATCGGTAAGAGACATCATAGACCGCACCATATCCAATAGAGTGCGATTACGACGTTCGGACACACCGTTTCGCTGAGGTGTTCCAGGTGGCGTGAGCTGTGAAACGATTCCACATTTCTTTAAGTGTGTACCAAATTCGTGACTTAAGTATTCTCCTCCACGATCTGATCGTAAGAATTTTATCTTTCGGTCACGTTGATTCTCCACCTCATTCTGAAATTCCTTGAACTTTTCAAAGGTCTCAGACTTGTGTTTCATTAAGTAGACATACCCATATCTACTCAAGTCATCTGTGAGAGTGAGAACATAACGATATCCTCCGCGAGCCTCAACGCTCATTGGACCACACACATCGGTATGTATGATTTCCAACAAGTTGGTTGCTCGCTCCATTGTTCCGGAGAACGGAGTCTTGGTCATTTTGCCCAAGAGGCATGGTTCGCACGTGTCAAATGATTCATAATCAAGAGACTCTAAAAGTCCATTGGCATGGAGCTTCTTCATGCGCTTGACACCAATGTGACCAAGGCGGCAGTGCCACAAGTATGTGGGACTATCGTTATCAACTTTAAATCTTTTGGCATCTACACTATGAACATGTGTAATATTACGCTCGAGATTCATTAAGAATAAACCATTGACCATCGGAGCATGACCATAAAACATATCTCTCATATAAATCGAACAACCATTATTCTCAGACTTAAATGAGTAGCCATCTCGTATTAAACGAGATCCAGATACAATGTTCATGCTCAAACTTGGCACTAAATAACAATTATTAAGGTTCAAAACTAATCCCGTAGGTAAATGTAGAGGCAGCGTGCCGACGGCGATCACATCGACTCTGGAACCATTCCCGACGCGCATCGTCACCTCGTCCTTCGCCAGTCTCCGTTTATTCCGCAGCTCCTGCTGTGAGTTACAAATATGAGCAACGGCACCGGTATCAAATACCCAGGAGTTACTACGAGTACTGGTAAGGTACACATCAATCACATGTATATAAAATATACCTTTGGTGTTGCCGGCCTTCTTATCCGCTAAGTATTTGGGGCAGTTCCGCTTCCAGTGACCCTTCCCCTTGCAATAAAAGCACTCAGTCTCAGGCTTGGGTCCATTCTTTGACTTCTTCCCGGTAACTGGCTTACCAGGCGCGGCAACATCTTTGCCGTCCTTCTTGAAGTTCTTCTTACCCTTGCCCTTCTTGAACTTAGTGGTCTTATTGACCATCAACACTTGATGTTCTTTCTTGATTTCAGCCTCTGCTGACTTCAGCATCGAGAACACTTCAGGAATGGTCTTTTCCATTCCCTGCATGTTGTAGTTCATCACAAAGCTCTTGTAGCTTGGTGGGAGCGACTGGAGGATTCTGTCAATGACCGCCTCATCTGGGAGGTTAATGTTCAGCTGGGTCATACGGTTGTGCAACCCAGACATCTTCATGATGTGCTCACTGACAGAACTGTTTTCCTCCATCTTACAACTGTAGAACTTGTCGGAGACATCATATCTCTCGACCCGGGCATGAGCTTGGAAAACTAGTTTCAGCTCTTCGAACATCTCATATGCTCCGTGATGCTCAAAACGCTTTTGGAGCCCCGGTTCTAAGCTGTAAAGCATGCCGCACTGAACGAGGGAGTAATCATCAGCGCGAGACTGCCAAGCATTCATAATGTCTTGGTTCTCTGGGACGGGAGCGTCACCTAGCGGTCCTTCTAGGACATATTGTTTCCTGGCAGCTATGAGGATGATCCTCAGGTTCCGGACCCAGTCCGTATAGTTGCTGCCATCATCTTTCAGCTTGGTTTTCTCTAGGAACGCGTTGAAGTTCATGTTGACATTAGCGTTGGCCATTGATCTACAAGACATATTTGCAAAGGTTTTAGACTAAGTTCATGATAATAAAGTTCTAATAAAATTATGAACTCCCACTTAGATTAGACATCCCTTTAGTCATCTAAGTGTTACACGATCCGAGTCGACTAGCCCGTGTCCGATCATCACGTGAGACGGACTAGTCATCGTCGGTGAACATTTTCATGTTGATCGTATCTTCCATACGACTCGTGTTCGACCTTTCGGTCTCCGTGTTCCGAGGCCATGTCTGCACATGCTAGGCTCGTCAACTTAACCCTAAGTGTTTTCGCTGTGTAAAACTGTCTTACACCCGTTGTATGTGAACGTAAGAATCCATCACACCCGATCATCACGTGGTGCTTAGAAGCGACGAACTGTAGCAACGGTGCACAGTTAGGGGAGAACACTTCTTGAAATTTTATAAGGGATCATCTTATTTACTACCGTCGTCCTAAGTAAACAAGATGCATAATACATAATAAACATCACATGCAATTATATAGTTGTGACATGATATGGCCAATATCATATAGCTCCATTGATCTTCATCTTCGGGGCTCCATGATCATCTTGTCACCGGCTTGACACCATGATCTCCATCATCATGATCTCCATCATCGTGTCTTCATGAAGTTGTCACGCCAACGACTACTTCTACTTCTATGACTAACGTTTAGCAATAAAGTAAAGTAGTTTACATGGCGTTATTCAATGACACACAGGTCATACAAAAAAATAATGACAACTCCTATGGCTCCTGCCGGTTGTCATACTCATCGACATGCAAGTCGTGAATCCTATTACAAAGAACATGATCTCATACATCACAATTCATCATTCATCACAACTTCTGGCCATATCACATCACATGATCAATCGCTGCAAAAACAAGTTAGACGTCCTCTAATTGTTGTTGCATCTTTTACGTGGCTGCAATTGGGTTCTAGCAAGAACGTTTTCTTACCTACGAATCACCACAACGTGATTTTGTCAACTTCTATTTACCCTTCATAAGGGCCCTGTTCATCGATTCCGCTCCAACTAAGGTGGGAGAGACAGACACCCGCCAGCCACCTTATGCAACTTGTGCATGTCAGTCGGTGGAACCGGTCTCACGTAAGTGTACGTGTAAGGTTGGTCTGGGCCGCTTCATCCCACAATACCGTTGAGCAAGAAAAGACTAGTAGAGGCAAGTAAGATGACAAAATCCACGCCCACAACAAAGTTGTGTTCTACTCGTGCAAAGAGAACTACACATAGACCTAGCTCATGATGCCACTGTTGGGGAACGTTGCAGAAAATTAAAATTTTTCCTACGGTTTCACCAAGATCCATCTATGAGTTCATCTAAGCAACGAGTCTAGGGAGAGAGTTTGCATCTACATACCACTTGTAGATCGCGTGCGGAAGCTTGCAAGGTGATGATGTAGTCGTACTCGACGTGATCCAAATCACCGATGACCAGCGCCGAACGGACGGCACCTCCGCGTTCAACACACGTACGGGACGGGAGACGTCTCCTCCTTCTTGATCCAGCAAGGGGGAAGGAGAGGTTGATGAAGATCCAGCAGCACGACGGCGTGGTGGTGGATGCAGGGCGTCACAGCAGCAGGGCTTCGCCGAGACTACAAAGGAGAGACGTAACGGGGGGGAGGTGGAGGCGCCAGGGGCTGGTGTATGAAGTCCCTCCTCTCCCCCACTATATATAGGGGTGCCAGGGGGGGCGCCGGCCCTAGTAGATGAGATCTACTAGGGGGGGCGGCGGCCTAGGGGAGGTTTTCCTCCCCCCCCCCCAAGGCACCTAGGGGTGCCTTCCACCACTAGGACTCCTCCTAGGGGGAAACCCTAGGCGCATGGGCCTATAGGGGCTGGTGCCCTTGGCCCATGATAGCCAAGGCGCACCCCCTACAGCCCATGTGGCCCCCCGGGACAGGTGGCCCCACCCGGTGGACCCCCGGGACCCTTCCGGTGGTCCCGGTACAATACCGATAACCCCGAAACTTGTCCCGATGCCCGAAATAGCACTTCCTATATATAATTCTTTACCTCCGGACCATTCCGGAACTCCTCGTGACGTCCGGGATCTCATCCGGGACTCCGAACAACATTCGGGTTTCTGCATATCCATATCTTCATAACCCTAGCGTCACCGAACCTTAAGTGTGTAGACCCTACGGGTTCGGGAGACATGCAGACATGACCGAGACGCTCTCAGTCAATAACCATCAGCGGGATCTGGATACCCATGATGGCTCCCACATGCTCCTCGATGTTGTCATCGGATGAACCACTATGTCGAGGATTCGATCAAACCCTGTATGCAATTCCCTTTGTCATTCGGTACGTTACTTGCCCGAGACTCGATCGTCGGTATCCCAATACCTTGTTCAGTCTCGTTACCGGCAAGTCACTTTACTCGTACCATAATGCATGATCCCGTGTCCAACACCTTGGTCACATTGAGCTCAATATGATGATGCATTACCGAGTGGGCCCAGAGATACCTCTCCGTCATACGGAGTGACAAATCCCAGTCTCGATCCGTGTCAACCCAACAGCTACTTTCGGAGATACCTGTAATGCACCTTTATAGTCACCCAGTTACGTTGTGACGTTTGATACACCCAAGGCACTCTTACGGTATCCGGGAGTTACACGATCTCATGGTCGAAGGAAGAGATACTTGACACTTGCAAAGCTCTAGCAAAACGAACTACACGATCTTTTATGCTATGCTTAGGATTGGGTCTTGTCCATCACATCATTCTCCTAATGATGTGATCCCGTTATCAACGACATCCAATGTCCATAGTCAGGAAACCATGACTATCTGTTGATCACAACGAGCTGGTCAACTAGAGGCTTACCAGGGACATAGTGTGGTCTAAGTATTCACACGTGTATTACGATTTCCGGATAACACAGTTATAGCATGAATACAAGACAATTATCATGAACAATGAAATATAATAATACTTTTATTATTGCCTCTAGGGCATATTTCCAACAGTAACACCCTGGATGTAACTTGCCATATTTGTAACCCCGACTCTTGCCATTCTCGGCTTTAAGTTATGAGATTCCCTTCGTGGTTGGGTTTTGTCTTCGTTTTGCATTTTGTTCATGTCATGCATTTTCATATCATGTCATCATGTGCATCGCATTTGCATTCGTGTTCGTCTCATGCATCCGAGCATTTTCCCCGTTGTCCGTTTCGCAATTCGACACTCCTTCATGCACCGGCACACCTTCTTGTTGCTTTTCGTGAGCGGGTGTTAAACGTTCTCGGAATGGACCAAAATTTTCCAAGTGGCCTTGGTACACCACCTGTAGACTGCCTGTCAAATTTCGTTCCATTTGGAGGTCGTTTGAAGCTCCAACAGTTAACTGGGTAACCGCAAAGGCCTCTTGTGTGTTGCAGCCCAACACCCCTCCAAAACGGCCCAATAACCCATCTAAACCATCTCCATGTCCTCCGTCGTCGGATCACGATCGTGTGGGCGAAAACTACACCTCATTTGGACACTTGAAACTCCATCTACCTATAAATATGCATCTCCCCGTCCAAATCCGGGTCCCAAAACCCTAGCCACCTTCCCTCTCTGTGCCGGACACGTCCGGACGGCGCTGGACGCGTCCACCGCCATGCCCGAGCCAATGGGAGAGCGCCACGTGGCACCGCCGTCTCGCCAGCCGTCACCGACCCCCAAGGGCCCAACCACCGCCGCCCCGCGCCTCGCCGCCCCCCGCCGCCCACCTCGCCACCTGCAGCGCCTCCACCGTGCCACCTCGCCGCGTCCGGCCACCGCCGCCCCGATCCGCTCGGGCGAGCTCCTTCCCCGACTCGGGCCACCTCCTCCCCAAGCTCCGGCGAAGATCCGGCCAGATCCCGATGATCCTCGAACCGCGTGCACGAACCCTAGATCCATTCGGAAGGTGTAATTTCGTCTAAGTCCTTTCCCTGCAATATTTTCATGCCTCCTTCATCGCATCATATCTCGGTGACCGTGACTCTGATTCATGCATATGATATGTCGAATTGTTCGTCTCATTGAGCTCTTCACGTTAGAAGCATTGCCATGCATGTTCATGTTCATTATGATGCCATTATCATTGATGCAAGAGTGCTATAAAATGTTAACGGCTGGTACTTATCAGATCATGAGGCTTTGTCATTTTTGTTGCATTTGATGTGTGCATCGTATGAGCTTGAGGACTACATGTGTTTTGAACTACATCATGCCATCTTTACAAAGGTGCTTGTCTTGTACTCTTGTGATCATTGTGGTGATTAGAACAAGCATGCAAACTAGGCTTCGTGATGTTGCTGTTTTCAGGGACTTAGGACTTTGCTAAGTCTTTCCCTGCTGTTATTTTGATGCCATGTAAATTTGATGCTAAAGTGAGATCCATGTTTATTTTGGGATACTTCAGTAAGGATGTTTTGAACATGTGGTTATGCTCTATCATCAATGCCCCTGTTTGCAATTATGGAGGGCTCTAGAATGTCTTGTTCTTGCTCAACTTTTGCAAGAAAATGTTCCTGGCAGAATGTTAACATGTTAATCAATATTGCCATGGTAGTTGCTAGTGATCCATGCATCCTTTTAACTTTCTCTTGCCATGGTTAGCTTCACGAACATGTCATATTGCTATTGGTATGCTTATATTGTCATGAAATGCTTTGTGGTTAGTGGCATGAGCTCACAAAGTTGCTATCATAATTATGTTTATGACATGCTCTGTTTTTCTGCTAAGTCTGAAACTGTTAATAAAACTTTTGCTATGTCTACATGGGTGCCATCATATTTTATGTGCCTTTTTGGCTCATGATCTGTAAGGGACTTTTGTTCTATGCATTTAGTAGAATCATTCCATGCCTTGGTTTGCGATGATATGTTCCTGTAGCATGCTGTTTGCTTGCTCCAAACATTGCTTCCTGATGTTGTTTTTGACATGTTAGTATTTTCACAAAGTCTATGAAGCTGGTATCTTTTGAACTTTTTCCATGCTTGTTTAAACCTTCTCTTTTGTGATTTAGCCGTAGCTCAGTGTTCATGTTTTGTGAAGCATCTCTTGTACATCATGGCCATATGCTTTGTTGCTATGTTGGAGTGCAGTAGATTAGTTTCTTGTTGCATTCTAAGTGGCATTGTGCTGTTAATCACAGTTTTGCGTCATTCTTGTGATGCTTGCCATTTGCAAACCGTGCATCTGTTTCCGGTAATATTTATATCGATTTCAACCGAAATCATCTCATCTTTCCAGCGACACACTTGGTTTGCCAAGTTGATGCCTTGATCATTCTTTCCCTTCCGGAGCACACATATGCATTGCATATCATGTCTTGCATAGCATGCCATGTATTGCATCATGTTGCTTGTGCATTGCACCGTGATTGATTGTTGTTCCATTGCTTGTGTTCTTGCTTTGGGTAGAGCCAGGAGATGAGTACCTGAACGAGGAACCTGTTGAGTATACTAACGAGGATCAAGCTTTCGAGAACTCTGAGAACATTGCAAGCAAGATGACCATACCCTCGAAATCACTTCTATCTTTGCTTGCTAGTTGTTCGCTCTATCGCTATGTTGCACTTCCTACCACTTGCTATATCATGCCTCCCATATTGCCAAGTCAAGCCTCTAACCCTCCTTTCCTAGCAAACCGTTGTTTGGCTATGTTACCGCTTTTGCTCAGCCCCTCTTATAGCGTTGCTAGTTGCAGGTGAAGATGAAGTTTGTTCCATGTTGGAATATGTTTTTGTTGGTATATCATTATTATATCTTATTTACTTTAATGCACCTATATACTTGGTAAAGGGTGGAAGGCTCGGCCTTATGCCTGGTGTTTTGTTCCACTCCTGCCGCCCTAGTTTCTGTCATACCGGTGTTATCTTCCTTGATTTTGCGTTTCTTACGCGGTTGGGTGTTATGGGAACCCCTTGACAGTTCTCCTTGAATAAAACTCCTCCAGCAAGGCCCAACCTTGGTTTTACCATTTGCCTACCTACCACCATATACCTTTCCCTTGGGTTATGTAGACTCAAGGGTCATCTTTATTTTAAACCCCCCGGGCTAGTGCTCCTCTGAGTGTTGGTCCGAAAGGAGCTTCCTGCGGGGCCACCTTAGGGAAACTTGAGGGTTGGTTTTACTCGTAGATAGTCTCATACAGTGTGCCCGGAGAACGAGATACGTGCGACTCCTATCGGGATTTTTCGGCACATTGGGCGGCTTTGTTGGTCTTGTTTTACCATTGTCGAAATGTCTTGTAACCGGGATTCCGAGACTAATTGGGTCTTCCCGAGAGAAGGAATATCCTTCGTTGACCATGAGAGCTTGTGATGGGCTAAGTTGGGACACCCCTGCAGGGTATAAACTTTAGAGAGCCATGCCCGCGGTTATGTGGCAGATGAGAATTTGTTAATATCCGGTTGTAGAGAACTTGGCACTTAACTTAACTAAAATGAATCAACCCCGTGTGTAACCGTGATGGTCTCTTTTCGGCAGAGTCCGGGAAGAGAACATGGTCTCGTGTTATGCTTGAACGCAAGTAGCTTCAGGATCACTTCTTGATCACTTCTAGCTTCTCGATCGTTGCGTTGCTTCTCTTCTCGCTCTCTTTTGTGTATGATAGCCACCATATATGCTTAGTGCTTGCTGCAGCTCCACCTCACTACCCTTTCCTACCCATAAGCTTAAATAGTCTTGATCTCGCGGGTGTGAGATTGCTGAGTCCCCGTGACTCATGGATACTTCCAAATAGTTGCAGGTGCTGAGGATACCAGTGCAGGTGACGATACCGAACTCAAGTGGGAGTACGACGAGGATTCGGGCTGTTACTATGTTTCTTTTCCGGATGATCAGTAGTGGAGCCCAGTTGGGACGATCGGGGATCTAGCATTTCGGGCTGTCTTCTTTTATTTTCGTTCCGTAGTCGGATCTTTTATTGTACTTTGGATCATGTATGAATTATTTATGTATTGTGTGAAGTGGCTATTGTAATCCAACTCTTTATCCCTTTCTTATTCTGTACATGAGATGTGTGAAGATTACCCCTCTTGTGACAAGCCTACCATGCGGCTATGCCTCTAAGTCATGCCCCGACAAGTGGGAGATATAGCCGCATTGTGGGTGTTACAAGTTGGTAATCAGAGCCATCCCCGACTTAGGATCCCCCTGCTTGATCGAATCGCTGACGTTGTTGAGTCTAGAACGAAATGTTTTGAGTCTTAGGATTATATATATATATATAAATATATATGTATATATCAGAGAGTAGGATTCTTTTTACTCCTCTGTCCCTTCGTCGCTTTGGTGAGGCCTCCCGACGTAGAAGTTTTGACTCTCCTCTCCTCAATTTTCACGATTTTTTTAGGATCACACGGGTATCTTGGAATCGTTCCGATAGTTTTGTGACGAGAACATTGTACTTGGTGCCTCCTGACATTTAGGGGTTGTGGCAGTGTCCCAGGGAGTTGAGCTCCAAGGTGTTGTCGTCACAATTTTATCATTGCAGTTCTAGAGTACCTGAGTTCACCGACATCGAAAATCCCTTTTATGCAGTTGTTGGTGAGATAACCTCGACGCCACCCAGTACTGGGGCGGGAGTTCGGGAGTATTGCCATAACTCGTATAACGGATGCTTTTTGAAGGTTGAGGTACATGATTTCTGAAGGTTTCTTGGTTATGTGTTGAAGGATGGATACATCTGGATGTAGGGATTGTTAGTTTTGGGTGAGATATTATGCTTCCCCTGTATCCCCAACACCTGATTGCATAACCAGAAAGTTTCGGGAGTTTTATAGGTGGGAATTCAAGTAACTCTAGTATATTCTTCCCGCAGATATTTGGTTTGTGATTGGTTAATCCTTACCACTTATTTGTTCATATCCATACCTTGTTGCTTTATTCATCTACCTTTATCTAAGTGGCTTCTCAACTTAGTGGACGTGTGATGATTTACTTTGGAATTCATTCGTTCATCCTTGTTTGAACGTTTATTGTGAGACTATATGTTGCATTTTCGATCCATTGATTCAGCTTGAATATCTATCTTTCAAAAATTCTAACGGATGTCACCCTCTTCAGGATGGCTCCTTCAACGCGTCAGAATCCGGACCGCAATGATGGGAATCAGTCGAACCCTCCGCCACCACCTCCACCTCCGGAGGCATGGCAAGCTGTCATGGCAGCCACCAACGCCAACACTCAAATGCTTTTGTAACTCTTGCAAGAGCGCAATCAAGGGCAAGGCAACCAAGGAAATCAAGGACAGGGCAACAATCAGCCTCAATTTGCTACCCTCAACAAGTTCCTCGCAAACCAGCCGAAGTCCTTCAGCAACTGTGCTGAGGCCCCAGATGCCGACGATATGCTTATGGGCATTTGCAAGCATTTTGAATGTAGCAATGTCAGGCCTGAGGACTTTGTCAAGTTTGCTTCGTTTCAACTCAAGGACCAAGCTGCTGAGTGGTTTCGACAATACAGAGATTCCACAGGAGGTCGTGTGATTACCTGGGATGATTTCCGCCGAGACTTCAAAGCTCATCACATCCCACCAAGTGTTGTTGAGAGCAAGCGTGAGGAGTTCCGCAATCTCAAGCAAGGCAGCATGTCTGTGTATCAATACAATATCCAATTTAAGAAACTTTCTCGCTTCGCTAAACAAGACGTTCCTAACGAAAAGAGTATGATCTATCAATTCAGAGGTGGCCTCAGAGAGGATCTGCAGTTAGCTCTCGTGCTTCTTGAGCCGACCAAGTTCGATCAATTCTATAACATGGCACTAAAGCAAGAAGCTGCTCAGCTCAAGTGTGAGGCATCTAAGAAGAGAGTCAGGGATGCAGTTCAATCTTCTTCATCACAAGTGGCAGCTAAGCAACAGAAGTTCTGGTTGCCTCGTCCTCCGTTTCGCCAGCCCTACCAGTAGAAGAGCAAAGGCGGCAATGGATCTTCCCACCCACCCAACCCAGGCTATCAAAACAAAGCTCAGTCTCAAAGTCCAAGGTCAAGTGCTCCTTATCACCGTCCGCTCTTAGAGGTTACTTGCAACAAGTGTCAGCAGAAAGGGCACTATGCAAACAAGTGCTTCAACCAAAGGCACCTTCCGCCTCCTCCTCCTGTGAGATCTTCCAGCAATGAAGTGGTCAAGCATAATCCAAAGCATGCTAAGGTGAACATGATGAACACAACTCAGGAAGAGGATTCTTCAGAAGTGATCATGGGTAATCTTCCAGTTAATGATATTCCTGCAAAAGTCTTATTTGATACCGGTGCATCGCATTCTTTCATGTCATATCCTTATGCACCGAAGCACATTTTTGGCACTAAGGCATTACCTAAAGCTTTGCGAGTTGTTTCTCCGGCTAAGCGTTTGAGCTCTAGCATGATGGTTCCGAATGTCGGTATCGAGAAGGGCAACTATAAATTTCTGTCTTCTCCAATTGTTCTTGGTGACTCAGATATTGATCTAATTCTCGGCATGCACTGGCTTTCTAAGCTCAAGGCTCGGCTTGATTGTGCTGCCAGGAAAATTCAATTGACACACTCTGCAGAGGAGGTGATCATCTATGCCTCTCGGGATAATACCATACGACAGTTTTCTCTCAATGAGAAGGGCGAGTTGAATGCCATCTCCCAGATTCCAGTCGTTTGTGAATATCAAGACGTCTTTCCAGAAGAGCTTCCAGGAATGCCTCCTCACCGGTCAGTTGAATTTGTTATCGATCTTGAGCCTGGCACAGAACCTGTTTGCAAGAGTCCTTACAAGCTTGGACCAGAGGAGTTGAAGGAGTTGAATAAACAACTCGATGAACAAGAGCATATGGGTCTGATCAGACAGAGTTCATCTCCATGGGGTTGTGGTGTTCTTTTTGTCAAGAAGAAGGATGGAACGGAACGACTTTGCGTCGTCTACCGTCCATTGAACTAGAAGACAATTAAGAACAAGTATCCACTTCCCAATATCAATGAGCTATTCGAGCAACTTAAAGGGGCCAAAGTATTCTCCAAGCTTGACCTCCGTATGGGTTATCATCAGATTCGCATTCATGAACAAGATATCCCCAAGACAGCATTCAGAACAAGCTATGGTTCTTATGAATATACTATCATGTCTTTCGGCCTTGTCAATGCTCCTCCAACGTTCTCTCGCATGATGAACTTCATCTTCAACCCTTACACAAATGATTTCGTCGTGGTGTATCTCGATGATATCTTGGTCTTTTCCAAGAATAAGGAGGATCATGCCAAGCATTTGAGATTGGTGCTTGACAAGTTTTCCAAGTGTGAGTTCTGGCTTGACGAAGTTCTTTACCTTGGTCATATCATCTCCGCCAAGCGCATCGCTGTTAATCCCGAGAAGGTGTCTGCAATTGTGAATTGGGAGCCTCCTCGGAATGTCAAGCAGCTCCGCAGTTTTCTTGGGCTTGCAAGCTATTGTCGAAGATTCGTTGAGAATTTCTCTAAGATTGCAAAGCCTCTTTCCAACCTCCTCCATAAGCATGTCAAGTATGTCTGGATGCCTGAATGTGACATTGCTTTCAACACTGTAACGCCCTCGATGCGACTATATCTCCCACGTGTCGAGGCACGACTTAGAGGCATAACCGCATTGAAAGCAATGTCGCAAGTTAGGCAATCATCACAACATCCCATGTAATATAGATAATAAAGGGGAGACACATAGTTGGCTTACACTCGCCACGTCAATCAAGGTACATAAATAACATTACATCATCCAAACACTCATGGCCCGACTACGACGCCAAAATAAAAGATAACCCAACATGCGACACGGCCCCGGTCACCCCCAACTGGGCACCACTACTGATCATCAGGGAAAGACACGTAGTATCGTTGAGAGTCCTCGTCGAACTCCCACTTGAGCTCAAGCGTGTCACCTGGAGTGGAATCATCAGGCCCTGCATCTGGTTTGGAAGTAATCTGTGAGCCACAGGGACTCAGCAATCTCGCACCCTCGCGATCAAGACTATTTAAGCTTAAAAGGTACGGCAAGGTAATATGTGGAGCTGCAGCAAGCGACTAGCATATATGGTGGCTATCCTCTTCGCAAAAGAGAGCCAGAAGAGGAGGCAAAGCGCGAACGAGAAACTAGAGAACAACCTGCACAAGCATTACTCCAACACCGTGTTCACTTCCCAGACTCCACCGGGAAGAGACCATCACGGTAACTCACACTGTTGATTCATTTTAATTAAATTAAAGTTCAAGTTATCTACAACTGGACATTAACAAATTCCCATGTGCCCATAACCGCGGGCACGACTTTCGAAAGTTCAAATCCCTGCAGGGAGTCCCAACTTAGCCCATGACAAGCTCTCACGGTCAACGAAGGAATAGACCTCCTCCCGAGACGTTCTGACCAGACTCGGTATCTTGGTTCTTGAAGGCACTTCAACAAGTTAAAACAAGACCAGCAACACCGCCCGAATGTGCCGACAAATCCTGATAGGAGCTGCACATATCTCGTTCTCAAGGCACACTCAGATTGTCTTAGGTACGGGTAGGCCAGCCCAGAGTTTCCCCTGGTGGCCACCGGCAGCTGACAGGTGGACCAACACTCAGAGGAGCACTGGCCCGGGGGGGGGGGGGTTTAAATAAGATGACCCTTGGGCTCCGGAAACCCAAGGGAAAAAGAGGCTAGGTGGCAAATGGTAAAACCAAGGTTGGGCATTGCTGGAAAAGCTTTAATCAAGGCGAACTATCAAGGGGTTCCCATTATAACCCAACCGCGTAAGGAACGCAAAAATCCGGGAACATAACACCGATATGACGGAAACTAGGGTGGCAAGAGTGGAACAAAACACTAGGCGAGAGGCCGAGCCTTCCACCCTTTACCAAGTATATAGATGCATTAAGATAACAAGATAATATAATGATATCCCAAAAAGTAAATAAATGTTCCAACAAGGAACGGTCTCTAATCTTCACCTGCAACTAGCAACGCTATAAGAGGGGCTGAGCAAAGCGGTAACATAGCCAATCAGCGGTTTGCTAGGACATGGTGGGTTAGAGGCTTGACATGGCAATTTGGGAGGCTTGAAAGCAAGTGGTAGGCATCGTAGCATAGCATAGCAAAAGAGCGAGCATCTAGCAAAGCAAAGATAGTAGTGATTTCGAGTGTATGATCATCTTGCCTGCAAAGTTGTCAGAGTTGACTAGATCCTCGAAAGCAAACTCAACGGGCTCCTCGATAGCAAACTCGTCTCCCGGCTCTACCCAAACAAGACAAACAAGCAACAAGGACACAATCAACCACGTGCAAAGCTCAAACAATATGATGCAAACATGGTATGCTATGCGGGATGCGACGCGGGATGCATATGCAAGATGTGACAAGGAATGCATGAACCTGGACTCAACTTGGAAAACCAAGTGTGACAAGGAATGCTTGAAAACAATATAAAGAACACTGGAATCGGAGTTACGGTTTGGAAATGGCAAGCAATTCAAATATGACCACGTTCTGCGATTTACAGCAAGTGGCCATCTAAATGCAACAAGACGAACATGCTACAGCACCCAAACATGGCATCAAAATACATGGAAGGAAGCCATTCATGATGCTTAACAAAAGTCTAGCACTGAGGTACGGCCAATTCATCCATTAACAGGTTCAAACAAGCATGGCAAAAATGCATATGGCAAACAGATTTCAGACTTAGTGAAAGTAACACTTGTCTGGAATTTCAGATCAGATAGCACTCTTCGGAGCATGAAAACTATATGCTACAGGACCTGAACATGGCAAACTAAAGCATGGCATGGAGATACTCAAAAAGCTTAACAAAAGTCCCTTAGTGACCTTGAGCCAAAAGGGATCAGAAAATACAATTGCAAGCATGTGAACATGCTAAAAACATAATCAGATCACAGACAGTGAAAACTGGAGCATGCTGAAACAGATATCAAGTAGGCATGTTTACGAGCTCGATGCACTCACCACGGAGCAAGTCATGACAAACTAAGCATACACCCATCAAGAATACACAAAATACAAGCTAGACATGGCAAGAACAATAACATAGCATGCACGGATCAACTACAACATCATCGGCAAAATCGCTAACAAGTAGACAATCTGCCCAGATTCACGAAATGACAAAAGTAGAGCTCGATTGACTCAAGCTAGGGTGATGCATAATTGCAAACAAGGACATGGATGGATAGAGCACCACAAGATTAACAAAACATCCTTACTGATCATCCTCAAAAGAGGCACGGATCACTAGGAAACAACATGAACATATGGCCATATGAGATAAACAACTCAAGGACTTTGTGGAAATGCTAAGTCCCTGAAATCAGCATTACCAAGTGCCTCACTTTGCAAGCTTGTGCTAGTCACCACACACATCACAAAAATACATGGGTTGCACCTCTGGATAGATGGCAAAACTCTTAACAAAACATATGTAGAGCTCATGGGCATAACATGCACACAATAATCATGGCAAAAATGACAAATATCTAAAAGGAGCAGCAGATCTGACAAATAACTCAAGTAACACTCTTCTAACAGAATTTCGGGCATCAAGATGAACTCAAATGAAAATGATGCAATGAGATGAAATGATGTACTCTCTGAGACGAACATTTTGATATGCTATATTCCCAAAACGGAGTTACGGATGCAAAGTTACGATGCTATGAACATGAGCAAATAATCCTGGGACTTGGAGAAAAAGGTCAACCCCTAGGGTTTTGAATCCGGATCTGAGATCCGATCCGGCGTGCACACGGCCCGAGGACGGCCAGAAGTCCTATAGCGCCGGAGTTGCTCGTGGTTCGCCGGAAGGAGATGGGCGGCGAGGTGGCGGCGGAGGGCGGCGCCGGCGGGGGCGGCGGCCACCGGCGACGAGGTAGGTGAGGCGCGCGGCGCCTGCGGTGGAGCGGCGGAGGGCGGCGGGGAAGTCGGGCGGCGAGCTCGCCGGCGTGGAGGAGCACGGAGCCGGGCGGCGGCGGCTCCCAGGCGCGCGGGGCGGCGAACGACAGGAGGAAGGCGGCCCGGATCGGGCGACGGGGAGGGCCGGTTGCGGGCCTGGCGGGCCCACGCGGTGGCGGCGAAGTGGGACGTCCGCTCGAGACAGGTTACGCGCCTCTATTGTCCCGAGGCGGCGGTGGAGGCTGTCCGGCGGCGGAGATGGATTTTTCTAGGGTTTGGGGGAAGAAGATCCAGATTTGGAATGTGGGGATCTATATATAGGCATAGGAGGAGCTAGGAGAGTCCAAATGAGGTGCGGTTTTCGGCCACGCGATCGTGATCGAACGCTCTAGATGATGGAGCAGGTTTTGGTGGGTTTTGGGCCAACTTGGAGGGGTGTTGGGCTGCAACACACACGAGGCCTTTTCGGTCCCTCGGTTAACCGTTGGAGCATCAAACGAAGTCCAAATGGTATGAAACTTGACAGGCGGTCTACCGGTAGTAAACCAAGGCCGCTTGGCATGTCTCGGTCCAATCCGGAAATGTTTAATCTCCACACACGAAAGAAAGGTAGAAATGACCACCGGAGGAGAACGAAGCGCCGAAATGCAAAACAGACAACGGGGAAAATGCTCGAATGCATGAGATGAACACGTATGCAAAAGCAATGCACATGATGACATGATATGAGATGCATGACAACGAAAACAACACACGGATACAAAAACCCGAACCCGAGAAAATAAAATAACTTAAGGCCGGAAACGGCAAGAGTTGGAGTACATATTGGGTAAATCACATCCGGGGTGTTACAAACACCCTCAAAGAGAAGCTAGTCACAGCTCCTTTCTTGACTCCTCCTGATGAATCCAAGCCATTTGAAGTTTTCTGTGATGCCTCCTTACAAGGTGTCGGTGCTGTGTTAATGCAAGAGAAGAAAGTTGTGGCTTATACCTCTCTCCAGTTAAAGCCCAATGAAAGGAACTACCCCGCTCATGATATTGAATTGGCGGCAGTTGTTCATGCATTATTAACGTGGAGACATCTCTTGTTGGGAAGGAAAGCGGACATCTTCACAGATCATAAGAGCCTCAAGTACATCTTCACTCAACCCAACCTATACCTCGTTGGCTCGAAATGATTCAAGAATACAACCTGAGTATTGAATATACTCCAGGCAAGGCCAATGTCATTGCAGATGCTTTGAGCAGGAAGGCTTACTACAACAGCCTAATTCTCAAGCCCTTCCAACCGGACCTTTGTGAAGCTTTCCGCAAATTGAATCTCCAAGTTGTTCCTCAAGGCTTTCTTGCCAACCTCCAAGTCTCTCCTACTTTGGAAGATCAAATTCGTGAGGCACAACTCTTGGATTCCATGGTGAAGAAGGTGAAACATGTGATTGCCAAGAGCCAACCCAAATACAAGTGCTATCGCATTGATGACAAAGACACTCTATTCTTCGAGGACTGGATTGTGGTTCCTAAAGGTGATCTAAGGAAAGTTATTATGAACGAGGCGCACAATTCCCTTCTATCCATTCATCCTGGAAGTACAAAGATGTACCATGACCTCAAGCAGTCGTACTGGTGGAGTCGAATGAAGCGAGAAATTGCTCGACTCGTGAATGAATGTGATGTCTGCAGAAGGGTGAAAGCAGAACACCAACGGCCAGCTGGTCTCCTCCAACCTCTTGCTATTCCAGAATGGAAGTTTAACCATATTGAAATGGACTTCGTTACTGGATTTCCCAAGCCCAAGCGCGGAAATGATGCTATCTTCGTTGTCATCGACAAGCTTACAAAAGTGGCTCATTTCCTTCCGATCAAAGAATCAATCACAATAGCTCAGTTGGCAGAGCTATACACCTCCAGGATTGTCTCCTTGCACGACATTCCGCAATTGATATCTTCAGACCGCGGAAGCATTTTCACCTCCAAGTTCTGGGACTCCTTCCAGAAGGCCCTGTGCACCAACATTCGCTTCAGCACAGCTTTCCATCCTCAAACTAGTGGCCATGTCGAGCAAGTCAATCAAATCCTTGAAGATATGCTCAGGGCTTGTATCATTTCCATCGGTATGAAGTGGGAAGATTGTCTTTCATATGCCGAGTTCTCTTACAATAACAGCTTCCAAGCGAGTTCGGGCAAGGCCCCATTCGAAATTATCTATGGCAGAAAGTGTCGTACTCCTCTCAATTGGTCAGAGACTGGTGAACGCCAAGTTCTTGGCAATGACTTAATCACAAAAGTTGAAGAAATGTGTAAAGTCATCCGTGAAAATCTCAAAGCCGCGCAATCGCGCCAGAAGAGTTACTATGATAGCAAGCACCTTGACTTGGCTTTCGAGATCGGAGACCATGTCTACCTCTGTGTCTCTCCAATGAAAGGTACTCGTCGCTTCGATATTGTTTGTCTCATTGAGCTCTTCACGTTAGAAGCATTGCCATGCATGTTCATGTTCATTATGATGCCATTATCATTGATGCAAGAGTGCTATAAAATGTTAACGACTGGTACTTATCAGATCATGAGGCTTTGTCATTTTTGTTGCATTTGATGTGTGCATCGTATGAGATTGAGGTCTACATGTGTTTTGAACTACATCATGCCATCTTTGCAAAGGTGCTTGTCTTGTATTCTTGTGATCATTGTGGTGATTAGAACAAGCATGCAAACTAGGCTTCGTGATGTTGCTGTTTTCAGGGACTTAGGATTTTGCTAAGTCTTTCCTGCTGTTATTTTGATGCCATGTAAACTTGATGCTAAAGTGAGATCCATGTTTATTTTGGGATACTTCAGTAAGGATGTTTTGAACATGTGGTTATGCTCTATCATCAATGCCCCTGTTTGCAATTATGGAGGGCTCTAGAATGTCTTGTTCTTGCTCAACTTTTGCTATAAAATGTTCCTGGCAGAATGTTAACATGTTAATCAATATTGCCATGGTAGTTGCTAGTGATCCATGCATCCTTTTAACTTTCTCTTGCCATGGTTAGCTTCACGAACATGTCATATTGCTATTGGTATGCTTATATTGTCATGAAATGCTTTGTGGTTAGTGGCATGAGCTCACAAAGTTGCTATTATAATTCTGTTTATGACATGCTCTGTTTTTCTGCTAAGTCTGAAACTGTTAATAAAACTTGCTATGTCTACATGGGTGCCATCATATTTTATGTTCCTTTTTGGCTCATGTTCTGTAAGGGAATTTTGTTCTATGCATTTAGTAGAATCATTCCATGACTTGGTTTGCTATGATATGTTCCTATAGCATGTTGTTTGCTTGCTCCAAACATTGCTTCCTGATGTTGTTTTTGACATGTTAGTATTTTCACTAAGTCTGTGAAGCTGATATCTTTTGCACTTTTTCCATGCTTGTTTGAACCTTCTCTTTTGTGTTTTAGCCGTAGCTCAGTGTTCATGTTTTGTGAAGCATCTCTTGTACATCATGGCCATATGCTTTGTTGCTATGTTGGAGTGCAGTAGATTAGTTTCTTGTTGCATTCTAAGTGGCATTGTGCTGTTAATTGCAGTTTTGCGTCATTCTTGTGATGCTTGCCATTTGCAAACCGTGCATCCGTTTCTAGTGATATTTATATCGATTTCAACCGAAATCATCTCATATTTCCAGCGGCACACTTGGTTTGCCTAGTTGATGCCTTGATCATTCTTTCCCTTCCGGAGCACACATATGCATTGCATATCATGTCTTGCATAGCATGCCATGTATTGCATCATGTTGCTTGTGCATTGCACCGTGATTGATTGTTGTTCCATTTCTTGTGTTCTTGCTTTGGGTAGAGCCAGGAGATGAGTACAAGAATGAGGAACCTATTGAGTACGCTAACGAGGATCAAGCTTTTGACAACTCTGAGAACATTGGAGGCAAGATGACCATACCCTCGAAATCACTTCTATCTTTGCTTGCTAGTTGTTCGCTCTATCGCTATGTTGCGCTACCTACCACTTGCTATATCATGCCTCCCATATTGCCAGGTCAAGCCTCTAACCCTCCTTTCCTAGCAAACCGTTGTTTGGCTATGTTACCGCGTTTGCTCAGCCACTCTTATAGTGTTGCTAGTTGCAGGTGAAGATGAAGTTTGTTCCATGTTGGAACATGGTTTTGTTGGGATATCATTATTATATCTTATTTACTTTAATGCACCTATATACTAGGTAAATGGTGGAAGGCTCGGCCTTATGCCTGGTGTTTTGTTCCACTCTTGCCGCCCTACTTTCCGTCATATCGGTGTTATCTTCCTTGATTTTGCGTTCCTTGCGCAGTTGGGTGTTATGGGAACCCCTTGACAGTTCGCCTTGAATAAAACTCCTCCAGCAAGGCCCAACCTTGGTTTTACCATTTGCCTACCTACCACCATATACCTTTCCCTTGGGTTCTACAGACTCAAGGGTCATCTTTATTTTAACCCCCCAGGCCAGTGCTCCTCTGAGTGTTGGTCCGAAATGAGCTGCCTGCGGGGCCACCTCTGGGAAACTTGATGGTTGGTTTTACTTATAGCTAGTCTCATCCGGTGTGCCCTTAGAACGAGATACGTGTGACTCCTATCAGGATTTGTCGGCACATCGGGCGGCTTTGCTGGTCTTGTTTTACCATTGTCGAAATGTCTTGTAACTGGGATTCCGAGACTGATTAGGTCTTCTCGAGAGAAGGAATATCCTTCATTGACCGTGAGAGCTTGTGATAGGCTAAGTTGGGACACCCCTATAGGGTATAAACTTTCAAGTGCCATGCCCGCGGTTTTGTGGCAGACGGGAATTTGTTAATATCCGATTGTAGAGAACTTGACACTTAACTTAATTAAAATGAATCAACCCCATGTGTAACCGTGATGGTCTCTTTTCGGTGGAGTACGGGAAGAGAACACAGTCTCGTGTTATGCTTGAACGCTAGTAGCTTCAGGATCACTTCTAGCTTCTCGATCGTTGCGTTGTTTCTCTTCTCACTCTCATTTGCGTATGATAGCCACCATATATGCTTAGTGCTTGCTGCAGCTCCACCTCACTACCCTTTCCTACCCATAAGCTTAATTTGTCTTGATCTAGCGGGTGTGAGATTGCGGAGTCCTCGTGACTCACGGATACTTCCAAACAGTTGCAGGTGCCGAGGATACTAGTGCAGGTGACAATACCGAACTCAAGTGGGAGTTCGACGAGGATTCGGGCTATTACTATGTTTCTTTTCCGGATGATCAATAGTGGAGCCCAGTTGGGACGATTGTGGATCTAGCATTTGGGGTTGTCTTCTTTTATTTTGGTTCCGTAGTCGGACCTTTGATTATACTTTGAATCATGTATGAATTATTTATGTATTGCGTGAAGTGGCGATTGTAAGCCAACTCTTTATCCCTTTCTTATTCAGTACATGAGATGTGTGAACATTACCCCTCTTGCGACAAGCCTACCATGCGGCTATGCCTATAAGTCGTGCCCCGACACGTGGGAGATATATCCGCATTGTGGGTGTTACAAAGGCCTCCGCCGCGGACAACTCCGCATATGAGATTGATAGCAGCTCCGAGTGGCGCCCCAGTGATAAGCCCCTGGCCGAATCGTAAGTACTCAAAGACGCACACAAATACCCAGCCTCTTTACTTCATAATTTTAACATGTTAAATCATGCACTTGCAGTTCGGCTCATTCCTACCTCAAGCGATCCTCATCTTTGAGAAATTCGTTTGATCCGAAGGTGATGGACAGCGGGTCCCTTTCGGCGGCCTCCTTTCCCAAGACTACGAAGGACGCTGAAGTGTTGTCCCAAAGGACCCTCCCGGCCCAGGGGGAGGCACATGAGGCCGTCACGGTGGCGCCTGAGGATGATACCTCAGCCGTCGGACACATGGGGGAGAAGATCCCTATGGAGACTAGCGATGGGGGCCATAGCCAATTCGGCCCCCAGCCGAATACGATCTCGTAGACCTATACGGCTTCGGAATCCGGCAAGTAGCCTCCTTCGAAAGAAGGAGGCGCAACAATTCCATCGGTAACCTCTGTCCATCCAGAGGCACCAGATACTCTACTAGAAGCGTTGTGAAGTGCTTCCATTGTTGAGGAACACCGTACCCTCATGGGTACGGTGGTTGAGAGGATTCAGTACGCCAAGAGCGGACTGACCGAAGCCTACACAAGCCTTCTAATAGGCTTTGAGGTAAGCGACACAATTGTGTAAAAAGAATGTCATAGTATAGACAGTAGCCCCTAAGACACTGTCCGGTGTTCGAAAACAAAAGCCGGACAGAGGATCAACTAATTTTCGCAGGAGACTAACCATACATGTCTATGTGAATAAGCAGGCATCTTTGCTGGCTGCGACCTCTCATGCTGCTGAGGTATCTGGACTGAAGCAGAGTCTGGAGCGGACCGAGGAAGAGCTCGGCCACATGAAAAAACAGCTGGAGGATCATCATGGTATGCAATGACCTTTTGTAGATCCAGAAGGGATGAATGATTTGTGCTAACCATAGTGCCATGATATTTGTTAGGAGCGGCGACTGAGGTGGAGGCCCTCAAGAAGGCACTGGCCGAAGCCTAGGAGAGAGCGGCAAAGGAACATGCAGCTCGTGAGAAACATGAGGCTAGGGTTGGTGAGGTCCAGCAGGAGCTCCAGGACGTTGTGTAGAAATGCGAGTCCTTGGAGCGCAATATTGCGGATCAAGAGTCCGAACTTGCCAAGGCCTGCCAGAGCACACACGATGCCCGGATTGAAGCCCAGGGCGCCCTCCAGGAAATCCAGGAGGCCAGAAAAATCACGGCGGGTAAGGCCTTTATTATGCAGAGCAAGTATGTGAAGAGAAGATTTCTCTTACTGGCCCAGATTCGGAGTTCTCCAGGAGCGTTTGTGGATCTGCCGTGCAGCGTTGCCGATGCTGCGAAGTTCTTCCGAGCCGAAGAGGGGAGCTCGACAGAGAAGCTGTTCTGGTCACAATACCTTGTGCCAGAACATCCGGTGCCCTTTAGCAATCAGCTAAAACTGCTGGTGGAACTTCATAGGGTGGCCTAACTAGCGATGAAGGATTTAATAATCCGGCTATGGCATGCCGAAGTCATACCCAGCAGCTACTTCGGGCTCGTGAAGCGGCTGGTCAATGCCTGCCCCTGGGTTGACGTCATCAAGCGGTCGGTCTGCATCGAAGGTGCGTGGATGGCCTTCGCCCATTGAGGGAGTCCTGGACTAAGGGGTCCTCGGGCGTCCGACCTATTGGATATAGGTCGGACTGATGGGCCGTGAAGATACAAAGGCTGAAGACTCTACCCTTGTCTGGATGGGACTCTCCTTGGCGTGGAAGGCAAGCTTGGCGACCAAATATGAAGGTTCCTTTCTCTGTAACCGACCTTATGTAACCCTAGATCCCTTCGGTGTCTATATAAACCGGAGGGCTAGGTCCGTAGACATATCTTCTCATAATCATAGTCAGACAAGCTAGACTCTTAGGGTTTAGCCATTACGATCTCGTGGTAGATCAACTCTTTTAATACTCATATTCATCAAGATCAATCAAGCAGGAAGTAGGGTATTACCTCCATAGAGAGGGCCCGAACCTGGGTAAACATTGTGTCCCCCGTCTCTTGTTACCATCGACCTTACATGCACTGTTTGGGACCCCCTACCCGAGATCTGCCGGTTTTGACACTAACATTGGTGCTTTCATTGAGAGTTCCATTGTGCCGTCATCAAAAGGTTTGTTGGCTGCTTCAATCATCTACAACGACGCTGTCCAAGGGGAAGTCTACCTCCCTGGACAGATCTTGGCGTTCGGCGGCTTCGCACTGCGCGCCAACTCGCTTGGCCATCTGGAGCAGGTCGAAAGCTACGCCCTGGCCACCAAGTCAGATTTGGAAGCTTGAACTACATTGCGGATATCCGTGGAGACTTGATCTTCGACGGATTCGAGACCACGACAGACGCTCCCTGCCACCACAATGAATATGACGTAAATCTGTAATCGGTCCATACACAGGAGATAGTACCTGTAGCTACTCTGGCCCTAGATCCGAAGCAGATAGCGCCATCCAAAGACGGGAAACTCAACCCCGCCGCAGAAGCCGCAGACTCAGCGGCGTTGGAGCCTCACACAAACTTAACTTCAAGTGATATCTATGTCACCAGAACCATGGACTCGTCTCCGGCTACGGGTTCTGAACCTTGTGCGTCCGCATACGTCGAGCTTGATCGGTCATCGATCGTTGAATTCAGCTCCGCAGACATCTTTCGACACTCGCCCTTGGGCGACGTGTGATGTCTACTACACAACCTTCTTCTTGTAGATGTTGTTGGGCCTCCAAGTGCAGAGGTTTGTAGGACAGTAGCAAATTTCCCTCAAGTGGATGACCTAAGGTTTATCAATCTCTGGGTGGCGTAGGATGAAGATGGTCTCTCTCAAGCAATCCTGCAACCAAATAACAAAGAGTCTCTTGTGTCCCCAACACACCCAATACAACGGTAAATTGTATAGGTGCACTAGTTCGGCTAAGAGATGGTGATACAAGTGTAATATGGATGGTAGATATAGGTTTTTGTAATCTGAAAATATAAAACAGCAAGGTAACTAATGATAAAAGTGAGCGTAAACGGTATTGCAATGCTAGTAAACAAGGCCTAGGGTTCAAACTTTCACTAGTGCAAGTTCTCTCAACAATAATAACATAATTGGATCATATAACTATCCCTCAACATGCAACAAAGAGTAACTCCAAAGTCATTAATAGCGGAGAACAAACGAAGAGATTATTGTAGGGTACGAAATGACCTCAAAGTTATCCTTTCTGATTGATCTATTCAAGAGTGCGTATTAAAATAACACGAAGCTATTCTTTCCGTTCAATCTATCATAGAGTTCGTACTAGAATAACACCTTAAGACACAAATCAACCAAAACCCTAATGTCACCTAGATACTCCAATGTCACCTCAAGTATCCGTGGGTATGATTATACGATATGCATCACACAATCTCAGATTGATCTATTCAACCAACACAAAGAACTTCAAAGAGTGCCCCAAAGTTTCTACCGGAGAGTCAAGATGAAAACGTGTGCCAACCCCTATGCATAAGATATAAGTGAAGATCAAAGAGTAGTCGAATAATTATGTAACTATGTGAAGACTTTCTAACATTTAAGAATTTCAGATCTTGGTATTTTATTCAAATAGCAAGCAAAACAAAAGAAAATAAAATGACGCTCCAAGCAAAACACATATCATGTGGTGAATAAAAATATAGCTCCAAGTAAAGTTATCGATGGACGAAGACGAAAGAGGGGATGCCATCCCGGGCATCCTCAAGCTTAGGTTCTTGCCACTCCTTATTCCATAGTCCATCGAATCTTTACCCAAAACTTGAAAACTTCACAACACAAAACTTAAAAGAAAATCTTGTGAGCACCGTTAGTATAAGAAAATAAATCACCACTTAGTTACTGTCGTGAACTCATTCTTTATTTATATTGGTGTAATATCTACTGTATTCCAACTTCTCTATGGTTCATACCCTCCGATACTACTCATAGATTCATCAGAATAAGCAAACAACACATAGAAAACAGAATCTGTCAAAAACAGAACAGTCTGTAGTAATCTGTATCAAACGTATACTTCTGGAACCCCAAAAATTCTAAAATAAATTGCTCGACGTGAGTAATTTATCTATTAATCATATTCAAAAAGAATTAACTAAATATCACTCTCCAATAAAAAATGGAAGCAATTTTCGTGAGCGCTAACGTTTCTGTTTTTTACAGCATGATCGCAAAGACTTTTCCCAAGTCTCCCCAAAGGTTCTACTTGGCACAAACACTAATTAAAAATAATCGAAAAGCAAGCACTATCGTTTAACGCCCCTAGCTAAACCACATCTAAACAGAGGCTATATGAATTATTTATTACTAAAAATAATCAAAAATCAAGGAACAAAAATAAAAATTGGGTTGCCTCCCAACAAGCGCTATCGTTTAACGCCCCTAGCTAGGCATGATGATTTCAATGATGCTCACATAAAAGATAAGAATTGAAACATAAAGAGAACATCATGAAGAATATGACTAGAACATTTAAGCCTAATCCACATGCTATGCATAGGGATTTTATGAGCAAACAACTTATGGGAATAAGAATCAACTTGCATAGGAAGGTAAAACAAGCATAGCTTCAAAATTTTCAACACATAGAGAGGAAACTTGATATTATTGCAATTCCTACGAGCATATATTCCTCCCTCATAATAATTTTCAGTAGCATCATGAATTAATTCAACAATATAACCATCGCATAAAGCATTCTTTTCATGATCTACAAGCATAGAATTTTTATTACTCTCCACATAAGCAAATTTCTTCTCATGAATAGTAGTGGGAGCAAACTCAACAAAATAACTATCATGTGAGGCATAATCCAGTTGAAAGTTAAAATCATGATGACAAGTTTAGGGATATCATTATTCTTTATAGCATACGTCTCATCACAATAGTCATCATAGATAGGAGGGATGCTTTCATCATAATAAATTTGCTCATCAAAACTTGGGGGACAAAAATCATCTTCATCAAACATAGCATCCCCAAGCTTGTGGCTTTGCATATCATTAGCATCATAGGTATTCAAAGAATTCATAGTAACAACATTGCAATCATGCTCATCATCCAAAGATTTAGTGCCAAACATTTTAATGCATTCTTCTTCTAACACTTTGGCACAATTATCGGAATCCTTATTTTCACGAAAGACATTAGAAAGATGAAGCATATGAGGCACCCTTAATTCCTTTTTTATAGTTTTATTTTATAGAATAAACTAGTGATAAAACAAGAAACTAAAAGATTCGATTGCAAGATCTAAAGATATACCTTCAAGCGCTAACCTCCCCGGCAACGGCGCCAGAAAAGAGCTTGATGTCTACTACACAACCTTCTTCTTGTAGACGTTGTTGGGCCTCCAAGTGCAGAGGTTTCTAGGACAGTAGCAAATTTCCCTCAAGTGGATGACCTAAGGTTTATCACTCTGTGGGAGGCGTAGGATGAAGATGGTTTCTCTCAAGCAACCCTGCAACCAAATAACAAAGAGTCTCTTGTGTCCCCAACACACCCAATACAATGGTAAATTGTATAGGTGCACTAGTTTGGCGAAGAGATGGTGATACAAGTGGTTTATGGATAGTAGATAAAGGTATTTGTAATCTGAAATTATAAAAACAGCAAGGTAACTAATGATAAAAGTGAGCGTAAACAGTATTGCAATGCTAGTAAACAAGGCCTAGGGTTCATACTTTCACTAGTGCAAGTTCTCTCAACAATAATAACATAATTCGATCATATAACTATCCCTCAACATGCAATAAAGAGTCACTCCAAAGTCACTAATAGCGGAGAACAAACGAAGAGATTATTGTAGGGTACGAAACCACCTCAAAGTTATCCTTTCTGATCGATCTATTCAAGAGTCCGTAGTAAAATAACATGAAGCTATTCTTTCTGTTCAATCTATCATAGAGTTCGTACTAGAATAACACCTTAAGACACAAATCAACCAAAACCCTAATGTCAACTAGATACTCCAATATCACCTCAAGTATCTGTGGGTATGATTATATGATATGCATCACACATTCTCAGATTCAACTATTCAACCAACACAAAGAACTTCAAAGAGTGCCCCAAAGTTTCTACCGGAGAGTCAAGACGAAAACGTGTGCCAACCCCTATGCATATATAAGTTCACGAGGTCACAGAACTCGCAAGTTGATCACCAAAACATACATCAAGTGTTTCACGTGATATCCCATTGTCACCACAGATAAGCACATGCAAGACATACATCAAGTGTTCTCAAATCCTCAAAGACTCAATCTGATAAGATAACTTCAAAGGGAAAACTCAATTCATCACAAGAGAGTAGAGGGGGAGAAACATCATAAGATCCAACTATAATAGCAAGGTTCACGATACTTCAAGATCGTATCACCTCAAGAACACGAGAGAGAGAGAGAGAGATCAAAAACATAGCTACTGGTACATACCCTCAGCCCCGAGGGTGAACTACTCCCTCCTCATCATGGAGAGCGCCGAGATGATGAAAATGGCCACCGGAGAGGGACTCCCCCCTCTGGCAGGGTGTCAGAATGGGTCTAGATTGGTTTTCGGTGGCTACAGAGGCTTCTGGTGGTGGAACTCCCAATCTATTCTGCTCTCTGATGTTTTTATTGTATATGTACATATATAGGCGAAAGAAGTCGGCCAGGGGAGCCACGAGGGGCCCACGAGGGTGGGGGACACGCCCAGGGGGGCAGGCGCGCGTCCCTGTCTCCTGGCCACCTCGAAGCTTCCCTGACGTCTACTCCAAGTCTCCTGGATTGCTTCCATTCCAAAAATAACTCTCCCGGAGGTTTCATTCCGTTTGGACTCCGTTTGATAGTACTTTTCTTCGAAACACTGAAATAGGCAAGAAAACAACAATTTGGGTTGGGCCTCCGGTTAATAGGTTAGTCCCAAAAATAATATAAAAGTGTATAATAAAGCCCATAAACATCCAAAACAGATAATATAATAGCATGGAACAATCAAAAATTATAGATACGTTGGAGACGTATCAGCATCCCCAAGCTTAATTCCTGCTCGTCCTCGAGTAGGTAAATGATAAAAACAGAATTTTTGATGTGGAATGCTACCTAACATATTTATCCAAGTAATTCTCTTTATTTTGGCATGAATATTCAGATCCATAAGATTCAAGACAAAAGTTTAATATTGACATAAAAATAATAATACTTCAAGCATACTAACAAAGTAATCATGTCTTCTCAAAATAACATGGCCAAAGAAAGCTATCCCTACAAAATCATATAGTCTGGCTATGCTCTATCTTCATCACACAAAATATTTAAATCATGCACAACCACGATGACAAGCTAAGCAATTGTTTCATACTTTTGATGTACTCAAACTTTTTCAATCTTCATGCAATACATGAGAGTGAGCCATGGACATAGCACTATAGGTGGAATAGAATGGTGGTTGTGGAGAAGACAAAAAGGAGAAGATAGTCTCACATCAACTAGGCGTATCAACGGGCTATGGAGATTCCCATCAATAGATATCAATGTGAGTGAGTAGGGATTGCCATGCAAAGGATGCACTAGAGCTATCAGTGTATGAAAGCTCAAAAAGAAACTAAGTGGGTGTGCATCCAACTCTCTTGCTCACGAAGACCTATGGCATTTTGAGGAAACCCATCATTGGAATATACAAGCCAAGTTCTATAATGAAAGATTCCCACTAGTATATGAAAGTGATAACATAGGAGACTCTCTATCATGAAGATCATGGTGCTACTTTGAAGCACAAGTGTGGTAAAAGGATAGTAGCATTGTCCCTTCTCTCTTTTTTCTCTCATTTTTTTATTTTTTATTTTATTTTTATTTGGGACTTTTTTTTTCTTGTTTGGCCTTTTTTTCCGTCTGAAGTCTCATCCCGACTTGTGGGGGGAATCATAGTCTCCATCATCCTTTCCTCACATGGGACAATTGTAGCGACCAGACCTCAAACAGTCTGATCTCTGTGCTTCGGTGTCATCCCTGGATCAGTAATGCTGACACCACACAGTACTCGGAGGATTTATAACAGAGTAGCAATCACACACTTATTACATCGAGGGTCTCCATAGAGAATTTATTACAATAAATATGGCTTAAGGCCATCTAATAACGATAACAGCGGAAGGCTTGGATGATAAGTGAGTCCATCAACTCCAATGGCATCACTGAGTATAGAACCACGACCTAAAAACTCCTTAATCGTCATCTGAAAAGTCTGCAACATTAACGTTGCAGCCCGAAACGGGTCAGCACATGGAATATGCTGGCAAGGTAACACATAAAGAGTAATGGAATGAAACAGCTATACTATATGCATATTTGGCTGGTGGAAAGCTCTATGGTTACAGTTTTGCGTAAAGCCAAATTTTCCCTACTGCAAAGGAATAAATTTATTTAACTATCATGGTAGTTGTTAAACATTGAGAATGGTTGACAGCATCCTCAGTCCCAATTAAAAATATCATTAACAAAACCCAACAAAATTAATTTAGAGTAACATGTTGAGATTCACATGATAATCCAAGTACTAGATACTCAAGATGTCCATAACCGGGGACACGGCTAACCATGATTAGTTTATTACACTCTGCAGAGGTTTGCGCACTTTTCCCCACAAGACTCGATCGCCTCCGTTTGGTTTCTCGCACTACACGGTGTTTGAGAAGATGGATGACCGAGACATAGTCTTTCAGAAGCGCTAGCACCTTACGATGGATAGACCGTTACACCTACTTTCCCCTACATCTGCTAGTCTACCCTGTAAGAGTTCGCACGACTTATTCAACTATGCCAGAGCCCATAATGGCTTGTGGCTGCACACGGAAGTTTCTAGTATGAATAATCTCATGATCCCTTTGAGCCTGGGTGGCGGTCCAAAAGAAAGCAGGCAAGTCCTGGACTACCCAGCTGCCTCAATCCACCCAGATGTGTGTTTAACCTTGCTGCGAGTGACTCGACTGACAAACTCGAGAATCTTAACTCGTTTCTCCTCATAGGTCAAATCGTTATCCAATTGAATTGTTTCCAATGGCACTGTGTCTCTCAAAGGTATGTCAGCCATCTCCGCGTGGCACTTCTTCAATTGAGAAACGTGGAACACATCATGAACTCCTGACAATCCTTCGGGCAATTTCAACTTGTAGGCCACTTCTCCCATACGCTCCAAAACTCGATATGGTCCTACAAATCGTGGTGCTAATTTTCCTTTAACTCCAAAACGCTTTGTTCCCCGAAGTGGAGACACTCAAAGATAAACTCTATCTCCAACTTCGTAAACAGTCTCCTTGCGTTTAGAATCTGCATAACTCTTCTGTCTGGACTGGGCTACCTTGAGCCTATCGCGAATCAATTTCACCTTCTGTTCAGACTCTTTAATCAAGTCAGGTCCAAACAACTGGCGGTCTCCAACTTCGTCCCATGACAACGGGTCCTGCACCTCCTTCCGTACAAGGCTTCGAAAGGGGCCATCTTTAAACTGGTTTGGTAGCTGTTGTTGTAAGAGAACTCTGCATATGGCAAATTATCGTCCCAACTAGATCCGTAATCTAGCGCACAAGCTCTCAGCATATCCTCCAAAATCTGATTGACTCTCTCGATCTGTCCATCTGTCTGTGGATGAAAAGCTATACTGAATTCTAGCCTGGTACCCAAAGTTTCATGCAACTGCTTCTAGAACTTTGAGGTAAACTGGGTTCCTCTATCTGATACGATACTCCTCGGAACTCCATGCAGACATACGATCCTGGTCATGTATATCTTTGCCAACTTAGCACTGGTGTAAGTGGTCTTTACCGGGATGAAATGAGCTACCTTCGTCAATCGATCAACTACCACCCAAATCGAGTCATAGCCTGAACGAGTCCTGGGTAATCCCATGATAAAATCCATGCCTAACTTATCCCACTTCCATTCGGATATCGGCAATGGTTGTAACAATCCTGCTGGCTTCTGATGCTCTGCCTTTACTCTCTGACATACATCACAAACTGCTACATACTCCGCATTATCCTTCTTCATTCTGGTCCACCAGAAAATATATTTCAAATCCAAATACATCTTGGTATTTCCTGGATGAATCGAATATGGTGAATCATGTGCCTCTTGCAGTATCAACTTCCCGATCTCTGTTCATTGGGCACGTAAACACGATCTTCATACCATAGGGTGTCGTGCTCATCCTCACGAAATCCTTTAGCTTTTCCTTTGCTCAGTTTCTCCTTAATAGAGGCAATCTCCTTGTCAGTCTTCTGAGCTTCTCTGATTCTATCCATCAAAGTTGACTGAATTTCTAATGCTGCTACATAGCCTCTCGGAACTATTTCCAAACATAGTTCACGAAGATTTTCTGCTAACTCCCTTGGTATTTCTCCCGTCATTAATGTATTGACGTGGCTCTTACGGCTCAATGCGTCAGCTACTACATTAGCCTTTCTGGGATGGTAATGCAATCTCATATCATAATCCTTGATGAGCTCCAACCATCTCCTTTGTCTAAGGTTTAACTCCTTCTGCGTGCAAATGTACTTCAAACTCTTATGATCCATGTACACCTCACAATGGTTTCCAATGAGGAAATGTCTCCATGTTTTCAATGCATGCACTACGGCTGCTAACTCCAAATCATGCGTAGCATAATTCAACTCATGAGGCTTCAGTTGTCTTGAGGCATATGAAACAACTCTCCCTTCCTGCATAAGCACTGCTCCAAGTCCTCGACGTGAAGCGTCGCAATACACCTCATAGTCCTTGGTCTGATCTGGCAAAATCAACACTGCTGAAGTAACCAAGCGTTTATTCAACTCCTGGAAACTAGTCTCACATTCCTCCGTCCATATGAACTTGGTATCCTTCTTTAATAACTCCGTCATAGGCTTCGCAATCCTTGAGAAATTCTCAATGAATCTTTGGTAGTATCCTACAAGTCCAAGAAAACTCCGGATCTCTCCAACCGTGGTTGGTGCTTCCCACTTGGCCACGGTATCAACTTTTGTGGGATCAACTGATATTCCTTCTCCGGATATACGTGTCCGAGAAATCCTACTTCCTTCAACCAAAACTCACATTTGCTGAACTTGGCATACAACTGATGTTCTCTGAGCTTTTCAAGTACCAATCGCAAATGTTCCTTATGCTCTTCTTCATTCTTCGAGTAAACCAGGATACCATCGATGAACACCACGACGAACTTATCCAAGAACTCCATAAACACTTTGTTCATCATGTTCATAAAATAGGCAGGTGCGTTAGTCAGACCAAATGACATAACGGTATACTCGTACAGCCCATACTTGGTGGTAAAAGTTGTCTTAGGAATATCCTGTTCTCGAATCTTCAACTGGTGGTATCCTGATCGCAGATCGATCTTGGAAAATACCTTAGCTCCTTGCAGTCGATCAAATAGATCATTAATCATTGGTAGTGGGTACTTGTTCTTGATCGTTACTTCATTCAATCCTCGATAATCAACAACCATCCTTAATGATCCACCCTTCTTCTCTACTAGAAGTACTGGCGATCCCCAAGGCGAAGAACTTGGGCGAATATATCCTTTATCCAATAACTCCTTAATCTGCTTCTTAATTTCCACCAAATCCTTTGCTGGCATCCTATATGGTCTTTTCGATATTGGCCCGGTGCCTGGCAATAGTTCAATCAAAAACTCAATATATCTATCCGGTGGCATGCCTGGCAACTCTTCTGGAAATACTTCAGGGAAATCCCTTACCACTGGTACTTCCTCCTGCACTACTCCTGTTAAACAATTTACTAGAGTCCTCTTGGGCACATGCCGGGATACATACTTGATCCTTCTCCCTTCTGGGGTGGTAAGCAAAATTGTCTTACTAGCGCAATCGATGTTTCCTCCGTATATCAACAGCCAATCCATACCCAGAATTACATCCAATCCTTGTGATTCCAAAATGATTAAATCCGAGGGAAACACATGCCTACCTATACTCAATGGCACTTGAAAACATCCTTGACTGGCCATGTACTCCGCTCCTGGTGAGCTTACTAGCATAGGTGTTCTAAGAACCTTAGTGGGCAGGTTATACTTATCCACAAATCCCCTTGATATGTATGAATGCGATGCACCAGTATCAAAAAGAATGAGTGCAGTAAATGACTTAACCAAAAACTTACCGATGACGGCATCTGGCTGCTCTTCAACCTCCTCCACGTTTATGTGGTTCACCTGTCCCCTGTTGAAAGGGTTCGGCTTCTTCCCAGAGCTTCCATTGCTATTTCCATTTTGCAATTCAGGACATTCATTTGCATAATGTCCTGTCTTCGAACACTTAAAGCAAGTGACTTGGCTCAGGACCTTCTCGGCTGGGGTTGATGGGTTGGTGCGATTCTGGCCATTGCTTCCTCCATTCCCATTACCATTCTTGGTGCCATTGTGATTGTGCGAGCTACCTCCTCCATGGGTATGCTGAAAATGTCCTCCTGGTCTAGGGGTAAAACATGGCTTCTGCTGAGCTCTTGAATTGTACTTCCCTTGTCCATACTTCCTCTTGTGATTCTCAATTTGCTGCTGCTTGCCTTCAATCATAAGAGCACGGTCTACCAACTCCTGGTAGTTGTTGAAGGTTGCTACCATCAACTGCATGCTCAACTCATCATTCAGTCCTTCCAGAAACTTCTCCTGCTTAGCCACATCCGTAGCAATGTCATCTGGGGCATAACGTGCTAACTTACTAAAGTCCTCCACGTACTGGCCTACTGTCCGTCCTCCTTGGCGCAAGTTGCGAAACTCATGCTTCTTCGTGGCCATAGCTCCTGCTGAAACATGGGCAGTACGAAAGGCCTACTGAAACTGGTCCCATGTGACAGTGTCGACAGGGAAAGTGGCTGTGAAATTCTCCGACCATGATGCTGCGGGTCCTTCAAGCTGATGTGTGGCAAACTTCATCTTCACCACATCCGTGCATCCTGCTATGGTCAACTCTCTAACTGTCTTGCGGAGCCAATCATCTGCTACTATGGGCTCGGTGCTACTGGAAAACACCGGTGGATTCAGCCTAAGAAATCGGGCTAAGTGATCAATAGGTGGTGGTGGTGGTGGTGGGTTCTTGTTGTTGTTCCCCTGGTTCTGATTCTGGACTAGCAACTGCATCAATGTGTTCTGCTGCTGGATCAACTGGGTGAGCTCCGGTGGGAAGGTAAATCCGGGGTCACGTCTCGGAGGCATCTGAGGGTTTAGAAAGATGAGATGTAAGAATAGAGGGGGTCTAAAGAGAAAACACTACCCATATGCACATGAGGCAAAAGCAAACAATTCACTTCATTCAATCAAACAAGGGCATACAATCGATCTAACTATCGCAAAAGTGCTCGGACTACTATATTTACATGGTGGACTACTACTACTGATGAGGTGGTTTACTAGAAATATTCTTCGGTTGCAGACTCCATGATATCTGCTCCAGCTTCATCAACATAGTCATCATCGCTTTCGTCTGGGTCCGAGTCTGTGTCGTCGATGATGATGTAGTCTTCCGGGCTAATCTCCTTGGGTTCTTCGTCTTCATCTACTGGTGTAGGGCCTCCCATAAATATCCCGATCTTCATTGTTAGGTCGGCATTCTTATCCACCAATACTTCAATTTCCTCTTCATAATCTTCACATGTAGCCTTGAGTTCTTCCTCCAGTTCCTTGATTCTTGTCCTTGCCTTCTTCAGATCTATCATGTCGGTGCACATCTGGTTCTCCTGTCGTCGAATGTGCTGGTTTAACTCCTGGATAAAAGCTGCAATTGATCTATCCTTCCTGGTGCTGATCATCTCCGAGTGCTCATCTAGGTGCCCACAAATCTGGTAGATTGTATCCTTGAGATCATTGCGGTAGACTTCTCCAATGCGTCCCATGGCGATGTGAGCTACCATGCTCTTTCCTAGACTCCAAGTTGGTGCATCAAAAGAAAACTCTATGGGCTCAGTGACTGGCATGAACGTCCTTCTTGGAACTTGAACTTGAATCATCCAGCGCTCTTCTTCAGGTAAAGTGGCGTTGTAGGTTCCGGTGAAGCTTGGTACTCCTATGTTCAGGTATCTAGTGACTTCCTTCAAGTGACGTCCAAAGGGTGTATCTTCATCCAGTTGCGTGAACTTGTTCCTTGCATCCGCCATCCTAAAAGAGTAGAAAATATGAGAGGTCAGATGAGAAGAGAGTGGATAGTGATCTAGGTCTTTTAGCTTAGTGGTCGTGTCCTATAGTCAGCGTGTGCTCTGATACCATCTCTGTAGCGACCAGACCTCAAACAGTCTGATCTCTGTGCTCCGGTGTCATCCCTGGATCAGTGTTTGCACGACTTATTCAACTATGCCAGAGCCCATAATGGCTTGTGGCTGCACACGGAAGTTTTTAGTATGAATAATCTCATGATCCCTTTGAGGCTGGGTGGCGGTCCAAAAGAAAACAGGCAAGTCCTGGACTACCCAGGTGCCTCAATCCACCCAGATGTGTGTTTAAGTTGCCACCTTAGATAAACCATTAATTAACAATACTCACATCTGTCATGGATATCACTCACCCAATCCACGTCTACTAGCATAGCATGGCACAATAAGCAAACGTAGAAGTAACTCCCAAAGGTTGATATATAACAGGTGATAGGTAACTTTGTTCTACTAATCTGGATCTAAGTCAAATTTTACAGTAGCAAAAACTTGTTTAAGTTGGTTAAACGGATAGAGGGTTTCGAGACAAAACTCCAGGCCCTTGAATCGCCTGATTCCGATAAATGAGCGAAAAGTTATACTAAAACGAAAATCGGATCAGGAATCGCGATCAGAAAAATCGCGGATTTAATCCGAGAAAAAGAAAAACGACGAATGCTCGTTAGAACGAATGAACGAACGCTCGCTAATTAAATAAATCAGAAAAACTGATCTATTTAAAAAAACAAACCTAAAAAACCGATGGTTTTTCAAAAAAAATAAAAAAAACCGGCACGGAAATCGAGGCAACCTCGGGCGGCGTGCGGCGGCGGCGGCGCTGGGGGCTGGGGCGGCTCAGGCTAGGGTTTGGCTCAGCTGGGCCTCCCCCCAGCTTATAAATCCTAGCGGGCCGGGAGTCCGTGTCGGACACGGCCCCTAGGTCGGTTCGTTTTTTTAAATAATTACGCGCAGAAGAAAAATAAAAAGAAATACTAAATGGACTCCAAAAATCCCGAAATAAATTTTCCCGGGCTTCTAAAATCAAGGCGCACAAGATGAACATTTATTTGGGGCCTAAATGCAATTTTGAAAAACGCACATTTTTCTAAATTCAAATAAAATAATGAAAAACTCCGAAATAAAATCTTATTTGATTTTATTATTAAATCCTCAATATTTCTTTATTTTGGGAAAGTCATTTTGTTCCCTCTCTCATATTTTTGTAATAGAAATAATTGACAATAAAATAACAAAAATCAAATGATCCTATTCTCAAAATTTGAGAAAACTCAAATATGAAAATAACGAAATCCCCAACTCTCTCCGTGGGTCCTTGAGTTGCGTAGAAATTTCTAGGATCAACCAAAATGCAAAATAAAATATGATATGCATAGATGATCTAATGTATAACATTCCAAATTGAAAATTTGGGATGTTACAACAATGCTCTAATAATAATGACCATCACACTTTTATTTACTTACAACTCAAGAATTACAACTCGATATTAGAACAAAATATGACTCTATATGAATGCCACCGGCGGAGTACCGGGATGTGCAATGAATCAAGAGTTACATGTATGAAAGAATTATGATCGGTGGTTTTGCCACAAATACGATGTCAACTACATGATCATGCAAAGCAATATGACAATGATGGAGCATGTCATAATAAACGGAATGGTGGAAAGTTGCATGGCAATATATCTCGGAATGGCTATGGAAATGCCATAATAGGTAGGTATGGTGGCTGTTTTGAGGAAGGTATATGGTGGGTTTATGATACCGGCAAAAGTTGTGCGGTACTGGAGAGGCTAGCAATGATGGAAGGGCGAGAGTGCGTATAATCCATGGACTCAACATTAGTCATAAAGAAATCACATACTTATTGCAAAAATCTATTAGTTATCAAAACAAAGTACTACGCGCATGCTCCTAGGGGGATAGATTGGTAGGAAAAGACCATCGCTCGTCCCCGACCGCCACTCATAAGGAAGGCAATCAATAAATAAATCATGCTCCGACTTCATCACATAACGGTTCACCATAAGTGCATGCTCCGGGAATCACAAACTTCAACACAAGTATCTCTCAAATCCACAACTACTCAACTATCATGACTCTAATATCACCATCTTCATATCTCAAAACAATCATCAAGTATCAAACTTCTCATAGTATTCAATGCACTCTATATGATTTTTTTATTATACCCAACTTGGATGCCCATCATATTAGGACTAGTTTCATAACCAAAGCAAATTACCATGCTGTTCCAAACGACTCTCAAAATGATATAAGTGAAGCATTAGAGTTCATCTATTTCTTCAAAATAAAACCACCGCCGGGCTCTAAAAGGATATAAGTGAAGCACTAGAGCAGCAAATGACAAACTACTCCGAAAGATATAAGTGAAGATCAATGAGTAGTCGAATAATTATGTAACTATGTGAAGACTCTCTAACATTTAAGAATTTCAGATCTTGGTATTTTATTCAAACAGCAAGAAAAACAAAAGAAAATAAAATGACGCTCCATGCAAAACACATATCATGTGGTGAATAAAAATATATCTCCAAGTAAAGTTTTCGATGGACGAAGACGAAAGAGGGGATGCCATCCGGGGCACCCTCAAGCTTAGGCTCTTTGTTGTCCTTGAATATTACCTTGGGGTGCCTTGGGCATCCCCAAGCTTAGGCTCTTGCCACTCCTTATTCCATAGTCCATCGAATCTTTACCCAAAACTTGAAAACTTCACAACACAAAACTTAAAAGAAAATCTCGTGAGCTCCGTTAGTATAAGAAAATAAATCACCACCTAGGTACTGTTGTGAACTCATTCTGTATTTATGTTGGTGTAATATCTACTGTATTCCATCTTCTCTATGGTTCATACCCTCCGATACTACTCATAGATTCATCAAAATAAGCAAACAACACACAGAAAACAGAATCTGTAAAAAAAACATATCAGTCTGTAGTAATCTGTATCAAACGTATACTTCTGGAACCCTAAACATTCTAAAATAAATTTCTGTACGTGAGGAATTTATCTGTTAATCATCTTCAAAAAGAATTAACTAAATAACACTCTCCAATAAAAAATGGCAGCAATTCTCGTGAGCGCTAAAGTTTCTGTTTTTTATAGCATGATCGCAAAGACTTTCCCCAAGTCTTCCCAAAGGTTCTACTTGGCACAAGCACTAATTAAAAGCATAAAACCACATCTAAACAGAGGCTAGATGAATTATTTATTACTAAACAGAATCAAAAAGCAAGGAACAAAAATAAAAATTGGGTTGCCTCCCAACAAGCGCCATCGTTTAACGCCCCTAGCTAGGCATGATGATTTCAATGATGCTCACATAAAAGATAAGGATTGAAACATAAAGAGAGCATCATGAAGAATATGAGTAGAACATTTAAGCCTAACTCACTTCCTATGCATAGGGATTTTGTGAGCAAACAACTTATGGGAATAAGAATCAACTTGCATAAGAAGGTAAAACAAGCATAGCTTCAAAATTTTCAACACATAGAGAGGAAACTTGATATTATTGCAATTCCTACGAGCATATATTCCTCCCACATAATACTTTTCAGTAGCATCATGAATTAATTCAACAATATAACCATCGCATAAAGCATTCTCTTCATGATCTACAAGCATATAATTTTTATTACTCTCCACATAAGCAAATTTCTTCTCATGAATAGTAGTAGGAGCAAACTCAACAAAATAACTATCATGTGAGGCATAATCCAGTTGAAAGTTAAAATCATGATGACAAGTTTCATGGATATCATTATTCTTTATAGCATACGTGTCGTCACAATAATCATCATAGATAGGAGGGATGCTTTCATCATAATAAATTTGCTCATCAAAACTTGGGGGACAAAAAATATCATCTTCATCAAACATAGCATCCCCAAGCTTGTGGCTTTGCATATCATTAGCTTCATGGGTATTCAAAGAATTCATACTAACACCATTTCAATCATGCTCATCATCCAAAGATTTAGTGCCAAACATTTTAATACATTCTTCTTCTAACACATTGGCACAATTATCGGAATCCTTATTTTCACGAAAGACATTAAAAAGATGAAGCATATGAGGTACCCTTAATTCATTTTTTATAGTTTTCTTTTATAGACTAAACTAGTGATAAAACAAGAAACTAAAAGATTCGATTGCAAGAACTAAAGATATATCTTCAAGCGCTAACCTCCCCGGCAACGACGTCAGAAAAGAGCTTGATGTCTACTACACGACCTTCTTCTTGTAGACGTTGTTGGGCCTCCAAGTGCAGAGGTTTGTAGGACAATAGCAAATTTCCCTCAAGTGGATGACCTAAGGTTTATCAATCCATGGGAGGCGTAGGATGAAGATGGTCTCTCTCAAGCAACCCTACAACCAAATAACAAAGAGTCTCTTGTGTCCCCAACACACCCTATACAATGGTAAATTGTATAGGTGCACTAGTTCGGCGAAGAGATGTTGATACAAGTGTAATATGGATGGTAGATATAGGTTTTTGTAATCTGAAAATACAAAAACAGCAAGTTAACTATTGATAAAAGTGTGCGTAAATGTTATTGCAATGCTAGTAAACAAGGCCTAGGGTTCAAACTTTCACTGGTGCAAGTTCTCTCAAAAATAATAACATAATTCGATCATATAACTATCCCTTATCATGCAACCAAGAGTCACTCCAAAGTCACTAATAGCGGAGAACAAATGAAGAAATTATTGTAGGGTACGAAACCACCTCAAAGTTATCCTTTCTGGTCGATCTATTCAAGAGTCCGTAGTAAAGTAACACGAAGCTATTCTTGTCGTTCAATCTATCATAGAGTTCATACTGGAATAACACCTTAAGACACAAATCAACCAAAACCCTAATGTCACCTAGATACTCCAATGTCACCTCAAGTATCCGTGGGTATGATTATACGATATGCATCACACAATCTCAGATTAATCTATTCAACCAACACAAAGAACTTCAAAGAGTGCCCCAAAGTTTCTACCGGAGAGTCAAGACGAAAACGTGTGCCAACCCCTATGCATATATAAGTTCACGAGGTCACGGATCTCGCAAGTTGATCACCAAAACATACATCAAGTGGATCACGTGATATCCCATTGTCACCACAGATAAGCACATGCAATACATACATCGAGTTTTCTCAAATCCTTAAAGACTCTATCCGATAAGATAACTTCAAAGGGAAAACTCAATTCATCACAAAAGAGTAGAGGGGGAGAAACATCATAAGATCCAACTATAATAGCAAGGCTCGCGATACATCAAGATCGTATCACCTCAAGAACACAAGAGAGAGAGAGATAAACACATAGCTACTGGTACATACCCTCAGCCCCGAGGGTGAACTACTCCCTCCTCGTCATGGAGAGCGCCGGGATGATGAAGATGGCCACCGGAGAGGGATTCCCCCTCCGGCAAGGTGCCGGAACGGGTCTAGATTTGTTTTTGGTGGCTACGGAGGCTTCTGGCGGCGGAACTTCCGATCTATTCTGCTCTCTGATGTTTTTAGGGTATATGGACATATATAGGCGAAAGAAGTCAGTCAGGGGAGCCACGAGGGGCCCACGAGGGTGGGGGGCGCGCCCAGGGGGTGCAGGCGTGCCTCCCTGCCTCGTGGCCACCTTGAAGCTTCCCTGACGTCTACTCCAAGTCTCCTGGATTGCTTCTGTTCCAAAAATAACTCTCCTGAAGGTTTCATTCCGTTTGATATTCCTTTTCTTCGAACACTGAAATAGGAAAGAAAACAACAATTTGGGTTGGGCCTCCGGTTAATAGATTAGTCCCAAAAATAATACAAAAGTGTATAATAAAGCCTATAAACATCCAAAACAGATAATATAATAGCATGGAACAATAAAAAATTATAGATACATTGGAGACGTATCAACGTGTTAAACTCATTAAGAGCACTATCCTTAGCAGGGGGCCAACATCCTAATTGTATCCGGTTCGAACCGGAGGCTGATGACGGAGAATTTTGCTTCCCACCCACCACCCACTTTGTAGCCACTGTCGAACACTTAACTGACATGCTCGATTACGGCTCCGACAACATCGAATGTATGGTAGAGGATGCCGGAGAAGAAGAGGCTCAAAACCCGTCGTTTACCAGACGCTGGACGGCCACTTCCTCGTATGATGTATACATGGTGGATGCACCAAAAGAGAATAGCGGCGATGACAAGGAAGATCAAGTTGAGGATAAACCTCCCGAGATACAATCAAAGTGCCGGCGTCAGCGGCGCCGCTCTAAGTCATGCCGCAGCAAAGACAGCAACACCGACACAAGAGAAGATAACACTCCGGAAGGTGTCGAAGACAACGAAGACCCCGTTGATGCAACTACTAAACAGGATGAACGGGAAGATGGGAAAGTTAGCCCTGGTAAACAGGCCGTGCGCGAAGACTCGGAGGACGGTAATTATCTTCCGCTCTCTGAGGATGAGGCGAGCCTCGGCACTGAGGATTTCATCGTGCCTGAGGAACCTCTGGAGCAGGAGCGCTTCAAGCACCAGCTAATAGCCACTGCAAGGAGCCTGAAAAAGAAGCAGCAACAGCTTCAAGCTGACCAAGATCTGCTCAACGATAAATGGACCGACGTCCTAGCAAATGAAGAATACGGCCTCAAGCGCCCAGCCAAAAGCTACCCGAACCGCAAATTGCTACCTCAATTCGACGACGAGGCACCGGAACACATACCCCCATCACGCAATGCGGCTGACCGACCACCACGTGGTTGGGATAAAACGGCAACTCAAGCCGAACACCAGCCTGCCCCGCCTCATCACAAATGCAAAGGTAAAATAGCTCGCAGTCATACATATGACCTTCGGCGGGACCTGAATAATAGAGCAGGACATACCAGATCAATCTACGGATCGTGAGGACGTGCCTCGACACGTGAAGACGGCTATTTGGACGTGACAAACCTAGTCAAGTGTGGGTCGAAAGCCGCAAACAGACTCCATCAGAGCTACGTCACGATGCGGCCCGATATAGAGGCACCGCACACCCTCTTTTCTTCACTGACGAAGTCATGGAACATGAATTCCGAGAAGAGTTCAAACCCGTGAATATCGAATCATACGATGGAACCACAGATCCCGATGTATGGATCGAAGACTTCATTCTTCATATTCATATTGTCGGATCAGGGGTCCCGGCAAAACCCTCGAGGTTTGAACACTGGTGTGCGCGCGAAGGTTTTCTCCCTATCGATCCACTCCCTAGCTCTCTAATATCTCGCGGACAATATCGACGAACTCACAAGACAAAGACACAAGATTTATACTGGTTCGGGCCACCGTTGTGGTGTAATACCCTACTCCAGTGTGGTGGTGGCGGATTGCCTCTTGGGCTGATGATGAATAGTACAAGGGGAAGAACAGCCTCCTGAGGTTGAGGTGTTCTTGTGCTTGGCGAACTTGTGTGGGTGAGATGCCTCTGAATGAGTTCTCCCCTCCTCTTTTCGTGCTCTCCCCCTACTGTGGTGGCTAGTTCTACTTATATAGGCCTTGGTCCTCTCCCCAAATATTGAGCGGGAAGGGAGCAAACAACGGCCAATTTGAAAGGGGATAACTAGTATAGCTTATCCTGACAAAAGTAGTCTTCGCCTGCAAAAGGCTCTGGTGGTGACGCCGCCTTGGGCTCCATGGTGACCTCCGTCTTGCCTTCATGCTGGTCTTGGTCTCGTTGCACCGATATGGAAACCTTTGCTTGATGCCTTGGTACTTCGCGCTTGCGCTTGCCCCTTTGGCACCAAAGAGGAAGCAAGGACACTGCGCGCGCTGGCGCCCGCCTGACGCCTGCCGGGTCTCGATCGTCATGGCTCACGTCACGAGGACCTCGTGAGGTTTGCCTTGCCTTGATCTCTCCACCCCTCGTGAGCCTGCCTGGCGAGGCTGCTCCTGAGGAGATCTTGTGTCATACGCCTCGTGAGGCTTGACCCCTAGCAAGGGTCTTGAATATCTCGTCGATGAAGATGGGCCGTACAGACCTGCTAGTTCAGCCACGCTGTGGGCCGCAGGCAGGCAAGTCTCGGGACCCCCAATCCCAAAACGCCGACAGTAGACCCCGGGCCCCAAAAGCCCGCGGCCTCGGTTGACGCGTGGCAGTTGATTGGATGTGGGCGTCTCCGCTTCCCCGTGCTGCCTTGGAATCCGCCTGGCTATGCGCCCCCCGCAACCTACACAGTTATTCTCCCATCGCCTATGCCTGGCTTCCCCAGTCCCTCTGCTTCCTCGAGACTCTGCTCCTCCTCTCCAATCTGACCTGCACTCCACCTTCTTCATCGCCATGGTGCGGAAACAAGTAGACAAGGGGAAGAAGCCTCTGTCTTCGCCAAGTACGCCTCCAGCCGCCGAGCCTGCAGTCGGCCGATCCTTGGTGCTCAACGACGAGGCCATGGACAAGGTGCGTCCCATGCTCACCACCAGTTTCAACATGTGGGGGGAGACAGTGGCTTGGCCAGCGTCTCGCGCTCGCATTGCACGGGCGGCCACAGAGGTCCCAATCTTCATCGATGCCCTTTGGGCAGGCCTGATTCCCCTTTCTCTGCCTTCTTCAATGCGGTGCTTGAACATTACCAAATCCATATGCTGCATCTCGACCCCCAATCCGTGACTCTCCTTGCCGTCTTTGCCTTCGTGTGTGAAGCCATGGTGGGCATCGCTCCTTCTGTGGCCCTTCTCCACCATTTCTTCTTATTGCATCTGACTGATCCCCGGAAAAGCTCAGGGTGCGTGAGCTTCCAGGCCGTGGCCGCGACGGTGGGTGCGGGGATCGACTTCGAGCTTCCTCCCTCCACGAGCGAGTTTCGGACACGGTGGGTATTTGTTGACGCCGGTGTGCTCAGCACTCTGCTCCACACCCCGTCAACGCCGGTCATTTCCCACTTCGGCTGGGGCCACGAGAGGCTCGCGAGCCCCCGTCTTGTCCTCGTCTAGCTTAGGCTAAGGATGCTGAAGGACCGCGGCGTGACCGCACCTATGGTGGTGAAGGAGTTCATCAAGCACCGGGTTGCTCCGCTTCAGCGCCATTCTCGCCTGATGTGGACCTTGCTCAGCAGTCAGGACCATATGAGGTTTCAGGAGTCCGGGCTCCCCCTTGGGACGCGGCAAATGGTGCTCAAGGTCCTGATAGGTGTCCCTTCGCCGGACAACTTGCCTGGGAAGAACTATCTGCTGTACAGCAGTAAGAACAAGGCTGAATTCGCAGGGAGCATGCCTCCCATTGACGAGTGGGGGCTGTGTCCGGACGGCCTGGTGGGGTCCCGCGAGAACCCTACCAGCGTGGTTCCCCTCTTCGTCGCTGGCGCCGAGCTCGTCCTGAATGTGGGTGCAGGGGGACGAGCGCCGCCAGAGGCTGGCGGCACGAGTGCTGATGTGCGGACGCCGCCTGGGGCTCCTGGGGCGTCGTCCTCAGGATCCCGTGATTCTGGGACGTCGGTCACTAAGACGATGCAGCACGCGGCTCCCGAGGCCGAAACTCCGGAAGCCTCGAGAAGTCGCGGTGAGACGGCACCCGACTGTTCTCTGCAGCTAGGTGATACATCTCCAACGGATCTATAATTTTTGATTGCTCCATGCTATATTATCTACTGTTTTGGACATTATTGGGCTTTATTATCCACTTTTATATTATTTTTGGGACTAACCTATTAACCGGAGGCCCATCCCAGAATTGCTGTTTTTTGCCTGTTTTAGGGTTTCGAAGAAAAGGAGGAATATCAAACGGAGTCCAAATGGAATGAAACCTTCGGGAACGTGATTTTCTCAACGAACAAGACCCGGGAGACTTGGACCCTATGTCAAGAAAGAAAAGAGGAGTCCACGAGGTAGGGGGGCGTGCCTACCACCCCAGGCGTGCCCTCCACCCTCGGGCCCTCTGTTGCTCCACCGACGTACTTCTTCCTCCTATATATACCTACATACCCCCAAACGATCAGATACGGAGCCAAAACCCTGATTCCACCGCCATAACTTTCTGTATCCACAAGATCCCATCTTGGGGCCTGTTCCGGAGCTCCGCCGGAGCGGGCATCGATCACGGAGGGCTTCTACATCAATACCATAGCCCCTCCGCTGAAGTGTGAGTAGTTTACCTCTGACCTACGGGTCCATAGTTAGTATCTAGATGGCTTCTTCTCTCTTTTTGGATCTCAATACAGTGTTCTCCCCCTCTCTTGTGGAGAACTATTCGATGTAATCTTCTTTTTGCAGTGTGTTTGTTGAGACTGATGAATTTTGGGTTTATGATCAAGTCTATATATGAATAATATTTGAATCTTCTCTGGATTCTTTTATGTATGATTGGTTATCTTCGCAAGTCTCTTTGAATTATCAGTTTGGTTTGGCCTACTAGATTGATCTTTCTTGCAATGGGAGAAGTGCTTAGCTTTGGGTTCAATCTTGCGGTGTCCTTTCCCAGTGATAGTAGGGGTAGCAAGGCACGTATTGTATTGTTGCCATCAAGGATAACAAGATGGGGTTTTCTTCATATTGCATGAGTCTATCCCTCTACATCATGTCATCTTGCTTAAGGCATTACTCTATTTTTAACTTAATACTCTAGATGCATGCTGGATAGCGGTCGATGAGTGGAGTAATAGTAGTAGATGCAGGCAGGAGTCGGTCTACTTGTCTCAGACGTGATGCCTATATACATGATCATACCTAGATATTCTCATAACTATGCTCAATTCTGTCAATTGCTCAACAGTAATTTGTTCACCCACCGTAGAATACTTATGTTCTCGAGAGAAGCCACTAGTGAAACCTATGGCCCCCGGGTCTATCTTCATCATATTAATCTCCTACTACTTAGTTATTTCCTTTTCTATTTACTTTGCCTTTATTTTATTTTGCATCTTTATCATAAAAATACCAAAAATATTATCTTATCATACCTATCTGGTCTCACTCTCGTAAGTGTCCTTATAGGGATTGACAACCCCTATTTGCATTGGTTGCGAGGATTTACTTGTTTTGTGCAGGTACGAGGGACTCGCGAGTAGCCTCCTACTGGATTGATACCTTGGTTCTCAAAAACTGAGGGAAATACTTACACTAATTTGCTGCATCATCCCTTCCTCTTCGGGGAAAACCAACACAGTGCTCAAGAGGTAGCAAGAAGGATTTCTGGCGCCGTTGCCCGGGAGGTCTACGCAAAAGTCAACATACCAAGTACCCATCACATACCCTTATATTCCGCATTACATTATTTGCCATTTGCCTCTCGTTTTCCTCTCCCCCACTTCACCCTTGCCATTTTATTCGCCCTCTCTCTCTATCCTCCCCCTCTCTCTCTATTTGCCTCTTTTTGCCCGCTTGCTTTTTGTTTGCTTGTGTGTTAGTTTGCTTGCTTGTCGCGATGGCTCAAGATAATACTAAATTGTGCGACTTCACCAATACCAACAATAATGATTTTATAGCACTTCGATTGCTCCTCTTACCGATGCTGAATCTTGTGAAATTAATACCGCTTTGCTGAATGTTGTCATGAAAGATCCGTTTTCCGGCCTTCCTAGTGAAGATGCCGCTACCCATCTAAATAGCTTCGTTGATTTGTGTGACATGCAAAAGAAGAAATATGTGGATAATGATATTGTTAAATTGAAGCTATTTCCTTTTTCACTTAGGATCGTGCTAAAGCTTGGTTTTCGTCTTTGCCTAAAAATAGTATTGATTCATGGAACAAGTGCAAAGATGCTTTTATCTCTAAGTATTTTCCTCCAGCTAAGATCATCTCTCTTAGAAACGATATTATGAATTTTAAGCAACTTGATCATGAACATGTTGCACAAGCTTGGGAGAGAATGAAACTAATGATACGTAATTGCCCTACTCATGGTTTAAATTTGTGGATGATTATACAAAATTTTTATGCCGGATTGAATTTTGCTTCTAGAAATCTTTTAGATTCGGCCGCGGGAGGCACTTTTATGGAAATCACTTTAGGAGAAGCTACTAAACTTCTAGATAATATTATGGTTAATTATTCTCAATGGCATACTGAAAGATCTACTAATAAAAAGGTGCATGTGATAGAAGAAGTTAATGTTTTGAGTGGAAAGATGGATGAACTTATGAAATTATTTGCTAATAAGAGTGTTTCTTCTGATACTAATGATATGCCCTTGTCTACTTTGATTGAGAATAATAATGAATCTATGGATGTGAATTTTGTTGGTAGGAACAATTTTGGTAACAACGCGTATAGAGGCAACCCTAGGCCTTATCCTAGTAATCCCTCTAATAATTATGGTAATTCCTACAACAATTCTTATGGAAATTATAATAAGATGCCCTCTGATTTTGAATCTAATATTAAAGAATTTATTACTTCGCAAAAGAATTTTAATGCTATGATTGAAGAAAAATTGCTTAAGATTGATGATTTGGCTAGGAACGTTGATAGAATTTCTGTTGATGTTGATTCTTTGAAACTTAGATCTATTCCACCTAAGCATGATATCAATGAGTATCTCAAAGCCATGAGAATTTCCATTGATGAGTGCAAAGAAACAACCGCTAGGATGCGTGCTAAGAAAGATGCCTTTATAAGAGCGTGTTCTTCTAGTTCCTATGAAAATAAATATGAAGATCTAAAAGTTATTGATGTGTCCCCTATTAAATCTTTGTTTTTCAATATGAATCTTGATAATGATGGGACTGGATATGATCCACCTTTACCTAGAAGGCGTTCCAAGAATTCAGAATTTGTTGATTTTGATGCTAAATTTGATAAAAGTGGGATTGAAGAAATTAAAACCCTAGATGTTGCTAAACCCACTATTATGGATTTCAAGTAATTTAACTATGAAAATTGCTCTTTGATTGATTGTATTTCCTTGTTGCAATCCGTGCTAAATTCTCCTCATGCTTATAGTCAAAATAAAGCGTTTACTAAACATATCGTTGATGCCTTTATGCAATCTTATGAAGAAAAACTTGAATTGGAAGTTTCTATCCCTAGAAAACTTTATGATGAGTGGGAACCAACTATCAAAATTAAAATTAAAGATCATGAATGCTATGCTTTATGTGATTTGGGTGCTAGTGTTTCCACGATTCCAAAGACTTTGTGTGATTTCTTAGGTTTCCGTGATTTTGATGATTGCTCTCTAAACTTGGATCTTGCGGATTCCACTATTAAGAAACCTATGGGAAGAATTAATGATGTTCTTATTGTTGCAAATAGGAATTATGTGCCCGTAGATTTTATTGTTCTTGACATAGATTGCAATCCTTCATGTCCTATTGTTCTTGGTAGACCTTTCCTTAGAACGATTGGTGCAATTACTGATATGAAGGAAGGAAATATTATATTCCAATTTCCATTAAGGAAAGGCATGGAACACTTCCCTAGAAAGAAAATTAAATTACCTTATGAATCTATTATGAGAGCCACTTATGGATTGCCCACCAAAGATGGCAATACCTAGATCTATTCTTGCTTGTTATGCCTAGCTAGGGGCGTTAAACGATAGCGCTTGTTGGGAGGCAACCCAATTTTATTTTTATTCCTTGCTTTTTTCTCCTGTATAGTAATAAATGATTTATCTAGCCTCTATTTTGGTTGTGTTTTTTGTGTTTAATTTGTGTTTGTGCCAAGTAGAACCATTGGGATCTGTGATTTCCCTCGAATGTGGATCTGTGACTGTCGGCGTTCTGGGAACGGGGGTCCCCAGACTTGCCTGCCTGCGGTGTGGCTCAAGGGGGGGCCCAGCACGGCCCATCTTCATCAACACAGACCCAAGACCCTCGCGAGGGGCCAAGCCTCGCGGAGCGGACGACACGGAGCTTCCTCAGGCACGGCCTCATCAGGCTGGCTCGCGAGGAGGCGGAGAGATCAAGGCGGCGTACCTCACGAGGTGCCCATGACGCAAGCCATGACGACCAAGGGCGCCAGGCGGGTGCCAGCCCGCGCAGTGTCCTCCTTTCCTCTTTGGTGCAAAGGGGGCAAGCGCAGTCGCGGAGTACCAAGGCATCAGGCAAAGGTTGCCATTTCGGTGCAACGAGACCAAGACCAGGAAGACTGCAAGACGGAGGTCATTGTGGAGCCCAAGACGGCGTCACCACCAGAGCTTTGTGCAGGCGAAGACTACTTTTGTCAGGGTAGCTAGTACTAGTTGTCCCCCTTCAAATTAGCCCGCCATTGTTGGATCCCTTCCCGCTCGATATTTGGGAAGAGGGCCAGGGCCTTTATAAATAGGACCAGCCACCCACAGAGGAGGGGGGGGGGGGTTCGATCAGAGAGAGAGAGAGAGAGAGAAGGGTGGCTGAACTCCTCCCAGCAGTTCATCGCCCCAGCCAAGAACAGACCCTCGTGAGGCTGTTCTTCCTTGTATCATTCATCATCATCAGCCCAAGAGGCAATCCACCACACCACACACTGGAGTAGGGTATTACACCACAACGGTGGCCCGAACCAGTATAAACCCTGTGTCCCATGTGTTGTTCTTTCCATAGCTTAGATCTTAGCGAGGCGGAGGGGTGCAGGTAGGTAGGAAGTGAAATCTCCGCACGCACCCCAGTGTTCGAACCTCAAGGGTCTGCCGGAACCCGAAATCCGACATTTGGCGCGCCAGGTAGGGGTGCACCGGAGTTTTCTCTTCCGCCACCGCCACAGCCTGCCTCGCGATGAGTAGTGCGTCGCCCGCTCCGGCCGCTGGCGCCAGCATGGGGGCCAGGGGGCTCCGAGCCCTGGCCCCAGCCCTACAACGGGTACGATGGCCGGACGAGTTCAAGCCAACGACGCCGCCGCGCTACGGCGGCTCGACAGATCCGTTGGCCTTCTTGCTGGCGAGCAAGGCGGCCCTCCTTGAAGCTGGAGGTGACGATAGGGTCATGGCCAACTGGCTCCCCATGGCCCCCACCGGCGCTCCGCGCACATGGCTGCTCCACCCGCCGAAAGCCTCCGTGGCCTCTTGGCAAGAGCCCCGCGGCCTCTTCCCCGCCCATCGCGCTACACCAACACCCCCGGTCGTTGTGGCCCTCCTGGGCGGCTCGCAGGCGCCGCCTACAAGTCACCACGTCAAGCCGTTCATCCGCCGGGTCAGTGTCGCTTCCACGCGGCAGGGGGCTCTCCCGGACCGGGCAACTCCCAAGGCTGGCCTGACCTTCAGCTCGGAGGACCACCCTCCCAACTCGGCCTGCTCGGGTGCTATGCACCCCCACCATCTGCCAGGTGGCCGTCACCAGAACTCTCATCGATGGCAGTGCGGGCCTCAGCGTGCTCTCAGTCGAGGCCTTCGACCTCCTCCGCATACCCCTGGAACGGCTGCAACCCAGCCAGCCCTTCTCAGGCGTTGGGGGCGGATCATCCAGCTCCTTGGGACAGATCCGGCTCCCAATAACCGTCGGCACCTACAACAACTTCCGTACGGAGCTGGTCGACTTCGACATCGCCCTCATCGGCCTCCCCTACAACGCCATCCTCGGCTACCCAGCGCTGGCCCAATTCATGGTCGCGACGCACCCGACGTACAACCTCATGAAGATGCCCGGGAGCAGCGGTGCCCTCACCGTGCACGGGGACACCGGAGACGCGCTGCGGGTGCTCAAGCTCGCCTTCAAGACGGCGGCGTCAGCGCGGCCCGCCAACTTGGAGACCCCCGAGCCCAAGGGGGCTGCACCCACCAAGAAGAAACAATTGTTCACCCAGGACAAGGCAGAAACCAAGCAGATACCCTTCGATGAGGACGGGTCCACCAACCCCACTCTCACCATAGGCGCCAACCTCGAACCTGAGTAGGAGGAGGCCCTGGTCGGGTTCCTGCACGCAAACAAGAAGGTGTTTGCTTGGGAGCCCGACAAGTTGGTAGGGATCCCTAGGAGAGTAATCGAGCATCACCTCAATGTGTGCCCCAACGTGCGCCCTGTGAAGCAGAAGGCCAGGCGGCAGTCCACAGAAAAGCAGGCCTTCATCGTCCAAGAGACCCGCAAATTAGAAGCCGTTGGGGTCATTCGCGAGGTCCGATACCCGGATTGGTTGGCCAACCCTGTCGTTGTGCCAAAGAAGGGAGGGAAGGAGCGCATGTGTGTCGACTTCACCAACCTCAACAAAGCATGCCCGCAAGATCCGTTCCCACTTCCCTGCATCGACCAGATCGTCGATTCCATCGCGGAATGCGACATGCTATGCTTCTTGGATGCCTTTTCTGGGTATCACCAGATCAAGATGGCAGTGGAAGATGTCGAAAAGACAGCCTTCCTAACCCCATGTGGGGTGTTCTGCTACACGTGCATGCCATTCAGGCTGCGTAACGCAGGGGCGACCTTTCAGCGGCTGATGCACATCACCTTGGGCCCGCAGCTCGGGAAGAACGTTGAAGCTTACGTCGATGACATCATGGTAAAGTCTCGAGAGGCCAGGACCCTGATACAAGACCTGGAGGAAACCTTCGCGAGCCTCAACGCAGTGAACCTATGGCTCAACCCAGAGAAGTGTGTGTTCGGAGTCCCCTCGGGCAAGCTCTTGGGTTTCCTCGTGTCCCATCGAGGCATCGAGGCTAACCCGAAAAAGGTCAAGGCGGTGGAAGACATGAGCTCGCCAAAGACCCTCAGAGAAATGCAGAAGCTCACCGGGCGCGTGACCACGCTAGGGCGCTTCATCTCCAAGTAGGGGGAACGAGCGCTGCCCTTCTTCCAGCTAATGAAGAAAAGGGGCCCTTTGAGTGGACTGAAGAGGCCGACAAGGCATTCTAGGATCTCAGGAGATACCTGACCAGCCCACCGGTCATGGTGGCTCCGCGCCCTCAAGAGCCCCTGGTGCTTTACCTCGCTGCCACTCCGTACTCCGCCAGCGCAGCCCTGGTGGCGGTTAGAGAGGAGCGTCGAATCAAAACTGCAGCAGCAGCCCGGGACAAGGCAAAGCATGAACAAGGAAGACCCACAGAAACCGCCACCACGGCTGAGGAGGATCAGCCGCCGCAAAGGAGTGCATCGGAGGCGGAAGAGGCTCCTCCCCCAGATGGCCAGCCTCAGGAGGCCTCGTCGCCTCAAGAGGCGCCATGGTCTCCGAAGGGAGCCGCCAGCACTGATGCGCCCAACCTCATAGAGCACCCGGTGTACTTCGTCAGCACGGTGTTGCGGGATGCGAGGGCACGGTACCCCATGCCTCAGAAACTCCTCCTTGCGCTACTGGTGGCCTCGAGCAAGCTGCGGCACTATTTTCAGGGTCACCCCATCAAGGTCGTCTCGTCATACCCCCTGGAGAGAGTGCTCAGGAGCCCTAACTCAGCTGGAAGGGTCGCTGAGTGGAACATAGAACTGCAAGCGTTTCAGCTCGAATTCAGCACGACAGAGTCATCAAGAGAGCAGCGTTGGCGGATTTTGTGGCAGAATGGACGGAGGTGCCAGGCCACAAGGCCGACGAGGATCGGTCCCTATCCCCGGGAAGCGAGGCGCCAGAAGGCTGGGTCATGTACTTCGATGGGGCGTTCTCCAGGCATGGCGCTGGGGCGGTGCTTATATCACCCACTCAGGACAAGCTCTATTACGCTGTGCAGCTCTGTTTCCAGCAAGGTGAAAAGGTCTCCAACAACATAGCGGAGTATGAAGGTTTAATAGCGGGCTTGAAGGCCGCAACTGCCCTGGGGGTGAAACGCCTCACCATCAAGGGCGATTCGCAGCTCCTTGTCAATTTCTCCAACAAGGTGTACGAGCCGAAGGATGAGCACATGGAAGCCTACTTTGCGGAGGTCCGCAGGATGGAGAAGCAGTTTTGGGGGTTGGAGTTGCAGCATGTGCCCTGTGGTACCAATCAGGAGGCCGACGACATCGCCAAATGGGCGTCCAGACGGTTACCTCAGGAGCCTGGCGTTTTCGAGGAGCGACTCTTCAAGCCCTCAGCCCTGCCGTCATTATCAAACACGACTCAACCCCGGGAGGAACTCCCCCAGCCACCTGCCTCAGGAGCTCCGGCCTGTGGCCCGGCCTCAGGAGCACGCCTGCTCCTGATGATGGAACCTCAGGAGGGATGTTGGATCATGGAGCTCCGGAGTTACTTAATGCAAGGGAACCTGCCGGAGAAGGAGGAAGAAGCGGAGAGAGTGGCACGCCAGGCCACGGCATACTGCATCAAGGATGGAGAGCTCTACCGGAAGCGACCAAACGATGTATCCCTGCGCTGCATCTCCAGGAAGCAAGGGAAGGAACTGCTGGAAGATATACACGGCAGAGACTGTGGACATCATTCATCATCACGAACCCTCGTCGGCAAGGTGTTCCGCAGTGGGTTTTATTGGCCCACCGCGCTCAATGACGCCGTCAAACTAGTGAATGCTTGTGAGGCCTGCCAGTTCCACGCCAAGCAGATCCATCAGCCAGCAGGAGGCCTGCAGACTATACCCCTTTCGTGGCCATTTGCAGTCTGGGGGCTGGACATCTTGGGCCTGTTTCCTTGGGCGCCAGGGGGCTACCGCTACCTCTACGTCGCCGTGGACAAGTTCACCAAGTGGGCTGAAGTAGAGGCTGTTTGCACCATTCCTGCGGGTTCCGCGGTCAAGTTCAGCAAGGGCATCGTGAGCCGGTTCGGGGTGCCGAACCGCATCATCACGGACAACGGTTCGCAGTTCACCAGTAACCTCTTCAAAACATACTGTGCTAACCTTGGAACGCAGATATGCTACGCTTCGGTGGCGCACCCCCGAAGCAACGGCCAGGCCGAGCGAGCCAACGCGGAGGTCCTGAGGGGCCTCAAGACCAGGACGTTCAAGAAGAAGCTGGAGGCCTGCGGCAGAGGTTGGTACGACGAGCTTCAGTCCGTGTTGTGGTCCATCCGCACAACCGCGACCAAGCCGACTGGAGAGACCCCGTTCTTCCTGGTCTACGGAGCCGAAGCGGTCCTCCCTCACGAGGTCAGACGTCGCTCCACGTGGGTCCTGGCGTTCGACGAGGCGCAGCAGGACGCCATGCGGGGGATGGACCTCGTGTTGGGGGAGGAACGTCGCCGAGAAGCCGCGCTACGAGCGGTGAGGTACCAACAAGCACTGCGGCGATATCACTGCCGCAACATCCGCCCCAGACCACGTGCTCAGGCGGGTTCTCTCCAGGGAGGGGCTGCACAAGCTCTCTCCCATGTGGGAGGGCCCGTTCAAAGTTGTTCATGTTTCCAGGCCCGGCTCCGCATGCTTGGAGACTCAGGAGGGGGTGCCAGTCCAGAACGCATGGAACATCCAGCACCTCCGGAGGTTCTACCCCTAAAAAGGCCCGGAGCCTGTGAAGAAGGCAAATGCCTGTGAAGCCATCGCGTTTTGGAAAAGGCCCGGAGCCTGTGAAGAAGGCGAATGCCTATGAAGCCATCGCGTTTTGGAAAAGGCCCGGAGCCTGTGAAGAAGGCGAATGCCTGTGAAGCCATCGCATTTTGGAGAAGGCCCGGAGCCTGTGAAGAAGGCGAATGCCTGTGAAGCTATCGCGTTTTGGAAAAGGCCCGAAGCCTGTGAAAAAGGTGAATGCCTGTGAAGCCATCACGTTTTGGAAAAGGCCCGGAGCCTGTGAAGAAGGCGAATGCATGTGAAGCTGTCGCGTTTTGGAAAAGGCCCAGAGCCTGTGAAGAAGGCAAATGCCTGTGGAGCTGTCGCGTTTTGGAAAAGGCCCAGAGCCTGTGAAGAAGGCGAATGCCTGTGAAGCTGTCGCGTTTTGGAAAAGGCCCGGAGCCTGTGAAGAAGGCCAATGCCTGTGAAGCTCGCCGCCCGTGACACTCTCACGTAATAATGAGTTGGGGCTGTACACGCCCCGGAGTCTCAGGAGCACCGGCCTCAGGCCCTAGGGCTCCCTCCCACGCCCAGTGGCAGCACTTAGCTCCGCACTGGTGAGAAGACGTCGAAGACTAGATTAGGTGCCGGACGCGGCTTTTCATTTGCTTTCTGTAGTTGGCTTGCTCCTTCTCATTCGAAGTTTTATTGAAGTTGTTGCCGTCTTTGGCTTGTGGTTCTTTGACTTTTCGCTCTCCCACCTCGATTTCTCTTTTGCAAGGCCTCGTGAGGGAGGGGGACAGCCGAGCGCCCTCGCGAGTGTTCCTATCCTAGTCATTCAAAGGTTTCGCGACCTGGGTCCATTACAGTAGCACCCCTCCAGTCCGTGCCCCACGGGCACCGCGACACGAACACAGGGCCTGGGTCGGTTGCCCCCCACGGTTGGGGCCGGGAACTACCCACGCGCGGGAACGTAGCCGGAAGGCACGATAGCGGAAGCAAATGATGATTAATGGCAATAACCCAAACACGCCCCCGCGGGGCTCCAACTACTGTCTTTTTGCGCAGGAAAAAGGAAAAGAAAGAACAAATCAGGCGTAGCTCGCCTCACACCGGCCTGCAGGGAGGACTCGAGCTGCTCACGGGGCTCAGGCAGACTCCCTCTCATGCTTCACCGGGGCGCGACGGCGGGCAGGCACGCCACCACCTCCCAAGCAGATACGACGGCGTGGAGGCTGACCGCAGCCACTGCTGGAGGAGTCGCCGCTTGAAGAAGAACCGGAGAAGCTTGAGGAACCCTGAGCGCCGCCAGTCACCCGAGCGCTGTCCTCTCCATCGTCATCGGAGCTGGGTTCCCGGCCGCGGTCGTCGTCCTCAGGGCAGCACCCCGCGCGGCGACCATCCTCCCCAAACACCCTCACATAGAGGGTGGCATCGCCGTCAAACTTGAAGTGCAGGGTGCACCGACGCCTCAGGCCGCGCGCGCGGGCAAACGTCTGCCAACCGCGGGCCAAGGCCAGGCTCCCAGCTGCGGAGACCTCCAGTGAAGCCCATGAGGCCCAGCTGCAGCAGCCGTCAGCCTGGAGCCAGAGGCCAGCCGGGAGCTCGCCGAGGAGGAAGCGAGGAAGTGGAAGCCGGGTGCTAGTCGGCTCCGCCGACCACACAACGAACTCCGGCAGCACCTCTACAGCGCGAAAGCGTGGCCTAGGGGGACGCGCGACCGAAGCGCACCCCCCGGCCGCAGTAGTCTGACCGTCACCATGCTGGGAATCGTCTCCGCGGCCGCGGGAAGCTGTCGTGGAGACCACAAAATGCTTGCGAGGGCGCCCTCAGCCGCGCTTGGGCGGGGAAGAGACAGGCTCTACCCAGCGAGCCTTCCCCTTCTCTGTGGCCGAGAATCTCCTCGACGGGGCCATGAAGAAGAAGGAGAAGCAAGGGAGAATGAACTGGAAGGGCGCGCGGCAATCCGTACTTATAGCCGGTGAAGGCCAACCGTCGGCCCCCACTATCACAGGTAATCATGACCCGCTTTGCATGCATGGACTTGTCCAATCCGTGCAGTTGCCGAGGCGCCATGGGGAAGTGGAGACGCCCACGTCTAATCAACCACCACGCGGCGCCCAAGACCGCAGGCTGTTAGGCCCCGCGGCGCTTCGCTCTTGCCCTTCCGCCTCCCTGCACGGCCAAGTCCGGGCGCACCGTGGGCTCGGGGGCTACTGTCGGTGTTCTGGGAATGGGGGTCCCCAGACTTGCCTGCCTGCGGCCTGCGGCGTGGCTCAAGGGGGGGCCCAGCACGGCCCATCTTCATCAACACAGACCCAAGACCCTCGCGAGGGGCCAAGCCTCGCGGGGCGGACGACACGGAGCTTCCTCAGGCACGACCTCATCAGGCTGGCTCGCGAGGAGGTGGAGAGATCAAGGCGGGGTACCTCACGAGGTGCCCATGAAGCAAGCCATGACGACCAAGGGCGCCAGGCGGTTGCCAGCCCGCACAGTGTCCTCCTTTCCTCTTTGGTGCAAAGAGGGCAAGCGCAGCCACGGAGTACCAAGGCATCAGGCAAAGGTTGCCATTTCGGTGCAACAAGACCAAGAACAGGAAGACTGCAAGACGGAGGTCATCGTGGAGCCCAAGACGGCGTCACCACCAGAGCTTTGTGCAGGCGAAGACTACTTTTGTCAGGGTAGCTAGTACTAGCCGTCCCCCTTCAAATTAGCCCGCCATTGTTGGTTCCCTTCCCACTCGATATTTGGGAAGAGGACCAGGGCCTCTATAAATAGGACCAGCCACCCACAGAGGAGGGGGGGGGGGGTTCGATCAGAGAGAGAGAGAGAGACAGAAGGGTGGCTGAACTCCTCCCAGCAGTTCATCGCCCCAGCCAAGAATAGACCCTCGCGAGGCTGTTCTTCCTTGTATCATTCATCATCATCAGCCCAAGAGGCAATCCACCACACCACACACTGGAGTAGGGTATTACACCACAACGGTGGCCCGAACCAGTATAAACCCTGTGTCCCTTGTGTTGTTCTTTCCATAGCTTAGATCTTAGCGAGGCGGAGGGGTGCAGGTAGGTAGGAAGCGAAATCTCCACGCGCACCCCAGTGTTCGAACCTCAAGGGTCTGCCAGAACCCGAAATCCGACAGTGACCATAAGGTACCAAGAACTTATTAGCCCATGCCACGAAATATTACAGAAACCTTTTTGGACCGGCCCCTGGCAATCTTTGTCAAATAGAAGCAACATTATGGTCTCGGGAGGAAAATATCTCTCCTGAAGATAATGATGACTTGACTCGTCCTTTCTCTCTTGAGGAGATCAAAAAGGCTTTGTTTGATATGAAATCTAACCGAGCCCCTGGACCGGATGACATCCCTGTTGAGTTCTATCAACATTGCTGGGAAATTGTCTCTCCGGATCTGATGCGCTTGTTTGAGTGGTTCTATGAGGGCAAGTTAGATGTGCAGAGGCTGAACTATGGCATTATAACTCTACTGCCTAAATCATTAGACGCCAATAGAATTCAGCAATATAGGCCCATTTGTTTGTTACGTTGTCCCTACAAATTACTCACCAAAGCCATGGATATTAGGGCTAGCAAATACGCGCACAAGTTGTTCAGTATACAACAAAATGCTTTCATTAAAGGGCGGCATATAGTTGACGGCATACTATCCTTGCATGAGGTGCTGCACTATACTCATATTAAAAAGCAAGTGGGAGTAATACTTAAGCTTGATTTTGAGAGGGCTTATGACAAAGTTAATTGGGAGTTTTTACTCGATTGTCATGTGAAACGTGGGTTTAATTCTAAGTGGTGTGGGTGGGTTTCTCAAATTCTTATGAATGGCACGGTCAGCGTCAAGATTAATGATGAGGTTGGGCCTTATATACAAAGTGCCAAGAGGGTGAGGCAGGGCGATCCTCATTCCCCTTTCCTTTTTAATCTGGCGGCTGAGTGCCTAACTAAGATGATGTTGACTGCACAAAAGAATGGTCTTATTAAAGGTTTGGCTGCTGATCTTATTGAGGATGGGGTGGGCATCCTACAATACGCTGATGACACGGTGCTTTGTTTTGAACATGATATCGACAAAGCCATCAATGTCAAGCTCTTGCTCTATCTTTTTGAACTCATGTCTGGTTTCAAAATCAATTTTGAGAAGAGTGAGGTTTTTGGTATCGGAGGAGATAACGATATAGATTTAGTTTACGCTGATATGTTTGGTTGCCAAGTGGGTACCCTACCTATGAAATAACTTGGAGTCCCAGTAACATACTCCACTCTCAGGAATGCGGATCTAGATTTCCTGGATGGAAAATGATTAAAAAGCTTGACGCCTGGGTGGCCTATGCGGCCTCTTTCGGGGCCAGACTCACTTTATTGGGTTCTAGTCTTGATGGGATTCCATCCTATCTCATGTCGATGTTCCTTTTCAATAAAACCTTTATTGAAAAAATGGACAAACATTGTAGACGATTATTTTGGAGGAGGAAGAATAAGAAACACGGGTGTCATATGGCTAGATGGACAAGAATCTGTCGATCTAAGAAAATAGGGGGGTTGGGTAAGGATCTTCATAAACAGAATGTTGCTCTACTTGTTAAATGGTGGTGGAAACTTGAAACCAACGATGGGTTGTGGCAACGTATAGTCAGAGATAGATACTTTAAGAACAGGACTGTAGAAAATATACGAGGTCGTTTCTCTGACTCCCCTTGTTGGAAAGCTATTATGAAAGTCATGGACTCATATATGGCTGGTAGGAAAATCACCATCGAAAGTGGTAACCTAACTAGGATCTGGCATGATCCTTGGGTAGAGAACATTATATTGAAAGATCGGTTCCCTGATCTGTTCAGCATTTGCCATGATCAGGAGAGTACTCTGGCATCCTGGGTAGCGAGTAACTATGAGCTAAATTTCAGACGCAGATTATCAGGTGTGTTGTGCGAACAGTGGGCTTGGATGGTTACAGAGGCTAAAAAACTTTCGCTGAGTAATTCCTCAGATAATATCTCCTGGGCATTTAGTAGTAAAGGGAAGTTTATGACTAAATCGATGTATGAATGGCTAGAAAGAAACCTGGCTGGCCCCAATTATAAGTGTGTTTGGAAAGCCCCCGTTCCATTGAAGATTAAATTTTTCTTATGGCAGTTATTTCGGAATGTTGTGCTTACGCGAGACAATATGCGCAATAGGAAGTGGCCTGGAAATCCTATGTGTTCCTTTTGTACAGATATAGAAACTGCGAATCACTTGTTCTTTACTTGCCCTCTTGCTCGTACAGTTTGGGGTGTACTGGGTATGACTGTTGGGGTCTCTTGATGTCCCCGATCGCTTTGGCAAAGTTTTGCCTGGTTCTATAGGTTCTTTCCAGCAGGAAATCAATTCTATATGATGATTATTGCGGCAATATGTTGGGGTATCTGGTGTCTCCGCAACAAAGTTACCTTTGATAAATATGTAGCTCGCACTCCCCTGGAGGCTGTTTTCACTGCCTGCTTGTTTATGTTGTATTGGGCAGGGTTGCTTAAAGCCGAAGACAAGGCGAAATTCCAAGCTGGAGTGAAGAGGTTGGCTCACGTGGCTGCTATGTTGGCGGAGAGGCCCTTCACTCGCGACAGACTTCTCTTGGATGACAGGGATGGGATCCAGATTGGCTAGCTGGATCTGCTGCTTGGGTCTCCTTTTAAGTCTTATGATCCACTGGGGTTTGATGCCCGCTGGATATTTGTCTCATGGTCGTGTTTTGGCTAGTCGTTTTGAGGTAGTCGGATAGTCTCTTCCTGGGAACAAATGTTTTTATTTGGGTTGTGGCTTGTTTGTGTCATCAGGTTTTCGCCCCATGGCGGATGGCTCGCTCGAGAGTCATCATGCGGTGGGTTTCCTGATGATGCACCAGCTCGCTCCCCCCTTTCAGTCTCATTTAGCTTTTGAAGTCGGTCTTATCTCTAGGTCTGGTTCTCCTTTATGAAATGGTTAGCCTGATACTTTAACAAACTTGGTTAGTACAGACTGATGTATTTTCGTTGATTGCAAAATTAATGGAAAGGGATGTGAGCCCGGTTGGAAAAAAGTAGAACCGTTGGGAAGACTTGGGGAAAGTCTTGTTGAACTTGCTGTAAAAAATAGAAACTTTAGCACTCACGAGAACTGCTGTCATTTTTATTTGGAAATTGATATTTAGTTAATTCTTTTTGAAGATGATTAATAGATAAATTCCCCACGTCCAGAAATTTATTTTAGAATTTTTGGGTGACCAGATCTTGCGCTAGCTACAGATTACTACAGACTGTTCTGTTTTTGACAGATTCTGTTTTTCGTGTGTTGTTTGCTTATTTTGATGAATCTATGGCTAGTAAAATAGTTTATAAACCATAGAGAAGTTGGAATACAGTAGGTATAACACCAATATAAATAAATAATGAGTTCATTACAGTACCTTGAAGTGGTCTTTTATTTTCTTTCGCTAACGGAGCTCACGAGATTTTCTACTTTAAGTTTTGTGTTGTGAAGTTTTCATGTTTTGGGTAAAGATTTGATAGATTATGGAACAAGGAGTGGCAAGAGACTAAGCTTGGGGATGCCCATGGCACCCTCAAGATAATCTAAGGACACCTAATAGCCAAAGCTTGGGGATGCCCCGGAAGGCATCCCCTCTTTCGTCTACTTCTATCGGTGACTTTACTTGGAGCTATATTTTTATTCGCCACATGATATGTGTTTTGCTTGGAGCGTCTTGTATTATTTGATTCTTTGCTTTTTAGTTTACCACAATCATCCTTGCTGTACACACCTTTTGAGAGAGCCATACATGTTTTGGAATTTGTTAGAATACTCTATGTGCTTTGCTTATATCTTTTGAGTTATGTAATTTTGCTCTAGTACTTCACTTATATCTTTTAGAGCACGATGGTGGATTTGTTTTATAGAAACTATTGATCTCTCATTCTTCACTTAGATTATTTTGAGAGTCTTAAATAGCATGGTAATTTGCTTAAAGTCTTAATATGCTTGTTATACAAGATTAATAATAAAACTTTCTTATGAGTGTGTTGAATACTATGAGAAGTTTGATGCTTGATAATTGTTTTGAGATATGAAGATGGTGATATTAAAGTTGTGCTAGTTGAGTAGTTGTGAATTTGAAGAATACTTGTGTTAAAGTTTGTGATTGTCGTAGCATGCACGTATGGTGAACCGTTATGTGATAAGTCGGAGCATGATTTATTTTTTGATTGTCTTCCTTATGAGTGGCTGTTGGGGACGAGCGATGGTCTTTTCCTACCAATCTACGCCCATAGGAGCATGCATGTAATACTTGGTTTGATAACTTGTAGATTTTTGCAATAAGTATATGAGTTCTCTATGACTAATGTTGAGTCCATGGATTATATGCACTCTCACCCTTCCAGCTTTGCTAGCCTCTCTAATACCGCACACCTTTCGCCGGTATCATACACCCACCATACACCTTCCTCAAAACAGCCACCATACCTACCTATTATGGCATTTCCATAGCCATTCTGAGATATATTGCCATGCAACTTTCCACCGTTCCGTTTATTATGACACACTCCATCATTGTCATATTGCTTAGCAGGATCACGTAGTCGACATCGTATTTGTGGCAAAGCCACCATTCATAAATCTGTCATACGTGTCACTCATGCATCATTGCATATCCCGGTACACCGTCGGAGGCATTCATATAGAGTCATATCTTGTTCTAAATATCGAGTTGTAATTGTTGAGTTGTAAGAAAAATAAATGTGTGATGATCATCATTATTAGAGCATTGTCCCAGTGAGGAAAGGATGATGGAGAATATGATTCCCCCACAAGTCAGGATGAGACTCCGGACGAAAAAGAGAGAGAAAGAAAAGAGGCCATAAAAAAGAGAAAAGGCCCAAATAAAAAAAGAAAGAAAAAGAGAGAAGGGACAATGTTACTATCCTTTTTACCACACTTGTGCTTCAAAGTAGCACCATGATATTCATAGTAGAGAGTCTCTCATGTTATCACTTTCATATACTAATGGGAATTTTCAATTATAGAACTTGGCTTGTATATTCCAATGACAGGCTTCCTCAAAATGCCCTAGGTCTTCATGAGCAAGCAAGTTGGATGCACACCCACTTAGATTCTTTTTGAGCTTTCATATACTTATAGCTCTAGTGCATCCGTTGCATGGCAATCCCTACTCACTCACATTGATATCTATTGATGGGCATCTCCATAGCCCGTTGATACGCCTAGTTGATGTGAGACTATATTCTCCTTTTTTTGTCTTCTCCACAATCACCATTCTATTCCACCTATAAGTGCTATGTCCATGGCTCACGCTCATGTATTGCGTGAAGATTGAAAAAGTTAGAGAACACCAAAAGTATGAAACAAATGCTTGGCTTGTCATCGGGGTTTTGCATGATTTAAATATTTTGTGTGGTGAAGATGGAGCATAGCCAGACTATATGATTTTATAGGGATAACTTTCTTTGGCCATGCTATTTTGAGAAGACATAATTGCTTTGTTAGTATGCTTGAAGTATTATTATTTTTATGTCAATATTAAACTTTTGTCTTGAATCTTTCGGATCTGAATATTCATACCACAGTTAAGAAGAATTACATTAAAATTATGCCAAGTAGCACTCCGCATCAAAAATTTTGTTTTTATCATTTACCTACTCGAGGACGAGCAGGAATTAAGCTTGGGGATGCTTGATACATCTCCAACGTATCTATAATTTTTGATTGCTCCATGCTATATTATCTACTGTTTTGGGCATTATTGGGCTTTATTATCCACTTTTATATTATTTTTGGGACTAACCTATTAACCGGGGGCCCAGCCCAGAATTGCTGTTTTTTTTGCCTGTTTTAAGGTTTTGAAGAAAAGAAATATCAAACGGAGTCCAAACGGAATGAAACCTTCGGGAACGTGATTTCCTCAACGAACAAGACCCGGGAGACTTGGACCCTACGTCAAGAAAGAAAAGAGGAGGCCACGAGGTAGGGGGGCGCGCCTACCCCCAGGCGCGCCCTCCACCCTCGTGGGCCCCCTGTTGCTCCACTGATGTACTCCTTCCTTCTATATATACCTACGTACCCCCAAACGATTAGATACAGAGCCAAAATCCTAATTCCACCGCCGTAACTTTCTGTATCCATGAGATCCCATCTTGGGGCCTGTTCCAGAGCTCCGCGGAGGGGGCATCGATCACGGAGGGCTTCTACATCAACACCATAGCCCCTCCGATGAAGTGTGAGTAGTTTACCTCAGACCTACGGGTCCATAGTTAGTAGCTAGATGGCTTCTTCTCTCTTTTTGGATCTCAATACAATGTTCTCCCCCTCTCTTGTGGAGAACTATTCGATGTAATCTTCTTTTTGCGATGTGTTTGTTGAGACCGATGAATTGTGGGTTTATGATCAAGTCTACCTATGAATAATATTTGAATCTTCTCTGAATTCTTTTATGTATGATTGGTTATCTTTGCAAGTCTCTTCGAATTATCAGTTTGGTTTGGCCTACTAGATTGAGCTTTCTTGCAATGGGAGAAGTGCTTAGCTTTGGGTTCAATCTTGCGGTGTCCTTTCCCAGTGACAGTAGGGGCAGCAAGGCACGTATTGTATTGTTTTCATCGAGGATAACAAGATGGGGTTTTCTTCATATTGCATGAGTCTATCCCTCTACATCATGTCATCTTGCTTAAGGCGTTAGTCTGTTTTTAACTTAATACTCTAGATGCATGCTGGATAGCAGTCGATGAGTGGAGTAATAGTAGTAGATGCATGCAGGAGTCAGTCTACTTGTTTCAGACATGATGCCTATATACATGATCATACCGAGATATTCTCATAACTATGCTCAATTCTGTCAATTGCTCAACAGTAATTTGTTCACCCACCGTAGAATACTTATGCTGTCGAGAGAAGCCACTAGTGAAACCTATGCCCCTCGGGTCTATCTTCATCATGTTAATCTCCTACTACTTAGTTATTTCCTTTGCTATTTACTTTGCCTTTATTTTATTTTGCATCTTTATCATAAAAATCACAAAAATATTATCTTATCATATCTATCAGATCTCACTCTCGTAAGTGGCCTTATAGGGATTGCCAACCCCTATTTGCGTTGGTTGCGAGGATTTATTTGTTTTGTGCAGGTATGAGGGACTCGCGCATAGCCTCCTACTGGATTGATACCTTGGTTCTCAAAAACTGAGGGAAATACTTACGCTACTTTGCTGCATCATCCCTTCCTCTTCGGGGAAAACCAACATAGTGCTCAAGAGGTAGCACTAGGCACCCCTGAAGTTGTTCTCCCGAGCACTTCTCTGGCTGCACCCCGTACTGGCCGCCACGTTCAGCGCTTCGGTCGGCTTTGCATGGACTTCGAGGAGCTCCGCAAGAGGAAAGGATCTCCGAGCAGAAGCGGTATCCTTGGGCCGTTGAAGCGACGAAAGTACATCGTCGTCGACGAGTAAGTACTACACCTCGTGATTTCTTGATTGCTGCTTTCCTCCCTGACGTTGGCTCTTCATGACCCCTTCTGCCAGGGCCGTTGAGTCCCCCGAGAAGCAACCCTCGCCTTCTTCGGCACCCCCGTCGGCCTTGAGCATCCCGTGCCTGCATGCAGTGCCCGGAGCCGAGCCGGTTGAGGGGCTGCGCTCGCCTTCATGGCGTTTTGAATCTATGGCTCCATCGACCTTCCTCCATGGCCTGGCTTGGAGCTTGGTGGGCGTTCCCCGGACTCCTCCTCTGGTCATGGACAGCAGCTAGTTGGCTTAGGTCTTCAGCTCCTCCTCAAGCAGCGGGCCCCGACTGGCCGGGGCTCCTCGTGAGGTCAGACTGGCTCCTGGAGCGGCACCAGCCCACAACCCCCTGTTGAGAGGGGGTGCACCGCTCCACATCCCGCCTGCAGCCCCCGTGGCGGAGGACGAGGTGGGCCGTGCATTGGAGTTCGAGCACGGGCGGAGCATGGTTCGTCATGAGCTCTTCTAGGAGGCGATGGGCGCGATGAGCCGACTTGGTGAAGAACTCGCGGGTGCCGACTGGCGCCTTGAGGCTGAGGGTCTTCGGTTGGTGGAGGAACAACATAAGTTGAGGGTGGCCATCAACCTTGGCCGCTACCAGCGCGAGATGGACAACAGGAAGGCCGAGGCTTCCCTTGCGGCCTCCCGTGAGGCCTGCTCCCGAGCTTTGGAGGAGGCTCGGGAAGCTGACCGCCGTAGCGAGGTCGCGGAGAAACGTGCGTGGGAGCTCCAAGCCTGGAGCACTGTCTTGGATCAGCAGGTGGAGGCATGCAGGGCTGCTCTTGCGTCGTTGAAGGGGTCGCCTACTGAGGAGGAAGAGATCCAGAAGCGCGAGGAGGTGCTGGCGCTGGAAGCCGTGGAGGGCAGCCTTGAACTCGAACGGCTGGAGACGAGGGAGCGCCAGGTTTCTCAGGTGGAGGATGACGTCGGCACACGCGAGGTCAGGGCCCTGGAGGAGGTCGACCACCGTGTGGCCGAGGCTCGCGCGGATCTCGTGAGCAGGCACAACCTGAAGCTGAAGCTCGTGGAAGTTGGGCCGCTGGTAGGTCTGCTGCCCTCAAGTCTCGGCTGTTCGAGGTGGAGCGGCGTGAGGAGGCCACCGCATCAGCCCTGGCCTCGGTGCAGGCTGAGCTGGTTTCATCCTGCGCTGAGCTGCTCTCTCTTCGGCAGCGGGTCACTGACGCCAAGTCCGTCGCGCGGCAGAACAGGGACGAAGTGCTTGAGCGACAAACGTTGGAGCGTGTGCATGCCCCCATGCTCGAGGACCTCAGGAACAGGGCCAACACTGCCCTGGGCCATATCTGTGATGAGAATGCTCCTCATCCCCATGCAAACAACTACGCCAGCCACCTCAGCTTCTTTGGAGATGCGGTGACATACCTGCAGAACCGTTCCGAGAGGGCTCGCCAACTTGTTGAGAAGAGGAGTCGCAGTCTGCTCGGGCGCGCATTCTCCCGCGTCTTCAACCACCTCAGGAACATCGACCGCAACTTCGATTTTGACGCCGCCATTGCTTCCGTACCGGAAGCCATCCAAGGCGATCTGGCGCGATGGGTTGAAGACAATGTGGATGCTCTGGTCAGGGCCTTCACTTCTGACGATGACGGGGTAGTGGTTGTGGCAGACGAAGGCGTCGTGGTTGATGACGGTGACGCCGGTGCTGGTGAAGGTGGAGGTGAGGCCAATGATGGCTCATACGTCTCCAATGTATCTACTTTTCCAAACACTTTTGCCCTTGTTTTGGACTCTAACTTGCATGATTTGAATGGAACTAACCCGGACTGACATTGTTTTCAGCAGAATTACCATGGTGTTATTAATTTGCAAGAGCAAACGTTCTCGGAATGACATGAAACTTCACGGAGACACTTTTCAGAAAATAAGAAAAATACCTGCCAAAGATGAAGGCCAGGGGGGCCACCACCTTGCCACGAGGGTGGGGGCACGCCTGCCCCCCTAGGGCGCGCCCCCTACCTCGTGGGCCCCCTGTTGCCTCTCTGACTCCAACTCCACCTCCATATATTGAGTTTCGGGGAGGAAAAAATCAAAGAGAATAAATCATCGTGTTTTACGATACGGAGCCGCCGCCAAGCCCTAAAACCTCTCGGGAGGGCTGATATGGAGTCCGTTCGGGGCTCCGGAGAGGGGAATCGGTCGCCATCATCATCATCAACCATCCTCCATCACTAGTTTCATGATGCTCACCGCCGTGCGTGAGTAATTCCATCATAGGCTTGCTGGATGATGATGGGTTGGATGAGATCTATCATGTAATCGAGTTAGTTTCGTTAGGGTTTGATCCCTAGTGTCCACTATGTTCTGAGATTGATGTTGATATGACTTTGCTATGCTTAATGCTTGTCACTAGGGCCCGAGTGCCATGATTTCAGATCTGAACCTATTATGTTTTCATCAATATATGAGTGTTCTTGATCCTATCTTGCAAGTCTATAGTCACCTATTATGTGTTATGATCCGTTAACCCCGAAGTGACAATAATCGGGATACTTACCGGTGATGACCGTAGTTTGAGGAGTTCATGTATTCACTATGTGTTAATGCTTTGTTCCGATTCTCTATTAAAAGGAGGCCTTAATATCCCTTAGTTTCCGTAAGGACCCCGCTGCCACGGGAGGGTAGGACAAAAGATGTTATGCAAGTTCTTTTCCATAAGCATGCATGACTATATTCGGAATACATGCCTACATTATATCAATGAACTGGAGCTAGTTCTGTGTCACCCTAGGTTATGATTGTTACATGATGAACCGCATCCGGCATAATTCTCCATCACCGATCCATTGCCTACGAGCTTTCCATATATTGTTCTCCGCTTATTTACTTTCCCGTTGCTATTACTATCATCACTACAAAATACCAAAAACATTACTTTTACTACTATTACCTTTTGCTACCATATCACCACTATCATATTACTTTGCTACTAAACACTTTGCTGCAGATATTAAGTTTCCAGGTGTGGTTGAATTGACAACTCAGCTGCTAATACTCGACAATATTCTTTGGCTCCCCTTGTGTCGAATCAATAAATTTGGGTTGAATACTCTACCCTCGAAAACGGTTGCGATCCCCTATACTTGTGGGTTATCAAGACTATTTTCTGGCGCCGTTGCCGGGGAGCATAGCTCTATTCTTTGAGTCACTTGGGATATACATCTTCTTATCATTGTGAAGAACTTGAGAGATCCAAAAACAAAGATCTATCCCTCAACTACGAGGGGAGGTAAGGAACTGCCATCTAGCTCTGCACTTGATTCACCTTCTGTTTTGAGTAAGCTTGCGACACCTACACCTGCTTCTGCTATTCGTTCTGATATGTCGCATGTTATTGATGATGCCACTTCTGCTATGCATGATACTTATGATGAAACTACCTCTTTGCCTGATACTACTATGCCACTTAGTGCTTTTCTTGATGAACAACTTGCTAGGGCTAGAGAAATTGAAAATATTGAATCTGATTATACTGATGAAAGTGATGATGAAGAACCACTTGCCATTCCTAAGGGTTATGTTTTTGATCAAGATGCTTCTTTAGCTATTTTAGCTTGCAAAAATAGAACTGAACTTAAAAGGTTATTAGCTAAATGGAGTAAGCAATCTCTAAATGCTAGAATGAAACCTGACCCTGCTTTTGCTACTTCACCTATCTTTGTTACTGATAAGGATTATGAATTCTCTGTTGATCCTGATATAATTACTTTGGTCGAATCTGATCCTTTTCGTGGTTATGAATCTGTTACTGTTGTGGCACATCTTACTATACTGAATGATATAGCTACCCTATTCACTAAAGATGAGAGAACTCGCTACTTTTACATCCTTAAAATATTTCCGTTCTCATTAAAGGGTGATGCTAAGATATGGTTTAATTCTCTTGATCCTAGTTGTGTGCGTAGTCCCCAGGATATGATTTATTACTTCTCTGCTAAATATTTCCCCGCTCATAAGAAACAAGCTGCTTTAAGGGATATATATAATTTTGTGCAAATTGAAGAAGAGAGTCTCCCACAAGCTTGGGGGAGGCTTCTCCAATTACTTAATGCTTTGCCTGATCATCCTCTTAAGAAAAATGAAATGCTTGATATCTTCTATAATGGACTAACCGATGCCTCCAGAGATTACCTGGATAGTTGTGCTGGCTCTATTTTCAGGGAAAGAACACCGGATGAAGATGAAATTCTATTGAATAACATGTTGGCAAATGAAAATAATTGGATACCTCCGGAGCCAATTCCTGAGCCTATTCCTAAACCAACTCCGAAGAAGAGGGGTATTCTATTTCTCAGTCCTGAAGATATGCAAGAGGCAAAGAAATCTATGAAAGAAAAAGGTATTAAAGCTGAAGATGTTAAGAATTTACCTCCTATTGAAGAAATACATGCTCTTAATTTACCGCCTGTTGAAGAAACATATAATCTTAATCCATTACCTATTGAAGAAACTCATGGTCTTGATAACCCGACACAGGTAGTAAAGGTAAATTCTCTCTATAAATATGATAAAGTTGTAATCCCATTTACTAAAATTGCTAGCCCATGCTTAGATGAGTTTGATAAATTTATGGCTAAGCAAGAAGATTTTAATGCTTATTTTGGTAGACTACTGAAATATAATTCAAATATGCTTGGACACTTGGGTGATTATATGGCTAATGTCAAAGGTGAACTTAAACTTATTAGTAAACATGCTTCTATGGTTACCACTCAAGTAGAACAAGTACTTAAAGCTCAAAATGATTTGCTCAATGAATTGAATAGTAAAGATAATGATTATGCCATTAGAGTGGCTACTAGAACTGGTAGAATGACTTAGGAACCTTTGTATCCTGAAGGCCACCCTAAGAGAATTGAGCAAGATGCTCAGAGAAATAATATAGATGCACCTAGTTCTTCTAAAAAGAAGAAAAAGAAAAATGATAGGACTTTGCATGCTTCTAGTGATCCTATTGTTGAAACACCTGAGAATCCAAATGATATTTCTATTTCTGATGCTGAAACACAACCTGGTAATGAAACTGAAACTAGTGATAATGTCAATAATAATGTTCATGATGATGCTCAACCTAGTAATGATAATGATATAGAAATTGAACCTGCTGTTGATCTTGATAACCCACAATCAACGAATCAACGTTATGATAAGAAATACTTTGTTGCTAGGAAACACGGTAAAGAAAGAGAGCCTTGGGTTCAGAAACCCATGCCCTTTCCTCCCAAACCATCCAAGAAAGAGGATGATGAGGATTTTGAGTGCTTTGCTGAAATGATTAGGCCTATCTTTTTGCGTATGCGATTAACTGATATGCTTAAAACCAATCCTTATGCTAAGTATATGAAAGATATTATTACAAATAAAAGAAAGATACCGGAAGCTGAAATTTCCACCATGCTTGCTAATTATACTTTTAAGGGTGGAATACCAAAGAAACTTGGAGATCCAGGAGTACCCACTATATATACCATGCTCTATTAAAAGAAATTATGTTAAAACTGCTTTATGAGATCTTGGAGCCGGTGTTAGTATTATGACCCTCTCTTTATATCGTAGACTTGATTTGAATAAGTTGACACCTACTAAAATATCTTTGCAAATGGCTGATAAATCAACTGCTATACCTGTCGGTATTTGTGAGGATGTGCCTGTTGTAGTTGCAAATGTTACTATTTTAACGGACTTTGTTATTCTTGATATTCCCGAGGACGATAGTACGTCTATTATTCTTGGAATACCCTTTTATAATACTGTAGGGGCTGTTATTGATTGCACTAAAGGCAATGTCACTTTTCATGTTAATGGTAATGAGCACACGGTACACTTTCCGAGGAAACAAGCTCAAGTTCATAGTATCAATTCTATTGGAAAAATTCCATCGATTATATTTGGAGGTTTTGAATTTCCTCTTCCTACTGTCAAGAAGAAATATGATATTCTTTTTATTGGGGATGTGCATATCCCCGTTGAGGTTACATAGTGTTATTCGAAATTTCTCCGGTTCCATGTTATTCGAAATGAGTGCGTTAACAAGACTTGATCAACCTTGTTAGTGGATTCCTTTTGATGACCATGAGATGGATGAAACTAGAAGGCACAACCTTTTGTATCCCACTTTTACTTTTTGTTATTTATATTAAATAAAATAAAAATAAATGTTTGTCTGTCTGTTATCTGATTATCCATGCAATATAAAAATACCTCGAAAATAAAAGTTCTCCAAATGCCCTGAAAATTAAATATGATTGTTTCTAGAATATTTGAGGATTTATAGAACTAAGAACACACCAGGGGGGCCAACCACCTGCCCACGAGGGTGGAGGGCGCGCCCACCCCTCTAGGGCGCGCCCCCTGCCTCGTGGGCCCACGGTGGCCCTCCTCCACTTATTCCTGCACCCACACACTTCATCTTCCTCCCCCAAACACGAATATCCAGCTCAAGCACGAGTTCTAGCTCATTTTGCTGCCATTTTTGATCTCCTTGCTCAAAGCACCTCTCACAAAACTGCTTGGGGAGATTGTTCCTTGGTATGTGACTCCACCATTGTTCCAATTAGTTTTTGTTCTAGTGGTTTATTCATTGCAACTTTTTGCTGCTTAGGTGACCCTGTTCTTGAGCTTGCATGTCAAATTTATATGGTCAAAAGTAGTTTTGATGCATGATATAGGCCCTAGGCACTTGTAGGAGTAGTTGCTATCAATATTATTGAGTTTGGTTTACTTTTATTTTGAAGTTACTAAAAAATTTCAGAATTTTTTAGAGGAAGAAAAATGCTTAGGAAAATGTTCCAAGGTGGTTCTTCAAGGAAGCAAGGACCCAGGCTTGCAATGCGTGATGCTGATGAAGAGCCACCAAGAGATGCTCCAGTGCGTCCTTGTGAGTGGCCTTCTGAAAATTTTATGGATCAAGCGGGAATAAAAGAAGAATTCAACGCATATTTGCATAACGCTGATCTCGTGAGCTTCGAGGAAGAGAAGTGCAGTCAGTATCATAATCTCACTAGTTCCTTTGTGAGGGGGTTTGAATTTTCAACTTCACGTAATTCTCCAACTGTCCTGTTTGATCTTTACGATAAATCTTATACCATGGACTTAGAGGATTTTACCACTGCATGCAAACTTCCACAATGGGGTAGTATAAGGGATCCTCGCAAATCTGAATTTAGAGATTTTCTTGCTAGTATAACTGTGGGAGAATCTAGAGATATTACATAAGCTACCATAGGGAGCATTCACTTTCCAGCTATACATTATTTTGCTCTCTTCATAGGTAGATGCATAAATGGTAAAGATGAGGCATGTCACATGTGTGTCCCTGACCTCAGTATTCTTAGGAGTGCTGTGATAGGAGACAAATCTTATAATTTGGGAGCCATCGTTGCACGTATGTTGCATCTTAATAGATTTAATGGAGATTTCTTTGGTGGAATTTATGCAACCCGCGTAGCTAATTTTCTTGGTATAGATGTACGCGAAGATGATATTGAATTACCTACTGCCTATCTAGATTTTAATGTTATGGTTCACCACCAGTTTGTCGAGAGGAACGAATCACCTCTCCAGTATCGACTAATCTTTGACAGACGTCGTGCTGTCCGTATTACTCTCCCTGCTCCTGCTTTCTTTGATTATCAGGCAAGAGGAGGATATACTATTACTAGAGAGGAGGCAGATGAGTACGAGAGGATAGAGGAGGTCGCTCGTCGCCACGCTGCAGCTCAGCTGGCGATAGCTGCTGCATCACAGTACGACCCCAGCTACTATTATGGATATCAGCCAGGCCAGCCGTGGCCATAGACCAACTTAGGCCAAAAGCCTAAGCTTGGGGGAGTACATATTTCCCACCGACATTACATTTATGTTCACACACTCATTGCTATATGTCGGTGCTCATACTTTTTCATTGTATCATCCATGCTAGTTTATTTTCCTTTTTATGCTTTCTTCTTGTGTGTTTAATAAACCTTAAGAAAAAACAAAAAAAATTAGTTGTAGCTTTTAATTAGTTTACTTTCCATGATTGTAGTAGTAATTAAAAAGAAAACCCAAAAAGATTTCCTGTTCTTTTTTGGCTTGTTGGGAGCTTTCCCGTGTAAATAGTTTTATTTCTTTTCTTTTCTTTGGGGGTTGATAGGAGAAGACCATAATTAAATTGTTGAAGAGGCTCTTATATGCATTATTGTTGATTTGACAAAAGAGCCCATATTGCCTTGTCTTCTCCTGTTTATTGAATGCCTGCAGATTCCAGCTTAGTCCAATGCATGTGCACTATTATTATTATTCACATTGTTCGGTCGTGCAAGTGAAGGGCAATTATGATGATATATGATGGACTGGCTGAGATGAGAAAAGCCGGTATGAACTCGACCTCTTTTGTTTTTGTAAATATGATTAGTTCATCGTTCCTGATTCATCCTATTATGAATAAACATGTTTGCAATAACAACTAGAGATCATAGTTTCTTGTGCCATGCTTGATTAGCTATGAGTTATAATGGTTTACCTTGCGTGCCAACATGCTATTAAAATGGTTATGATGTGGTATGATAGGGTGGTATCCTCCTCTGAATGATTTAAGTGACTTGACTTGGCACATGTTCACGCATGTAGTTGAAACAAAATCAACATAGCCTTCACGATATTTATGTTCATGGTGCATTATATCCTACTCATGCTTGCATTCTGTGTTGATTAATTTTAATGCATGTTCATGACCGTTGTCGCTCTCTAGCTGGCCGCTTCCCAGTCTTTTGCTAGCCTTCACTTGTACTAAGCGGGCATACTGCTTGTGCATCCAATCCCTTAAACCCCAAAGTTATTCCACATGAGTCCACTATACCTACCTATATACGGTATCTACCTGCCGTTCCAAGTAAATTTGTATGTGCCAAACTCTAAACCTTAAAATAAATATCCTGTTTTGTATGCTCGAATAGCTCATGTATCAACTAGGGATGTCTGTATCTTCCATGTTAGTTGGGTTATTCTCAAGAGGAGTGGATTCCGCTCCTCACTCACGAGATAAATGGCTGGTCACCAGGATGCCCAGTCCCATGCTTTATCCAAACTAAATCAAAATAATTGCAAACAAAACTCCCCCTGGGACTCTTGTTAGTTGGAGGCACTCATTGTTTCGAGCAAGCCATGGATTGATGCTTGTGGTGGAAGGGGGAGTATAAACTTTACCATTCTGTTTGGGAACCGCCTATAATGTGTGTAGCATGGAAGATATCACCATCTCTTGGTTGTTATGTTGACAATGAAAGTATACCGCTCAAAATATTATTCACCTCTGTTTCAAACCCGAGCTCTGGCACCTCTACAAATCCCTGATTCCCTCTGCGAAGGGCCTATCTATTTACTTTTATGCTGAGTCATCATCCTCTTATTAAAAAGCACCAGTTGGAGAGCACCGCTGTCATTTGCATTCATTACTGTTAGTTTACATTGAGTATGACTTGACTGGATCTCTTTTACCATGAATTACAATGTCTAGTCAGTCCTTGGTCTTTAAAGGTGCTCTGCATTTATGTTTTGCAATCTCAGAAAGGGCTAGCGAGATACCATCCTGTTATATCATATTATGATTGTTTTGAGAAAGTGTTGTCATCCGAGTTTTATTATTATGGCTCGCTAGTTGATTATGCTATTGATATGAGTAAACTTGAGACCTATGCGTTATTGCAAATGTGGTTAGTTATAATCTTTGCTGAAAACTTGAATGCTGGCTTTACATATTTACAACAACAAGAGCAAACAGAGTTTGTAAAAGTTTTTCTTTATCACTTTCAGTTTGTCAACTGAATTGCTTGAGGACAAGCAAAGGTTTAAGCTTGGGGGAGTTGATATGTCTCCAACGTATCTACTTTTCCAAACACTTTTGCCCTTGTTTTGGACTCTAACTTGCATGATTTGAATGGAACTAACCCGGACTGACGTTGTTTTCAGCACAATTACCATGGTGTTATTTATGTGCAGGAGCAAATGTTCTCGGAATGACCTGAAACTTCACGGAGACACTTTTCAGAAATGAGAAAAATACCTGCCAAAGATGAAGGCCAGGGGGCCACCACCTTGCCACGAGGGTGGGGGACACGCCTGCCCCTCTAGGGCGCACCCCCCCTACCCCGTGGGCCCCCTGTTGCCTCTTCGACTCCAACTCCACCTCCATATATTGAGTTTCGGGGAGAAAAAAATCAGAGAGAAGAAATCATCGCGTTTTACGATACGGAGCTGCCGCCAAGCCCTAAAACCTCTCGGGAGGGCTGATCTAGAGTCTGTTCGGGGCTTCGGAGAGGGGAATCCGTCGCCATCGTCATCATCAACCATCCTCCATCACCAATTTCATGATGCTCACCGCCGTGCGTGAGTAATTCCATCGTAGGCTTGCTGGACGGTGATGGGTTATATGAGATCTATCATGTAATTGAGTTAGTTTTGTTAGGGTTTGATCCCTAGTGTCCACTATGTTCTGAGATTGATGTTGCTATGACTTTGCTATGCTTAATGCTTGTCACTAGGCCCCGAGTGCCATGGTTTCAGATCTGAACCTATTATGTTTTCATCAATATATGAGTGTTCTTGATCCTATCTTGCAAGTCTATAGTCACCTATTATGTGTTATGATCCGTTAACCCCGAAGTGACAATAATCAGGATACTTACCGGTGATGACCGTAGTTTGAGGAGTTCATGTATTCACTATGTGTTAATGCTTTGTTCCGGTTCTCTATTAAAAGGAGGCCTTAATATCCCTTAGTTTCCGTAAGGACCCCACTACCACGAGAGGGTAGGACAAAAGATGTTATGCAAGTTCTTTTCCATAAGCACGTATGACTATATTCGAAATACATGCCTACATTATATCAATGAACTGGAGCTAGTTCTGTGTCACCCTAGGTTATGACTGTTACATGATGAACCGCATCCGACATAATTCTCCATCACCGAGCCATTGCCTACAAGCTTTCCATATATTGTTCTTCGCTTATTTACTTTCCCGTTGCTATTACTATCATCACTACAAAATACCAAAAACATTACTTTTACTACTGTTACCATTTGCTACCGTTATCACCACTATCATATTACTTTGCTACTAAACACTTTGCTGCAGATATTAAGTTTCCAGTTGTGGTTGAATTGACAACTCAGCTGCTAATACTTGAGAATATTCTTTGGCTCCCCTTGTGCCGAATCAATAAATTTGGGTTGAATACTCTACCCTTGAAAACGGTTGCGATCCCCTATACATGTGGGTTATCAATGGCGACAGTGATGCCAGCGGTGCATCAGAAATGATATGGGAGACGCGGCAAGCGACATATCCGGCTGATTCCTCGTTCCCCTGTCGTTTACCCTGTAAAAACTTGGGTGCGGCCCTGGAAGACTGTAAGAGCATTTTGAGAGGGGGGAGCCCCTCATTTAAACAATCGCAGCTTTTATCCTTCCGTGCTAAATTGAGTACGCGTCCTCACGAGCTTACACATGCCGGGGCAAGGTTGTTGTTGTTGCGGTTTACCTTAGCTTGGACGAGCCCAAAACCGGCCCGAGAGATTACGGGTTTTTGAGGAGCTCCTGATGAGTTTGTCGACACGCCCGAGGGGGCCGCGTGATAAGCAAGCACCAGCCACGGCTTGGCGCGTGCATGGCTCGTGTGCTTCATGCCCAGCCTGACTCGCGAGGGGGGAGTGACTGGCACAAACTCCGAAATAAGGCAAGAACGAGTCTGCGAGAAATAGCTCGAACGAGAAAAGGCATCCCCCCGCGCGCATCAAATAAAATTCAACTTCAACTTAAATCCAAATCCAGAAGGCAGGGTTACAGAAAAGAGATCCAGAGCAAATGGCCGCTTCCGCCGCCTAGTCTAGTCTTCGATGTCTTCTCACCAGCGGGGAGCTAAGTGTTGCCACTGGGCGTGGGAGGGAGCCCCCGAGGCCCGAGGGCGGCTCTCCTGAGGCTCCGGGGCATGTACAGCCCCACTCATTATTACGTGAGAGTGTCACGGGCGGCAATCTTCATAGGCGTGAGCCTTACTTTGTATCGCCTGACAAGGGCCCCGCCTTGCGCCACCCCCTACGACCGCTGTAAACCAGGACGGCCCAACGATGGTAGAGGGGACGCCAGCGGCACCCCCGACGACCACGGGTCCTCTGCCGGGGGAAAGGTCGTCGTCACCACCCCGGCAGAGGGCCTACCTCCGGGCGTTGCCTTGCTCCATGCGACACAGGGAGGGGCCTTGCTCCTGGCCCCGTCCATGCAGCCCCCAGCGGGTCTCTCCTATCGGGGCAGGCATTGCCTTGCCGGAACCATCGTTTGGCGCCGTGACCTAGTTCATCTGTGACTCATGGTTAGCGTAAGCTTGCCCTGAGGGATTAATGGTACCCTGTATCTGTCGTCGACAGCGCGGCCGGCGGGGCTCTCTGGCGGCTCCTGGAAGGCTTCAGCTCCTAACGCCTCCTCCTCCCATCCTGGCCCGAGGAACGAGCCGGGGTCGTCCTCCGGCGTGTACCCCTGGTCCATCATGCGGGGCACATAGGCTTCCGAGGCTGTCAGCCCAAACACCTCGCCGTAGTGTGCCACACTCCATGTCGCCCGGCCCAGCGTGGCGTCCTGAGGATGATAGCGCGACGCCTCGCTGGGGCCATGGGGGGCAATGCTCGTGCCCATGCTCATCGGGGGCGGCATGGGGGCAACGGGCCCCCCAGCGCCGCCGACCGTCCTGGCATCGATGAAGCCCCCAGGCGCACGCGAGGGCGCGTGGTTGCGGCGAGGCCCGTCGTGAGGTCCAGTAGCAGCCCGTGAAGGGAGTAGATAGCAGAAAGGCGGCGCTCCTGATGCCGCCGCATCCAGCAGCTCAGCGACACGTTCCAGCAGCGTGTCGCGACCGCTCTCCATTAGTCGGCACCACAGCAACTCCCGCGCTACCGTGAGCGCGGCCCACATGTTCGCCTGCTCCCGCCGGGTGTGTGGTGCCGTTGCTGCGGCGTGGCTTGCGGCCCTTGCAGCGGCTCGCGCTTGTCATGGAGTGAGGGTGGATGACACCTTGATGACCCACAAGTATAGGGGATCTATTGTAGTCCTTTCGATAAGTAAGAGTGTCGAACCCAATGAGGAGCAGAAGGAAATGATAAGCGGTTTCCAGCAAGGTATTCTCTGCAAGTACTGAAATAAGTGGTAACAGATAGTTTTGTGATAAGATAATTTGTCACGAGCAACTAGTAACAAAAGTAAATAAGGTGCAGCAATGTGGCCTAATCCTTTTTGTAGCAAATGACAAGCCTAGACAAACTCTTATATGATGTAAAGCGCTTCCGAGGACACATGGGAATATCGTCAAGCTAGTTTTCATCACGTTCATATGATTCGCGTTCGGTACTTTGATAATTTGGTATGTGGGTGGACCGGTGCTTGGGTACTGCCCTTACTTGGACAAGCATCCCACTTATGATTAACCTATATTGCAAGAATCCGCAACTACAACAAAAGTATTAAGGTAAACCTAACCATAGCATGAAACATATGGATCCAAATCAGCCCCTTACGAAGCAACGCATAAACTAGGGTTTAAGCTTCTGTCACTCTAGCAACCCATCATCTACTTATTACTTCCCAATGCCTTCCTCTAGGACCAAATAATGGTGAAGTGTCATGTAGTCAACATTCACATAACACCACTAGAGGAGAGACAACATACATCTCATCAAAATATCGAACGAATACCAAATTCACATGACTACTAATAGCAAGACTTCTCCCATGTCCTCAGGAACAAAAGTAACTACTCACAAAGCATAAACATGTTCATAATCAGAGGGGTATTAATATGCATATAGGATCTGAACATATGATCTTCCACCAATTGAACCAACTAGCATCAACTACAAGGAGTAATTAACACTACTAGCAACCTACTAGCACCAATCCCGGACTTGGAGACAAGAATTGGATACAAGAGATGAACTAGGGTTTTGAGATGAGATGGTGTTGATGAAGATGTCGACGGAGATTTCCCTCTCCCGATTAGAGGAGCGTTGGTGATGACGATGGCGATGATTTCCCCCTCCGGGAGGGAAGTTTCCTCGGCAGAACAACTCCGCCAGAGCCCTAGATTGGTTCCGCCAAGGTTCCGCCTCGTGGCGGCGGAGTTTCATCCAAGAAGATGGCTTATGATTTTTTTCCCATCGAAAGACTCCATATAGCAGAAGATGGCCACCGGAGGGCCACCAGGGGGCCCACGAGGTAGGGGGCCACGCCCAGGGGGGTAGGGCGCGCCCCCACCCTCGTGGGCAGGGTGTGGCCCCCCTGGTGAAGTTCTTGCTCTCATCATTTTTTATATATTTGGAAAACATCTTCCGTGAAGTTTCAGGACTTTTGAAGCTGTGCAGAGTAGGTCTCTAATATTTGCTCCTTTTCCAGCCCAGAATCCCAGCTGCCGGCATTCTCCCTCTTTATGTAAACCTTGTAAAATAAGAGAGAATATGCATAAGTATTGTGACATAATGTGTAATAACAGCCCATAATGCAATAAATATTGATATAAAAGCATGATGCAAAATGGAAGTATCAACTCCCCCAAGCTTAGACCTTGCTTGTCCTCAAGCAAAAAGCCGAAATCGAAAAATATGTCCACATGTTTAGAGATAGAGGTGTCGATAAAAATAAAATACGGACATGAGGTCATCATGATCATTCTTAGAACAACAACTTATATAATTCTTGTAATATAATCTCTAATGCTAGAGTAATAATTCAATCACAATATCAAGTATGAATCTTAAAATTCATTGAAAACTAACAAACTATAATCTCAGTCATTGAAGCAATTGCAATTTATCATAACATAGGAAAGAGTCAATGTATAAGAGCTTTTCAGCAAGTCCACATACTCAACTATCATATAGTCTTTCACAATTGCTGACACTCACGCAATACTTATGAGTCTGGAGTTTTATTTGGACACAGAGAAAGATAGGGGCTTATTATTTTGCCTCCCAATGTTTTACCTCAAGGGTAATGTCAACAGTAATAGTTCATGAAAACTCACATCCAATTAGCCATATATACCAGGATCTTTCCAACATACTGTGCTTGCCAAAGGATAAAATGTAAAAAGGAAGGATGAAGATCAACATGACTCTTATGCAAGGTAGAGGATAAAAGTAAAAGATATGCCCTTTGCAGAGGGAAGCAGAGGTTGTCATGTGCTTTTATGGTTGGATGCACAAAATCTTGATACGAAAGAACATCACTTTATATTGCCACTTGCGATATGGACCTTTATTATGTAGTCTGTCACTTTTATTACTTCCATATCACACGATCGTATAAAGCTTATTTCCTCCAAACCAATCAGTCATGCATATTTAGAGAGCAATTTTTACTGTTTGCACCGATGACAACTTACTTGATGGATCTTACTCAATCGATAGGTAGATACGGTGGACTCTTATGGCAAGACTGGTTTAAGGGTATTTGGAAGCACAAGTAGTATCTCTACTTGGTGCAATGAATTTGGCTAGCATGTGGGGGAAAGGCAAGCTCATCATGTTGGAAGATCCAAGACAATATAATTCATCTCAGATGTAAGAAAACATAACCCATTACGTTGTCTTCCTTGTCCAATGTCAACTCTTTTAGCATGTCATATTTTAATGAGTGCTCACAATCATAAAAGATGTCCAAGATAGTATATTTTTATGTGAAGACCTCTATTTCTTTATTACTTCCTTAATTGCAACGATGACCAAAAGTATGTTTGTCAACCCTCAACAACTTTTATTGATCATACTTTTCTATGTGAGCTCATTACTCTCCATAAGACTCACATGATCTCTTTGTTTCTTTTTATTTCTTTCTCTTTTCTTTTATTCACTTAGGATCATGGCAAAATAATCAAGCCCTTGACTCAACACTAATCTTTATTATATAGCTCATGGACTCGATTACATAGAAGGATAATAAAGCAAAACTCACAACTAGATCACCCTAAGAGCTTTTATTCTACTAGATCAAGATATTACCAAAAGGATCGAACTAAGAAAAACGGTAATGATAAAAGGGATGGTGATACGATATCGGGGCACTCCCCAAGCTTGGCAGTTGCCAAGTGGAGTGCCCATACCCATGTGATTATGTCTCTCTTGTTGGTGAAGAAGGTGGGGATGTTGATGATGGATAGTCGCACATCGAGCGTAGGAGGTCTTCTAACTTGCGAATAATGCCCTTGAGTGCGATGATATGCTCCTTCAACAAAATATTTTCACGTGTGAGATACTTATTTTGTATACGAGCTAACTCAATCATCTTGAAAGCTTTGATTTCTGTTGGGGTAAGAAGATTGTGATCCAGTTGAAGGGTGTCTTTTGTTGCCGGAACTTGGTCCTCCATGGCCTTCTTGATCCCTTCATCCTTGTTGATCTCCATGGGTTCTTCTCTCTTCAGCTCTATCTTCATTAGCCAAGCATCGTTGCCCTCATGGTTGGAGGAGGAGGGAGATGACATAGTGCCTGGCCTTGACAACCCTGACAGAAAATAGCTCGAAATAAAGACATGAGATTTTTACGTGATACGGGAGTCAAACCCCCCGGGAGATTATATAATGAATTTTTACCGACCAAAATACGTGTCGAGTACGAAAACGGAGTCCAGAGAGCACACGAGGTGCCCACGTGGTAGGGGGCGCGCCTAGTAGGGTAGGGCGCGCCCTCCACCCTCGTGGAGCCCTCATGTACTTCCCAGACTGCTGCTTATTTTTCTATTTTTCTAAATATTCCAAAACGGAGAAATATTGCCTTAAAACAGTTTTGGAGTCGGTTTACTTACCGTACCACATACCTATTCCATTTCGGAGTCTGAAACGTTCCGGAAAGTGTCCCTTATGTATTCCTCTGGGGTTATGGTTTCAATAACATTGGTTTCAACATTTATGGGATTACCTGAGATATAATGTTTGATTCTTTGACCGTTCACCACCTTCGGATTTGTGCCTTCGAAGTTGTTGATTTTTATGGCACCGGAATGGTAGACCTCCTAGATAACGTGAGGACCTTCCCATTTAGAGAGAAGTTTTCCTGCAAAAAATCTTAAACGAGAGTTGTATAGCAATACATAATCACCTACATTAAACTCATGCTTTTGTATCCTTTTGTCGTGCCATATTTTAATTTTTTCTTTAAACAACTTGGCATTTTCGTAGGCTTGGTTTCTCCATTCATCAAGTGAGCTAATATCAAATAACCTCTTCTCACCGGCAAGTTTAAAATCATAATTAAGTTCTTTAATAGCCCAATAAGCCTTGTGTTCTAGTTCGAGAGGTAAGTGACATGCTTTTCCATAGACCATTTTATACGGAGACATACCCATAGGATTTTTATATGCAGTTCTATAGGCCCATAATGCATCATCAAGTTTCTTGGACCATTTCTTTCTAGACCTATTAACAGTCTTTTGCAAAATTAATTTGAGTTCTCTATTACTCAATTCTACTTGACCACTAGACTGAGGGTGATAAGGAGATGCAATTCTATGATTAACATCGTATTTAGCAAGCATTTTACGGAAAGCACCATGAATAAAATGTGAACCACCATCAGTCATTAAATATCTAGGGACTCCAAATCTTGGAAAAATAACTTCTTTAAGCATTTTAATAGAAGTGTGATGATCAACACTACTAGTTGGAATAGCTTCTACCCACTTAGTAACGTAATCAACAGCAACTAAAATATGTGTATAACCATTAGAGGAAGGAAAAGGTCCCATATAGTCAAAGCCCCAAACATCAAATGGTTCAATAACAAGTGAATAATTCATAGGCATTTCTTGACGTCTACTAATATTACCAATTCTTTGACATTCATCACAAGATAAGACAAACTTACGGGCATCCTTGAAGAGAGCAGCCAATAAAAACCAGATTGCAGTACCTTATGTGTAGTTCTACCTCCAGCATGGTGTCCTCCATAAGCTTCAGAGTGATGCTCAGGTACACAACGTCTAATAACACCATCTACTCCTTCTTTATAAAGATGTGGGTCTTCCCAAAAGTAATGCCTCAAATCATAGAAGAACCTTTTCTTTTGCTGGTATGTGAAACTATGTGGTATAAACTTAGCAACAATGTAATTAGCATAATCAGCATACCATGGAGCAGTATGAGAAGCATTTATGACATTTAATTGCTCATCAGGAAAGCTATCATCAATAGGTAGTGGGTCATCAAGCACATTTTCTAACCTAGACAAGTTGTCTGCAACGGGGTTCTCAGCTCCTTTTCAATCAACAATATGCAAATCAAATTCTTGTAGCAAGAGAACCCATCTAATAAGTCTAGGTTTAACATCTTTGTTTTCCATAATATATTTAATAGCAGCATGATCAGTGTGAATAGTTACTTTAGAATCAACAATATAAGGTCTAAACTTATCACAAGCAAATACAACTGCTAAGAATTCCTTTTCAGTAGTAGCATAATTTCTTTGAGTATTGTCTAGAGTTTTACTAGCATATTGAATAACATTTAGTTTCTTATCAACTCTTTGTCCTAGAACATCACCTACAACATAATCACTAGTATCACACATAATTTCAAAGGGTAAATTCCAATCAGGTGGCTGAACAATAGGTGCAGAGATCAATGCTTTTTTAAGTATTTGAAATGCTTCTACACAATCATCATCAAAGACAAATGGTATATCTTTTTGTAATAAATTAGTCAGAGGCCGAGAGATTTTTGAGAAGTCCTTAATGAACCGCCTATAAAAACCGGCATGAGCAAGGAAACATCTTATACCTTTGATGTCCTTGGGACATGACATCTTTTCAATAGCATCAACCGTGGCTTTATCAACTTCAATACCTCTTTCAGAAACTTTATGCCCCAAGACAATTCCTTCATTAACCATAAAGTGGCACTTTTCCCAATTCAAGACAAGATTAGTTTCTTCACATCTCTGCAAAACTTGATCAAGGCTGCTCAAGCAATCATCAAAAGAAGATCCATAGACGGAAAAGTCGTCCATGAAAACCTCACAAATATTTTCACAAAAGTCAGAGAATATAGCCATCATGCATCTTTGAAAGGTAGCAGGTGCATTACATAAACCAAAAGGCATATGTCTATAAGCAAAAGTACCAAAAGGGCATGTAAAAGTAGTCTTTGATTGATCTTTGGCTGACATAGGTATTTGAGAGAAACCAGAATAACCATCTAGAAAGCAAAAATGTGTATGTTTGGACAATCTTTCTAGCATTTGATCAATAAAAGGTAAGGGGTAATGATCCTTTTTAGTAGCCTTATTTAATTTGCGGAAATCAATTACCATCCTATAACCTATAATAATTCTTTGAGGAATCAATTCATCTTTATCATTAGGAACAACAGTAATACCTCCCTTCTTAGGGACACAATGGACAGGGCTTACCCACTGACTATCAGCAACGGGATAAATTATACCTACCTCAAGGAGATTTAGTATCTCCTTTCTTACCACTTCTTTCATTTTAGGATTCAGCCGGCGTTGATGATCACGAACTGGTTTAGCATCTTCTTCCAAATTAATTTTATGTTCACATAGAGTGGGACTAATGCCCTTAAGATCATCAAGAGTATACCCAATAGCAGCACGGTGCTTCTTCAAAGTTTTCAATAATCTCTCTTCCTCATGCTCTGAAAGGTTAGCACTAATAATAACAGGATATATCTTTTTCTCATCAAGATAAGCATATTTAAGAGTATCAGGTAACGGTTTAAGCTCAAACATGGGATCACCCTTGGGTGGAGGAGGATCCCCTAGGATTTCAACAGGTAAATTGTTTTTCAGAATAGGTTCCTGTTTAAAGAATACCTCATCTAATTCCCTTCTTTCATTCATAAACATATCATTTTCATGGTCTAGCAAGTATTGTTCTAAAGGATCACTAGGAGGTACGGCAATAGAAGCAAGACCAATAATTTCATCCTTACTAGGTAATTCTTCTTCACGGTGTTGTCTACTAAATTTAGAAAAATTAAATTCATGAGTCATATCATCTAAACAGATAGTAACAACATCTCTTTTGCAATCTATGGTAGCATTAACATTATTTAAGAAGGGTCTACCAAATATAATAGGACAAAAGCTATCTTGTGGGGAACTGATGTCTACTACACAACCTTCTTCTTGTAGACGTTGTTGGGCCTCCAAGTGCAGAGGTTTGTAGTACAGTAGCAAATTTCCCTCAAGTGGATGACCTAAGGTTTATCAATCCGTAGGAGGCGTAGGATGAAGATGGTCTCTCTCAACCAACCATGCAACCAAATAACAAAGAGTCTCTTATGTCCCCAACACACCCAATACAATGGTAAATTGTATAGGTGCACTAGTTCGGTGAAGAGATGGTGATACAAGTGATATATGGGCCCCGAAGCGAGACTCTATCCAGATCTCAAAGAATAACGAGCTAGGCGGCCGGCGGGCAAAGAAAGGGGGTGGGGCGTTTACTTGAAAATGACAACCGCCTGTTCCAGCAGCGGGGGCCTTGCACGAAAGCAAACCTACAATTAAGTAGCAGTTGCTTTCGCTGATGGGCCTAGTGAGGGGGGCATAGGTTTTTGTAATCTGAAAATATAAAAACAGCAAGGTAACTAATGGTAAAAGTGAGCATAAACGGTATTGCAATGCGTTGGAACAAGGCCTAGGGTTCATACTTTAACTAGTGCAAGTTCTCTCAACAATAATAACATAATTGGATCATATAACTATCCCTCAACATGCAACAAAGAGTCACTCCAAAGTCTCTAATAGCGGAGAACAAACGAAGAGATTATGGTAGGGTACGAAACCACCTCAAAGTTATTCTTTCCAATCAATCTGTTGGGCTATTCCTATAAGTGTCACAAACAGCCCTAGAGTTCGTACTAGAATAACACCTTAAGACACAAATCAACCAAAACCCTAATGTCACCTAGATACTCCAATGTCACCTCAAGTATCCGTGGGTATGATTATACGATATGCATCACACAATCTCAGATTCATCTATTCAACCAACACATAGGACCTCAAAGAGTGCCCCAAAGTTTCTACCGGAGAATCACGACGAAAACGTGTGCCAACTCCTATGCATAGGTTCATGGGCGGAACCCGCAAGTTGATCACCAAAACATACATCAAGTGAATCACGTGATATCCCATTGTCACCACAGATACACACGGCAAGACATACATCAAGTGTTCTCAAATCTTTAAAGACTCAATCCGATAAGATAACTTCAAAGGGAAAACTCAATCCAATATAAGAGAGTAGAGGGGGAAGAAACATCATAGGATCCAAATATAATAGCAAAGCTCGCGATACATCAAGATCGTATCACCTCAAGAACATGAGAGAGAGATATCAAACACATAGCTACTGGTACATACCCTCAGCCCCGAGGGAGAACTACTCCCTCCTCGTCATGGAGAGCACCGGGATGATTAAGATGGCCACCGGAGAGGGATTGCCCCCTCCGGCAGGGTGCCGGAACGGGTCTAGATTGGCTTTCGGTGGCTACAGAGGCTTCTGGCAGCGGAACTCCTGATCTATTGTGCTCCCGGATGTTTTTAGGATATATGGAGATATATAGGCGGAAGAAGTACGTCAGGGGGGCCACGAGGGGCCCATGAGGGTGGAGGGCGCGCCCTAGGGGGGTGGGCGTGCCCCCTACCTCGTGGCTCCCCCGTTTCTTTCCTGACGTGCACTCCAAGTCCATCAGGTTGCTTTCCTTCCAAAAATAAGTTCCGTGAAGTTTCAGGTCAATTGGACTCCGTTTGATTTTCCTTTTCTGCGATACTCTAAAACAAGGTAAAAACAGAAACTGGCACTAGGCTCTGGGTTAATAGGTTAGTTCCAAAAAATGATATAAAAGTGTATAATAAAGCCCATAAACATCCAAAACAGTAGATAATATAGCATGGAGCAATCAAAAATTATAGATACGTTGGAGACGTATCAGCATCCCCAAGCTTAATTCCTTCTCGTCCTCAAGTAGGTAAATGATAAAAACAGAATTTTTGATGCGGAGTGCTACTTGGCATAATTTCAATGTAATTCTTCTTAATTGTGGTATGAATATTCAGATATGAAAGATTCAAGATAAAAGTTCATATTGACATAAAAATAATAATACTTCAAGCATACTAACTAAGCAATCATGTCTTCTCAAAATAACATGGCCAAAGAAAGTTCATCCCTACAAAATCATATAGTTTAGTCATGCCCCATTTTCGTCACACAAGAATGCTCTCATCATGCACAACCCCGATGACAAGCCAAGCAATTGTTTCATGCTTTAGTAATCTCAAACCTATAAACTTTCATGCAATATATGAGCACGAGCCATGGATATAGCACTATGGGTGGAATAGAATATGATGATGGGGGTTATGTGGAGAAGACAAAAAGAAGAAAGTCTCACATCAACGAGGCTAATCAATGAGCTATGGAGATGCCCATTGATTGATGTTAATGCAAGGAGTAGGGATTGCCATGCAACGGATGCACTAGAGCTATAAATGTATGAAAGCTCAACAAAAGAAACTAAGTGGGTGTGCATCCAACTTGCTTGCTCACGAAGACCTAGGGCACTTGAGGAGGCCCATTGTTGGAATATACAAGCCAAGTTCTATAATGAAAAATTCCCACTAGTATATGAAAGTGACAAAACAAGAGACTCTCTATCATGAAGATTATGGTGCTACTTTGAAGCAAAAGTGTGGCAAAGGATAGTAGCATTGTCCCTTCTCTCTTTTTCTCTCATTTTTCGGGCCTTTTCTTTCCCTTTTTTATGGCCTTTCTCCATTTTTTGGGCCTTCTCTTTTTTTGGCCTTTCTCTTTTTTTTCTCTTTTTTTATTCCTCACTTGGGACAATGCTCTAGAAAATGATGATCATGACACTTCTATTTATTTACAACTCAATGATTCCAACTCGATACTAGAACAAAGTATGACTCTATATGAATGCCTCCGGCGGTGTACCGGGATATGCAATGAATCAAGAGTGACATGTATGAAAGAATTATGAACGGTGGCTTTGCCACAAATACTATGTCAACTACATGATCATGCTAAGCAATATGACAATGATGAATGTGTCATGATAAACGGAATGGTGGAAAGTTGCATGGCAATATATCTCGGAATGGCTATGGAAATGCCATAATAGGTAGGTATGGTGGCTGTTTTGAGGAAGATATAAGGAGATTTATGTGTGAAAAAGCGTATCATATCACGGGGTTTGGATACACCGGCGAAGTTTGCGCCAACTCTCAATGTGAGAAAGGGCAATGCACGGTACCGAAGAGGCTAGCAAGGATGGAAGGGTGAGAGTGCGTATAATCCATGGACTCAACATTAGTCATAAAGAACTCACATACTTATTGCAAAAATCTACAAGTCATCAAAAACCTTGGCACTACGCGCATGCTCCTAGGGGGATAGATTGGTAGGAAAAGACCATCGCTCGTCTCCGACCACCACTCATAAGGAGGACAATCAAATAACACCTCATGTTTAAAATTTGTTACACAACATTTACCATACGTGCATGCTACGGGACTTGCAAACTTCAACACAAGCATTTCTCAAATTCACAACTACTCAACTAGCACGACTTTGATATTATTACCTCCATATCTCAGAACAATCATCAAGCATCAAACTTCTCTTAGTATTCAAAACACTCATAAGAAAGTTTTTACTAATCTTGAATACCTAGCATATTAGGATTATTTAAACAAATTACCATGATATTTAAGACTCTCAAAATAATATAAGTGAAGCATGAGAGTTCATATATTTCTACAAAATAAAACCACCACCGTGCTCTAAAAAGATATAAGTGAAGCACTAGAGCAACAACAAACTACTCCGAAAGATATAAGTGAAGATCAATGAGTAGTTGAATAATTATGCAACTATGTGAAGACTCTCTAACATTTAATAATTTCAGATCTTGGTATTTTATTCAAACAGCAAGCAAAATAAAAGAAAATAAAATGACGCTCCAAGCAAAACACATATCATGTGGCGAATAAAAATATAGCTCCATGTAAAGTTACCGATGAACGAAGACGAAAGAGGGGATGCCATCCGGGGCATCCCCAAGCTTAGGCTTTTGGTTGTCCTTGAATATTACCTTTGGGTGCCTTGGGCATCCCCAATCTTAGGCTCTTTCCAGTCCTTGTTCCATAGTCCATCGAATCTTTACCCAAAACTTGAAAACTTCACAACACAAAACTTAACAGAAAACTCGTAAGCTCCGTTAGCGAAATAAAACAAAAACACAACTTCAAGGTACTGTAATGAACTCATTATTTATTTATATTGGTGTTAAACCTACTGTATTCCAACTTATCTATGGTTTATAAACTATTTTACTAGCCATAGATTCATTAAAATAAGCAAACAACACACGAAAAACAGAATCTGTCAAAAATAGAACAGTCTGTAGTAATCTGTAACTAATGCAAACTTCTGGAACCCCAAAAATTCTAAAATAAATTGATGGACGTGAGGAATTTATCTATTAATCATCTGCAAAAATAATTAACTAAATATCACTCTCCAAATAAAAAATGGCAGCAATTCTCATGAGCGCTAAAGTTTCTGTTTTTTACAGCAAGATCAACAAGACTTTCCCCAAGTCTTCCCAACGGTTCTACTTGGCACAAACACTAATTAAAACATGAAAACTCAATCATAACAGAGGTAGATAAATTATTTATTGCTAAATAGGAGCAAAAAGAAAGGAACAAAAATAAAGTTGGGTTGTCTCCCAACAAGCGCTATCGTTTAACACCCCTAGCTAGGCATGAAGATTTCAATGATGCTCACATAAAAGATAAGATTTGTAACATAAAGAGAGCATCATGAAGAATATGACTAGCACATTTAAGTCTAACCCACTTCCTATGCATAGGGATTTTGTGAGCAAACAACTTATGGGAACAATAATCAACTAGCATAGGAAGGCAAAACAAGCATAACTTCAAAACTTTAAGCACATAGAGAGGAAACTTGATATTATTGCAATTCCTACAAGCATATATTCCTCCCTCATAATAATTTTCAGTAGCATCATGAACGAATTCAACAATATAACCAGAACCTAAAGCATTCTTTTCATGATCCACAAGCATAGAAATTTTATTACTCTCCACGTAAGCAAATTTCTTCTCATGAATAATAGTGGGAGCATCATAAGAAACTCAAATACTATAAATTGTTTCCACATTAAAAGAGTAATGTTCAGAGAAGGGGTAACCATAATCATGACAAGTTTTATAAATATAATCACTACTTTTTATAGCATACGTATCATCACAATAATCATCATAAGTAGGAGGCATGCTATTATCATTATAAATTTGCATATCAAAACTTGGGAGACTAAAAATATCATCTTCATTAAACGTAGCATCCCCAAGCTTAGGACAAACATTAATTGCAGCAAATATATTCTCAAAGAAATCATCTTCATCAAACATAGCATCCCCAAGCTTGGGCCTTTTCATATCATAAGCATAATCACTCTCATCATTAATAGTATGGATAGCACCAATAGTATAGCAATTATCATATTCTTACAAGCAAGTGCCAAAAAGATTTTCAAGATCATAAGAAGTATCATTATCTTCCACAATTATATTTTCATGAGGCACAATAGTAATAGGAGTAGCACTATTTGGGGGGAGATATCTTTTTACCTCTCTTCCTTTTTCTTTTCTTCTTCTTCACCACATCATGTGTGGGTTCGATCCTCCTTTTGGAGCTCCTTATTAATGAGATTGGTTGAATAGGAGGCTCCTCCTCATTACCTGATTCATCATAAGAAATAATAGGAGGGTATTGGGAAGCCTCTTCCCTTTCATTAATATTCTCTTCATCTTGTATTTGTTTTGTTTTCTTTATGTAATTGGCAATATAAGGATTTTCAATGCAACTCACCGCACAATACATATAAATTTCCTCTAGATCAAAATGAAGAACTCTATCAAGGGCAAATTTTGGAATATCCTTAGTTATACGTTTCATTTCTTCATAACCCAAGAGTAAACTAAGTTCATTATGATGTGCAAGGGAAATCAAGTCATCACAATTTTTGGACATGATTAGATCATGAAACAATTTGCATTGGATAGTTAAATGACAACGTTCATTACAAAGCTCACAAGTATGGCCAAGAAAATTTAAATTTTCAGCATAATCATCTAGCCTTTCTTGCAACAGTTTAGTTTCTAAGTACTTATGCCTCTTGCAATATCTATCTTCCCTATTTGGTGTCTACTTACAAACCCAATGTACCCCACAAAAATTGACATGTTTATAGGAGACATCATAACTAGTCCAATCATCATTAGTATCATGGATATTCAAAGTATTCGTACTAACAACATTGCAATCATGCTCATCATTCAAAGATTTAGTGCCAAACATTTTAATGCATTCTTCTTCTAGCATTTTGGCACAATTTTCCTTTCCATCATACTCACGAAAGATATTAAAAAGATGAAGCGTATGAGACAAACTCAATTCCATATTTTTGTAGTTTTCTTTTATAAACTAAACTAGTGATAAAACAAGAAACTAAAAGACTCGATTGCAAGATCTAAAGATATACCTTCAAGCATTCACCTCCCCGGCAACGGCGCCAGAAAAGAGCTTGATGTCTACTACAAAACCTTCTTCTTTTAGACGTTGTTGGGCCTCCAAGTGCAGAGGTTTGTAGGACAGTAGCAAGTTTCCCTCAAGTGGATGGCCTAAGGTTTAGCAATCCGTAGGAGGCGTAGGATGAAGATGGTCTCTCTCAAGCAACCCTGCAACCAAATAACAAAGAGTCTCTTGTGTCCCCAACACACCCAATACAGTGGTAAATTGTATAGGTGCACTAGGTCGGTGAAGAGATGGTGATACAAGTGGTATATGGATAGTAGATAAAGGTTTTTGTAATCTGAAAATATAAAAAAAGCAAGGTAACTAATGGTAAAAGTGAGCGTAAATGGTATTGCAATGCGTTGAAACAAGGCCTAGGGTTCATACTTTCACTAGTGCAAGTTCTGTCAACAATAATAACATAATTGGATCATATAACTATCCCTCAACATGCAACAAAGAGTCACTCCAAAGTCGCTAATAGTGAAGAACAAACGAAGAGATTATGGTATGGTAAGAAACCACCTCAAAGTTATAGCGGAGAAAAATTGACATGCTTATAGGAGACATCATAACTAGTGCAATCATCATTAGTATCATGGATATTCAAAGTATTCGTACTAACAACATTGCAATCATGATGGTTTCATACCCTACCATAATCTCTTCATTTGTTCTCCTCTATTAGTGACTTTGGAGTGACTCTTTGTTGCATGTTGAGGGATATTTATATGATCCAATTATGTTATTATTGTTGAGAGAACTTGCACTGGTGAAAGTGTGAACCCTAGGCCTTGTTTCAACGCATTGCAATACCGTTTGTTGTCACTTTTATCATTAGTTAGCTTGCTGTTTTTATATTTTCAGATTACAAAAACCATTATCTACTATCCATATTGCACTTGTATCACCATCTCTTCGCCGAACTAGTGCATCTATACAATTTACCATTGTATTGGGTGTGTTGGGGACACAAGAGACTCTTTGTTATTTGGTTGTAGGGTTGCTTGAGAGAGACCATCTTCATCCAACGCCTCCCACGGATTGATAAACCTTAGGTCATCCACTTGAGGGAAATTTGCTACTGTCCTACAAACTTCTGCACTTGGAGGCCCAACAACGTCTACAAGAAGAAAGTTGTGTAGTAGATATCAGAAGCCTTCCTTGACAACTTCCAAGGTACATATGTTCGACCTCCGGACGCTGATGACTTAAGCCATATAGTTCAACAGCACGGAGAGTCTACCAGGAAATTCTGGACTAGGTTCTTAACTAAAAAGAACCAGATCGTCGACTGTCCGGATGCCGAAGCCCTAGCTGCCTTTAAACATAGCATATGCGATGAATGGCTCACCCACCACCTCAGCCAAGAGAAGCCGAAGTCCATGGCAGCCCTTACAACACTCATGACCCGCTTTTGTGCGGGTGAGGATAGTTGGCTGGCCCGTAGCAAAAACAATGCAAGCGACGCCGGCACCCCTGAAGCCAAAAATAGCAACGACAAGTCCCGACACAACAAGATACAATTGTCGAAACAACAATGACAACACCAATGATACGGCGGTCAATGACGGTCAGTGGCTCTAAGTCCAGTCAGCGGAAGAAGCCGTTCAAAAAGAAAATTTCGGGGTCATCTAGCTTGGACCGCATACTCGATCGTCCGTGCCAGATTCATGGCACCCCAGACAAACCACCCAATCATACCTACAGAGATTGTTGGCTTTTTAAACAGGCCGGCAAGTTAAATGCCGAAAGCAAGGAGAAGGGATCGCAAAGCGAAGACGATGACAAGGAGCCCCAGCCACCAAACACAAGGGACATAAGAAGTTTCCCCCTTAGGTCAAAACGGTGAACATGATATATGCTACCCACATATCCAAGAGGGAGCGCAAGCGCGTGCTCAGGGACGTCTACGCGATAGAGACAGTTGCCCCAAAATTTAATCCATGGTCGTCATGCCCGATCACTTTCGATCACCGGGATCATCCGACCAGTATCCGTCACGATGGTTCAGCCGCACTGGTCCTGCACCCAATAATTGATGGGTTCCACCTAACGCGAGTCCTCATGGACGGTGGCAGCAGCCTCAACTTGCTCTATCAGGATACAATGCACAAAATGGGCATTAATCCATCACGGATCAAGCCCACCAAGACTACCTTTAAAGGAGTCATACCAGGTGTAGAGACCCGCTGTACAGGCTCAATCACACTAGAGTTTGTCTTCGGATCTCTGGACAACTACCGAAGCGAGGAGTTAATCTTCGATATCGTCCCCTTTCGCAGCAGCTATCACACACTGCTTGGACGAACTGCATTTGCTCGATTCAATGCGGTGCCACACTATGCTTATCTCAAGCTCAAGATGCCCGGACCACGCAACATCATAATAGTTAATGGAAACACGGAATGCTCCCTACGCATTGAGGAGCACACCGCTGCCTTAGCAGCAGAAGTACAGAGCGGCCTTTTCAAACAAAACCTTAATTCAGTCGTCGAGCTCCCGGACACTGTCAAGAGAGTCTGGACTATTCTACAGCAGGACAGCTCAGCTCGTCAAGAACTCGACTAGCAATTCGGCCTCTGTCCCAGTCCCGACCAAGTGGCGGCAATTGTATCATGCATACATAACTACGCACTCAAAATACCATGGGCATGGGTGGAGGCATAACTAGCTTGTGATCCACAATACTGCTCGACCGCCCCCGGACACACACATACTTTCACTGCTTCCTTTTTCCTCATTTTCCAGGTCTCTTTTTCACAGGCCTTCCGTGACGGCTTGACCATCGGTTCTTTTTTGAAGGATAAATACACCAAGACGACAAGAAGCATGGACGTACGGGGAAATTTTAGGTGGTTTCTTTAACGATCCCTTTACCTGTTTTCAGGACCCACACGCAGCTCTCCCTTGGTTAAGGCATATTAAATAGCTTTCTGCTTATTGCACTACTTGTATAAATGCGCTTTAACGCACTAATGAAATTATAATGGAAACAGTTTGCGGCCCAAATTTTACGGCTTTTAGCTTATTACTCTTTCTTCTTTTTTTGATAACTTTATCAAATAGCACTCGTACACTCCGGTACGTTTCAATTTGCCAGGGGCTCCATAGCGCCCCACAACATAGCAACAAAGTCTGAAAACTTTTTACAGCATAGTCCGACACCCCGAATTTAGCACTCTATGCATTGGCTTCGAATGATGTCTTTGGTCAATAGTTGGGTTGCCCGGCTCCTGTGCTTACTACCTTACGTTCCGCTGTATCGGCTAGGGTAGTAAAGGGATAACTACTACGATTGTGCCCTGGTTTACTCGGATGAGCACCTCAGTAGAGAAAGCCGAAAAGTGACTGTCATGATGCGGCGAGAGCTGGTCAGCTCTTCGGAGGTCTCAAATCCTTAGAGATTTTTTCTGCATTATGCGAGGGATTGGTACTTACCCGATCAAGTGTTTTCAGCATCCTAGTTCGGATACTAGGGGCTGCGCCTATATTTCTATTGTCAAACTCCTATGGCGAAGTGAGGGTGCTAAAGCTGCATAGTCCGATTGACTAGTTCGTCGTGCTAAACACCTCCTTCAAGGACCAAAAAATTGGATCAAGAGTGTTTATATTACACCCCGAACACCCCCGTACTGCCTACGTGGAGGCAGAAGCTGACGACTGGCCAACTCTCAGATTTCACACAACACAGCCACACAGGAGGAGAAATTCTTTAAATAACAAACATTATATTACATAATGACTTTGTTTCATCATACAAGGCAAAGACAACATGAAGGTATCCATTCAAAAATAATGTCTTGCGCACCTTGCGTTGCCACAATACGAGACCCCTCCAGGACATCTGCAAAATACCGCTCGGGTGTGCGGTGCTCCTTGCCCTCTGGCGGCCCCTCGGTTGTAAGCTTGACGACGTCCATCTTTGCCCACCACACCTTGACGCGGGCAAAGGCCATGCGCGCACCCTCAATGCAGGCCGATCGCTTGAAGACGTCCAGTGGAGGACAGGCGTTCACCAGCCGCTTCATGAGCCCGAAGTAGCTGCCAGGCATAGCTTCGGCAGGCCACAACCGGATTATTAGATCCTCCATGGCCAGTTCGGCCACCCTATGCAGCTCGATCAGCTGTTTTAGCTGATCGCTAAAGGGCACTGGATGTTGTGGCGCAAGATATTGCGACCAGAACAACTTCTCCGTTGAGCTCCCCTCTTTGGCTCGGAAGAGCTCTGCAGCGTCGGACGCACTGTGCGGCAGATCTGTAAATGCCCCTGGAGAACTCCGAATCCGGGTTAGTAAGAAATAATTCTTCTTCACATACTTGCTTTGCATACTAAACGCCTTACCCCCCGCGATTTTCTTGGCCTCCTGGATCTCCTGGAGGGCGCCCTGGGCCTCAACCCGGGCTTCTTCCGCGCTTTGGCGGGCCTTAGTGAGTTCGGCCTCTCGAGCCGAAGCATCGCGCTCCAAGGATTCACATTTCTTAACTGCATCCAAGAGCTCTTGTTGGACCCCATCAAGCCTGGCCTCATGCTGCTCTCGACCGGCTTTTTCCTTAGTGGCCTTCTCCTCGGCCTTGGCCAGGGCCTGTTTAAGGACCTCGACCTTGATGGCCGCTCCTATGCATGCCATGGTACTATGGTCAATACACATTAATTACTCTTTCCGAAATTTACAGCTAGCCAGTACATACCTTGCTGGTCTTCCAGCTCCTTCTCGGCCCACTCTAGTCTCTGCTTAATCCGGAGATTTTGGCAGTGTGCGCGGTCGCGGCCAGCAATGATGCCTGCTTATTCATATAAGACATATTTAGTTAGTCTCCTACGAAAATAAATTGATCCTATGTCCGTCTTTTCTTTCCGAACACCGGACAGTGTCTCAGGGGCTACTGTCTATATGGGGATTTTCTCTTTTGTGTCGCTTACCTCAAAACCTGTTAGCAGACTGCTGTAGGCTTCGGTTAGTACGCTCTTGACGGACTGAACCCTCTCAATCACCATACCCATAAGGATACGGTGTTCATCCACAATGGAAGTGCCTCGTAGCGCTTCCAGCAGATTATCTGGTGCCTATGGATGGACAGAGATCACCGGCGGAATAGGCACACCCCCTTCTTTTGAAGGAGGTCGCTCACCGGATTCCGGAGTTGTATAAGTCTCCGGACTTGTATTCGGCTGGGGGCGAATTAAGCAAGGCCCCCATCCCCAGTCGCCATGGGGGTCTGCTCCCCCATGTGTCCGACAGCCGAGGCTTCGCCCTCTGGCGCCACCATGGCGGCCTCCTGAACCTCTCCCTAGCTGGGGAAGGTCCTTTGGGACAGCACCTCGTCGTCGCCCTTGGCCGTGGGAGAGTGAGCGGCCGGCGGTGACTCGCTGGCCATCGCCTTCGAATCCAATGAACCTCTTGATGAGGATCGCTGGGAGCTGTCGTGGGCCGGACTGCAACAACGTCATTTAAACATATTAATATAATGAAGCAAGAGAGGCCGGATGTAGGGACGCGTGCGGGTTTTTAGTACTTACGATGTGGCCAGAGACTTGTTTCGGGGGCGTCGCTTCGGGCTGTTGTCGATGTCCCATGCGGAGTTATCCGCAGGGGGGCCTTTCCCCCTCTTTGGTGCCTTCGCCTCTAGATTTGTGGAGGCCGCCCTCTTCTTCCTCCCCCATCAGGGGGAGAGGTGCTTTCTTCCTCCTCCTTGTCATCATCTTCAGCGGTGGACGAGAGAGTCTTGTCTTCGAACGACACGTCCGAAGCTCCCTTGCGGTGGAGGCCACTCTGGACCCCCTTGGCCTTCTTCTCTGGCACCTTATAGTGCGCTAGCACCTGCATCTTCGCCAGGAGCGGGATGACTGGTTCTTCGGGCCACGGAGCCGAATAGTGAATCCGCTTTGTCCTCTTCGTCCATACGTGAAAGAACAATAATAATAAAGTTTAGATATCCTCCTTGAAACAAGCAAGTAGAGGATGTGTCTGGCGACGTAAAAGGCTTACCTCATTGGCAGACTAGGTAATATCGTGCCAGCGGTCTGAGTCTATGGCTGGCGATGTCTCGTTGCCCTTAAAAAGCAACTTCCAGGCATCTTCGTGAGTGGTTCCTAAGAGCCTTTCCAAAGTTTGATGCTTCTTCGGATCAAACTCCCATAAAGGGCAAGTTCGGCTTTGGCATGGGAGGATCCGTCGTACCAGCATCACCTGGATGACGTCGACGAGCTTGATGTTTTTATCCACCATGCTTTGGATGCGCGTTTGCAGCGCTATCAGTTCGTCTGACGAAGACCAATTTGGGCCCTTCTCTATCCAGGAGGTGAGCCGCATTGGAGCTCCGGAGTTGAATTCGGAAGCCGCGACCCAGGTGGCATCGCAGGGCTCTGTGATGTAGAACCACAGTTTCTGCCACTCCTTGATGGTCTCCACAAAAGTACCCTTGGGCCATGTTACACTGGGCAGCTTGCTCACCATGGCGCCTCCGCACTCCGCGTGCTGGCCAACCACCACCTTTGGCTTCACATTGAAAATCTTGAGCCACAGTCCGAAGTGGGGTTGGATGCGGAGGAATGCCTCACACACAACAATGAATGCCGACATGTTGAGGAAAGAGATTGGGGCTAGGTCATGGAAATCTAGCCCGTAATAGAACATAAGCCCGCGGACGAAAGGGTGGAGAGGAAACCCTAACCCGCACACGAAATGAGGGATGAACACCACCCTCTTGTTGGGCTTCGGGGTGGTGACGATTTACCCCTTAGCTGGAAGCCGGTGGGCGATTTCCTTCGCCAGATACCCGGCCTCCCGAAGCTTCGTGATGTCCATCTCCCTAACGGAGGAGGCCATCCACTTGCCTTGACCGCCGAATTCGGACATGGATGAGTGCTTCCTTGAGGCAGAAAGAATGAGGACTTGGGCGCTGGAGATCGAGAATGGAAGAACAGAGAAAGAGAGGAGGCATGGGTGAAGAAAGGGAATCCTTATCTCTTTATAAAGGTAGCGAATATCAAGCGCCTCCCCACTCGCCTTAAAACTCGTGTGTTCCCAAGGGCTGTGTAAACGGCAAGGTTATATTACCCACACCCGTATTGAGGAGGATCCCGCAATAAGGGGACACGATATCTGCTTCGACAAGACGTGCCTATTGAAACCGCGGCTCGAAACATGGAGCGGTAGACGAAAAATGGTTTGAAATGATGACCTAGCAGATGTGATGTCACATTACAAAAAGTTGTCGGTGGATGGGACTCGTGCAATATTATATTCTCTGCGGTTGTATGTGGTGCTTCTATTGCAGATCCGGACACGTTCATTGCGTCCTAAGACTACCTTGGAGTATTCGGAAAGGGGAACCCGCCTTGCAATGTCGAAGACAATCTGCGCGCCAGACACCTCGTCATTAAAGCCTGGTTCAGGGGCTACTGAGGGAGTCCTGGACTAAGGGGTCCTCGGGCGTCCGACCTATTGGATATAGGCCGGACTGATGGGTCGTGAAGATACAAAGGACGAAGACTCTACCCGTGTTCGGATGAGACTCTCCTTGGCGTGGAAGGCAAGCTTGGCGACCAAATATGAAGATTCCTTTCTCTGCAACCGACCTTATGTAACCCTAGATCCCTCCGGTGTCTATATAAACCGGAGGGCTAGGTCCGTAGACATACCTTCTCATAATAATAGTCAGACAGACTAGACTCTTAGGGTTTAGCAATTACGATCTCGTGGTATATCAACTCTTGTAATACTCATATTCATCAAGATCAATCAAGCAGGAAGTAGGGTATTACCTCCATAGAGAGGGCCCAAATCTGGGTAAACATTTTGTCCCCCATCTCCTGTTGCCATCGACCTTAGACGCACAGTTCGGGACCCCCTACCCAAGATCCGCCGGTTTTGACACCGACACCCGTGTCAAGATACAGTGGGCGAAGATGGACGCCGCCAAGCTCGCGACCGATGGACCACCCGTCGGCAAGGAGCACTGCACGCCGGAGCGGTATTTTGATGATGTCCTCAAGGGACCCCGCATTGTAGACGGCCGGTGTTCAAAAGACATTATCTTTGAATGAGTACCTTCATGTTATCCCGCCCTGTATGATGAAAACAAGACTGGTATGTAATATAATGCTTGCTGTTTATTTTGGAATTTTACCTCCTGTGTGGCCGTTTTTATTAAATCTGAGAGTTGGCCAGTCGTCGGCTTCAGTCCCCACGTAGGTAGTACGGGGGTGTTTGGGATGGAATCTAAACACTCTTGATCCAAGAAATTTGTCCTTGAAGGAGGTGTTTAGCGCAATGAACTAGGCAATCGGAATATGTGGCTTTATCACCCTCACTTAGCCATAGGAGTTTGACAATACAAATGTAGGCACAACCCCTAGTATTCGTTAGTCCGGACTAGGGTGCTGTAGACACCTGATCGGGTGAAGGACGATCCGTCGCATAATGCGGCTAAAATCACAAGAGATTTTAACCTCCGAAGAGCTGACCGGCTCATGCCGCATCATGACAGTCAGTTTTCAGCTTTCTCAACTGCGGTGCTCATCTGAATAAACCAAGACACAATCGCAGTAGTTCTCCCTTTACTACCCTAGCTGATAGAGCGGAACGTAAGGTAGTAAGCACAGGAGCCGGGTAACCCAACTATTGACCAAAGACATGATTCGGAGCCGATGCATATAATGCCAAATTCGGGGGCCGAACTATACAGTAAAAGTGTTCGGACTTGTTGCCATAGTATGGGGCGCAAAAAAGCCCCTGGCGAATTACGGCGTACCAAAGTGTACGGATGCAACTGATAAGAATAGCGAAATAAAATGAAGTAGTAAGCTAGTGCCACATAATTTCAGCCGCAAATTGTTTCCATTATAATTTTGATTAATATGTTAAAGCGTATTTGTACAAATAGTGCGATACGAAACATTGGCTATTTAACATGCCAAGACCAAGGGGGAGCTACGTACGGGTCCTGAAAACAGGTAGAATGATCATTAAGAAGAACATCTAGATATTCCCCCACACGTCTTTGCTACTTGCCGCCTTGGTATGTTCGTCCATCGAAAGTACCAATTATCAGGCCGTCAAGAGGGGCCTGTGAAAAAGAAACCTAAAAAGGATAAAAACAAAAGTAAGAGTATGTGTGTCCAGGGAAGGTCGAGCCATATTGTGGACCACAGTCTGGTTATACCTCCGTCTTTGCCCATGGTATTTTTAGTGCGTAGTTATGTACGCGCGGTACATATGGCGCCACTTGGTCGAGACTAAGACGGAGGCCGAATTGCTAGTCAAGCTCCTAATGAGCTGGACTGTCCTGCTACAGAGTAGTCTGGACTCGTTTGATAGTGTTCGGGAGCATGGTCGCCGAATTAAGGTTCTGCTTGTGAAGGCCACTCTGTGCCTCTGCTGCCAAGGCCGCGGTGTGCTCCTTAGTACGGAGGGAGCGCTCCGTGTTTCCATTTATTGTGATGACACTGCGTGGTCCGGGCATCTTGAGCTTGAGATAAGCATAGTGTGGCACCGCATTGAATCGCGCAAATGCAGTTCGTCCGAGCAGTGCGTGATAGCCATTGCGGAAAGGGACGATATCGAAGGTTAACTCTTTGCTTCGAAAGTTGTCCGGAGATCCGAAGACGACCTCCAATGTGATTGAGCCTGAGAAACGGGCCTCTATGCCTGGTATAACTTCTTTAAAGGTAGTTTTGGTGGGCTTGATCCTTGATGGACCGATTCCCATTTTGCGCATTGTATCCTGATAAAGCAGGTTGAGGCTGCTGGCATTGTCCATGAGGACTCGTGTGAGGTCGAATCCATCAATTATTGGGTCGAGGACCAGTGCGGCTGAACCGCCATGACGGATACTGGTCGGATGGTCCCTGCGATCAAAGGTGATCGGGCAGGACGACCATGGGTTGAATTTTGGGGCGACAGGCTCTATCGCATAAGCGTCCCTGAGCGTGCGCTTGCTCTCCCTCTTGGGGATATGGGTAGCGTATATCATGTTCACTGTTTTGACTTGAGGGGGAAACTGCTTCTGTCCCCCTGTGTTCGGCGGACGGGGCTCCTCGTCATCATTCTCACTTTGCGACCCCTTCTCCTTGTCTTCGGCATTTATCTTCCTGGCTTGTTTAAAGACCCAACAACCCGGTGGGTATGATTGGCTGGTTTATCTGGTGTGCCGTGGATCTGACATGGGCGGTCAAGTATGCGGTCCAGACTAGAAGGGCCCGAATTGTTCCTTTTATATGGCTTCTTCCGCTGATCGGACTTAGAGCCACTGAATCCGGCGTTGACCGCCGTGTCATCGGTGTTGTTATTGTCGTTTCACCGCTTGTGTCTGTTGCGTCGGGGCTTGCCATTGCTATTTCTGTCTTCAGAGGTGCCAGGATCGCTTGCATTGTTATTGCTATGGGCTAGCCTGCTCTCTTCGCCCATGCAAAAGCGGGTCATGAGTGCCGTGAGGGCTGCCATGGACTTCGGCTTTTCTTGGCCGTGGTGTCGTGCGAGCCATTCGTCGCGGATGCTATGCTTAAAGGCCGCTAGGGCTTCGGCATCCGGGCAGTCGACGATCTGGTTCTTTTTAGTTAAGAACCTGGTCCAGAATTTCTTGGCTGAATCTCCGGGCTGTTGAACTATGTGACTTAAGTCATCAGCATCCGAAGGTCTGACGTATGTGCCTTGGAAGTTGTCGCGGAAGGCATCTTCTAGGTCTTCCCAGCTGCCAATAGAGTTCTTAGGCAGGCTGTTCAACCAATGCCAGGCCGGTCCCTTGAGTTTTAGGGGGAGGTATTTCATGGCATGAAGATCATCACTGCGGGCCATATGGATGTGGAGAATAAAGTCTTCAATCCATACCGCGGGATCTGTTGTTCCATCATATGATTCGATATTCACGGGTTTGAACCCTTCTGGGAATTCATGTTCCATTACTTCATCAGTGAAGCAGAGGGGGTGTGCGGCGCCTCTATATCCGGCCAGATCGCAACGTAGTTCGGATGGAGTCCGTCTGCGGTTTTCGGCCTGGACGTGATTGTGCTTGTCATGTTCGGCTTGAGGACCATCATCGCGCGTCGGGGCACCCCCCGCGATCCGTAGATCGATCTGGCCGGACCTGCTTTAATTTGCAGGTCCTGCCGTAGGTCATATGTGTATCCTTGAGCTGTTGTGTCTCTGCCTTTATGGTGAGGTAGGACGGGCTGGTGGTCGGCTTGAGTTGCTGCTTTGTCCCGGCCACGTGGTGGTCGATCAGCCGCATTACACGCTGATGGTACGGGCTCCCATGCCTCGTCATCGAATTGAGGTAGCAATTTGCGCTTCGAAACTTTTGTTTGGGCGCACGAGGCCGTATTCCTCGGCTGCCAGGACATTAGTCCATCTATTGTTGAGTAGATCTTGATCAGCTTGAAGCTGCTGCTGTTTCTTTTTCAGGCTCCTTGCAGTGGCTATTAGCCGTTGCTTAAATCGCTCCAACTCGAGAGGTTCCTCGGGCACGATAAAGTCTTCATCGCCGAGGCTCACCTCATCTTCGGAGGGTGGAAGGTAATTACTGTCCTCTGAGTCTTCGTTTGCAGCCTGTTCATCAGGGCTAACTTGGCCATCCTCCCGATCGTTTTGTTCAAAGTTTTGTTGGATGGGGGTTTCTTGGTCTTCGGCATCATCTGGAGTGTTGTTGTCTCTCGTGCCGGTATTGTTGTCTTTGCTGCGGCGTAATTTAGAGCGGCGCCGTCGGCGCTTTGGTTGTATCTCGGGAGGTTCATCCTCTACTGGATTTTTCTCATTATCGCTGTCACTCTTCTTGGGTGTATCCACCATGTACATGTCATACAAAGAGGTGGCCGTCCAGTGTTCGATAAACGACGGGTTTTCGGCTTGCTCTTCTTCGACATCGTCGTCCATACCGTCGATATCTTCAGAGCCGTTATCAAGCATGTCAATTAAGTCCTCAACTGTGGCGATGAAGTGGGCGGTGGGTGGGACGTAAAATTCCCCACTCTTAGCCCCTAGTCTAGGCTGGGCATAGTTTGGACGTTGCTCCACTATAATGACAAGGGATCGCATTAAGTCCAAGGCCTCGCTTAAAGGCGAGGTTTGGCCCGAGAGAAGAGAGCTCGTGGAGTGCGGTGAGAGGGAGACTCCTGGGCTGAACTCACACGATGCTGACTCCGAGGATTCAGAGCCCGTGTCCGGAGAAGGGTCTGGCTCCATGATGGCTGCCAATGACACAACTTCCCCCGACTCTCCCACAATGGGATCAGTGGCCGCAGATAGTCCGGCGGGCTCAGGGAGCCTGTCTTCGGACCTGGCAATACACTCCGGATCTAAGGACAGAGTGGAGATTGAGGGCGTGAATCCTTGGAAGATCAAGTCTCCTCGGATATCCGCGACATAATCCAGGTTTCCAAAACTAATCTGGTGACCTAGGGCGTAGCTGTCGATCTGCTCTAGATGGCCAAGCGAGTTGGCCCGCAGTGCAAAGCTGCCGAATACGAAGATCTGGTCGGGGAGAAAGACCTCCCCTAGGGCAGCATCATTGTAGATGATCGACGGAGCCATCGAACCTTCTGGTGACGAAACAATGAAACTCTCAATGAAAAGCACCAATGTCGGTATCAAAACCGGCGGATCTCGGGTAGGGGGTCCCGAACTGTTCGTCTAAGGTCGATGGTAACAGGAGAAAGGGGACACAAAGTTTTACCCAGGTTCGGGCCCTCTTGATGGAGGTAATACCCTACGTCCTGCTTGATTTATATTGATGAGTATGAGGATTACAAGAGTTGATCTACCATGAGATCGTATTGGCTAAAACCCTAGAAGTCTAGCATGTATGATTATGATTGCCTCTATGGACTAAACCCTCCAGTTTATATATACATCAGAGGGGGCTAGGGTTGTACAAAGTCAGTTATACAGAAAGGAATCTTCATATCCGAACGCCAGGCTTGCCATCCACGCAAGGAGAGTCCCGTCTGGACACGGGAGAGAGTCTTCTGTCTTGTATCTTCACGGCCCATCAGTCTGGCCCATGTCCAACTGGCCGGACGCCCGAGGACCCCTTAATCCAGGACTCCCTCACGCGCGCCTCCCCGTTGTGCGCTATCCCCTCTTCTCTTCTATGGCCCATAAGGCCCATGATTTCCCCCGGGGGGTTCCGGTAACCTCCAGGTACTCCGAAAAAATGCTTGTATCACTCGGAACCATTCTGATGTCCGAATGCAACCTTCCAATATATCGATCTTTACCTGTCGACCATTTCGAGACTCCTTGTTATGTCCGTGATCTCATCTGGGAATTTGAACAATCTTCGGTCATCAAATCACATGTGACACCCCAGATTTGATCGTACACTAATCATGCACGAAATGTGTACGACCAAGATCAGGGACTCACGGGAAGATATCACAACACAACTCTAGACACAAATTAAAATAATACAAGCTTTATATTACAAGCCAGGGGCCTCGAGGGCTCGAATAAAAATGCTCGAAGACACAAGAGTCAGCGAAAGCAATAATATCTGAGTATAGACATAAGTTAAACTAGTTGCTATAAGATGGCTAGCACAAACTGGGATACAGATCGAAAGAGGCGCATGCCTCCTGTCTGCGATCCTCCTAAACTACTCCTGGGTCATCGTCAGCGGCCTGCACGTAGTAGTAGGCACCTCTGGTGTAGTAGGAGTCGTTATCGACAGTGGCGTCTGGCTCCTGGGCTCCAGCATCTGGTTGCGACAACCGAGAGGAAAGGAAAGGGGGAAAAGAGGGGGCAAAGCAACTGTGAGTACTCATCCAAAGTACTCGCAAGCAAGGATCTGCACTACATATGTATTGGTATCAATAAAATGGGTAGTATCTGTGGACTAAACTACAGAATGCTAGAATAAGAGGGGGATACCTAGTCCTATCGAAGACTACGCTTCTGGCAGCCTCCATCTTGAAGCATATAGAAGAGAGTAGATGGTAACTTCACCAAGTATCATCGTATAGCATAATCCTACCCGGCGATCCTCTCCTTGTTGCCCTGTGAGAGAGCGATCACCGAGTTGTATCTGGCACTTGAAGGGTGTGTTTTATTAAGTATATGGTTCTAGTTGTCATAAGGTCAAAGTACAACTCCGGGTCATCCTTTTACCGAGGGACACGACTATTCGAATAGATAAACTTCCCCACAGGGGTGCACCACATTACCCAACACACTCGATCCCTCTGGCCGGACACACTTTCCTGGGTCATGCCCGGCCTCGGAAGATCAACATGTCACAGCCCCACCTAGGCACATCAGAGAGGTCAACACGCCGGTCTAAAATCCTAAGCGCGCAGGGGTCTGGGCCCATCGCCCATTGCACATCTACACGTTGCGTACGCGACCGGTGAGAAGACCTAGCAACCTCCATTACAAAGGAAGTTGCGTTACGCGGTCCAACCCGACGCGCGCCGCTCAGACGCTGACGTCAAAAAGACTTCGGCTGATACCACGATGTCGAGTGCCCATAACTGTTCCCGCGTACTTAGTTAGTGTATAGGTCAATGGCCAGACTCAGATCAAATACCAAGATCTCATTAAGCGTGTTGTTTTGAAGCAACCGCGGACGTCAACCAGGGCCAGGCCCACCTCTCACCTTGGTGGTCGCAGCCTGCCCTATCGCTCCGCCGCAAAGATCCACCCAGAGGGCCGTCGGGACAAATGTCCTTTCAGCCCCCAATCCGTGAATCACTCGTGGGTACTCTACGAGCCGACCCGTCTTTAGTCCCGACATGTATCATGTATAAGATATATAGTATATACCAGTGATCATGGCCCGATAGTATAGCATGGCAGATGAACAAGAATGTAGGGCCACTGATGGAATACTAGCATCCTAGACTAAGCATCTAGGATTGCAGGTAAGGGTAACAATTGTAGCAACAATGACAGGCTATGCAACAAAATAGGATTAACCGAAAGCAGTAACATGCTACACTACTCTAATGCAAGCATTAGAGAGAAGGAATAGGAGATATCGGGTTGATCAAGGGGGGGGGGGCTTGCCTGGTTGCTATGCAGATAGAAACAGACCCTCGATGGTGAAGTAGTCTATCATTGGTTCAACCGCGGTCTCGGGGTCTACCAGAAAGAAGTAACGGAGGGGGAACCAATAAATAATAGAGCAATCAAAGCATCACAAAGCATAACATGGCAATACGCGGTGCTAGGGGTGACCTAATGCAGTACTATGTGCTACCTACGAAGGGTGGAAACATCCTGGAAAGTATTCCGGGTGTTTCGCGTTTTCGGACAAATGGACTGGAGGGGGAAAGTTGCATGTTTGCTATGCTAGGGACATGTGGTTGCCAAACAGACTGTGTATTCGGATTCGTCTCCTCGTTCTGAGCAACTTTCATATACAAAGTATTTTCATCCGAGTTACGGTTTATTTTATATGATTTTTCAAAGTTTTATTCATTTTCTAAAATTATTATTAATTCGAAATTAATAGACAAAATGCTATGGGTACCCAGCCCTGTGTACACAGAGGTTGATGTCGGTGTCAAAACCAGCGGATCTCGGGTAGGGGGTCCCGAACTATGCATCTAGGATCGATGGTAACAGGAGATGGGGGACACAGTGTTTACCCAGGTTTGGGCCCTCTCTATGGAGGTAAAACCCTACGTCTTGCTTGATCGATATTGATGAATATGAGTGTTACAAGAGTGGATCTACCACAAGATCGTAATGGCTAAACCCTAGAAGTCTAGCCTATGTGGGTATGGTAATGAGTATATGTGATGTCCTTTCCGGACTACCCCCTTCGGTTTATATCGACACCGAGGGGATCTAGGGTTTACATGGAGTCGGTTACATAAGAAGGAATCTTCGATCACCAAGCTTGCCTTCCACATAAAGTAGAGTCCAATCCGGACACAGTGCAGTCTTCGGCCTTCATGTCTTCACAACCCATCAGTCCGGCCCATGGATAACAGGCCGGACGCCCGAGGACCCCTTAGTCCAGGACTCCCTCAGTAACCCCCGAACCAATCTTCAATAACGAGGTGCTCGGCACACATACTGTCTTCGGCATTGCAAGGCGGGTTCTCCCTTTGACGATCTCCAAGTATGTATTCGGCCATTGATCCAATGTCGCCTCCTTGGCTTCCGCGTGTTGAATAGTCTTTGTCCTCCACGTGTGGAGTGAATGTGGAAAGTCAGGGTATTTTTGCGAATAACACCCCCTTCATGCGAGGAAGAGCGCCTATTTAAAGAGATTGAACCCCAGATCCATTCAGCGCTACGCAGAACAAATCCCCAAAGACTGCTTTAGGAGAAACCATTCCGGCATGGCTAGTGCTCCCAGCTCCTCCGCTCGTCCCGGCCCAGAGAAAGGTCAGTGGGAGAGGTGTTCCGTGTCTCATAGCCGTTTGACGAAGTTGCAAACGCAGGGATTCCTTCCCCATGCAGATCTAGTCCTTGTTCGATCGGAGCTAGCTTCCTTCAATGAGGGGACTTAGGCAGAGGACTTCCCCAATCCGTCCGGGGGAGCGAGTGTGTTTTGTCCGCTACCTGCTAAGAGGCACCGGATTTCCAGTCCATCTGTTCCTCCGAGGGCTTCTGGAATATTACGGCCTCCAGCTGCACAACTTCACTCCGGCCTCTATTCTGCACATTGCAGGTTACGTCGCTTTATGTGAACTTTTCCTGGGCGTCGAGGCTCACTTCGAGTTGTGGAGGAAGCTTTTTTGTCTCATCCCACGCAATCACGAAGGGTCAATATTTGAAGTGGGCAGAGCCGAAGTGTGGCGCGTCGCCGATACCGGATATCCATCCGGCACACCAAGGAAGGCACCCGATGAATGGCCCTCCGAATGCTTTTATATAGAAGACGTTGCGCTTCCTGACCCGATTCTAAAGGTCTTCCTGAATTTTCTCGTGTCCCGCTGAAGAAACGCCATAGTTGGCATCCCCGGAGTCTTGAAGAGGAAGACGGCGTGGAGGTTCGTCAGCTGATGAGCAGGATAAGAGAGCTCACTCAGTCCGGACTCACAGTAATCGAGGCTATGGCGATTTCCATAGCGCGAGGGGTTCAACCGCTCAAATACAGAGGGCTTCCCATGTGGCACTATAAATGGGGGGGGGGGACGCTTCTCGCTGTGGCCGGAAAGGTCCGGATACCCCTGCCGCTTTGGCTAAGATATTAGTCGAACTATTCAAGGGGGAGGAAAAGGAATTTCTCTGCATCAAATGTAGAGACGGGTACTCTATGTATAACCCTCCCAGCTGGGTAAGGCCCGACCCCTCCGTTTTTACTTCTTCCATCTCCAAATTGCTTTTGATAAACTTCTAGCTTGTTTGCTTATGACGGCATTAGCGAAAGGTCACCGAGGGATTTTATAGTCCTCCCCCACAGCCGGAGGACCACAACCGGGAGCTAGATCCCGGGTTCGAAGAGGACACAGATATATTTGTGGTGCTTGCGGAGGGAGTGTTCTACCAGACCAGCTATGATGGCACAGAAGTGGCCATTACCGCAGACTATCCATGCCTTCTTCCTGCTTCTCGGGTAAATAATTAAGAAATCGCCTTCTCTAAAAGAGTGCTCTTACTCCGTCCCACCCATCGCACCGTATCGTGCTTCACAGGGGAGACGTTCGCCGGCTTCATAGAGATCGGCTCCCATGCCGGACAATCCTTCCAAGAGGAAAGAAAATGAAGACACGGCTGCGCCTTCATCAAAGAGGTATGAATTCGCCAACCTGCCCCTGAGCAGTCACGTCCAACCGTGACCTTCCCGTTTTCCATTTGTCAGGAGGAAGGCGCGCCGGACTGTATCCGGGGGTCCGAGCGGCCGTACTTCCCACAGCCAGGATTCAAATCCCGCCGTGAAGATGGGGGCTGATGTAGGGGCGACGCTGGACTGTCCTCCAGCCAAGGATTCGGACGATGTATCAGTCACCAACTTAGAATTGGCGGGTGCTATGGATCATCGGCACCGTCGGGCCATTTTACAAGATCCTGGCTTTTCGGAAGAGTCGTTTAATGCCTTCAACGCTGCGGATGCGTACATCTGGGCTGCTCGAGATGGTATTAGCAGGGCCACAAAGCAACATCTGAAAGATGTGTAGGTAAATTCGCTTTGTCTGACTATGACAACCATATGCCAGTAACCCTCGAGACTTAAAGGAGTTGAATCAACTGATTTAAGGATCAATGTACAACCAGGTTCTTACGAAGAAGAATACCCAGCTGGCTCATGAACTAGAAAAGTGTCAGCGCCAGCTGCTTGCTGCTAACGCCGAAATGGAGAAATACAAAGCATCTCCAGGTAATATTTTCGTCCATCAAAAATTCATAAGGCTACACCGATAGTGTGAATCTGGGTTCTAATTTTTGTGTTGGGTCATTTATACCAAGTACCAGAGCAGCTGGACGCTGCTCAAAGTGAAGAACACGGATGCAAAAAGCTGCTAGCAGCGGGCGAGCGTGTATTGACAAAGGTCGTTGAAGAGAAAAAGAAACTCCAGGATTCGAACATCAACCTAGGCGAAGAACTGAAAGATGTGCGAGCGCAACTAGCCGACTCTGTGAAGGAGAACAAGGAGATCCGAGGCGGCATATTCAGTATGTGGCCGCTTTTATCTTACAACAGTTTGGAGGTAGTGGTAGTTGATATAGCTGTAATTGCAGGTTTGTTGACGAACCGCCCCGAAGAAGAAGTGTCCAGATCATCAAATGATCTTCTGTAGGAGTTGTCGCCGTTGCATGAGCAAGCTCGGCGGGCTATGCGGAGTGTAGCCAAGTCTTTATGGCCATCCGACTCCCCTCCAGGAAGCATGGAGAAGCTGGTAGAGCTGTTCAAGGGAGTGCGGTGGCGTATCCGGCTGCCTGCCGAGAGGGTGCGCGAGAGGCCTGGGCCATGGTGAAGACACGCTATACCAAGCTGGATCCTAATCACATGGCTCGTATGGGGAAGAAATTCCCGTTAGTATAGTATATGACCAAGTAGAGGTGGCCGCCAAATATTCTCAACAGGATTGTAAGTTAGACTGCCTGTTGGAAGGTCTAGAGGAAGAGGTGTTCGAGTCCAAGTGACTGTGTACTTTTCCTCATCTAGCTGAATTGCATATCATTTGTCATGGCAGAACTTTTTGCTTCAACCTCCGGACTCTAAGGTGTGGAGTGTTTCCGAATACCGTCGCGGCCGAATAGGCCGGGGTATGCTTGGAAAACTAGGCATAGGGATCATAGTTGCTTGAACAGACAAGTTGTAGCTGGCTAGCTATGTTATATTACATGGATATCGTAAGAAACATCTTCCAGAGAGAATAGTTCCGTTAAGGGTACCTTTCCCTGGGTGTGCATGCATTTAATGTACTTGTCGGGATTGTGATGCGAGCATAATAGTTCGTATAACTTCTGGGGGTGCACAATGGAGTGAGTTTAGAAAACATCTTTAATTCACCGACCGAATATTCCCATAAGAACGCTAGCTTTCGACTTCACCCAGTCTGAGGTACACATCCGGATGACCCGGCAGTAACAATCGCAGAGGTGCTCCCTTTATGCCTTAGCCGAACTAACGGGAACGTAGGGCATAAGCACAAGAGCCAGGCAACCCAGCTTGGCCAAAACATAAGTCATATCGATGCATATAGTGGCGAAGAAAAGGTAAATATGGAAAAACTCATATGTGAGGAGCTTGATGCTCAAGGAATGACAAGAACTTATGTCCGAGAAGCCCCCAGGTACAAGTGGCGTACATGTTTAAAGATTTATCTGCCAATGACGTGCGGTCTAGCCATACTTAAAGCTTTTAAAGAGAGAAAAAGAAAGTAATCGAAAAAGAGAGAAAAAATAATGGAAACTACAGGGGAGGAGGAGACGAACAATGAGTTTAGCGCTAGGCGTAGAATCTCCGGAGTCTGGCCGCGTTCTAGGGGTTCGGCTCGAGGCGATTGTCTGATGCATCGCGAAGATGGTACGCTCCTTCGGTGAGAACTTCCAATTATGAAGGGACCCTCCCATTTGGGCTTGAGTTTGTCCTTTTTCTTCTCCAAGAGGCGTAGAACGAGTTCGCCGATGTTGTAAGTCTTGGCCCGTACTTCTCTGCTTTGATATCTTCGAGCTTGCTGTTGGTAAACTACTGAACGAGCTTTTGCGACATCGCGTTCCTCCTCCAGGGCATCTAGGTTGTCCTGCCGATCGAGCTCGGCTTCTCTCTCATCGTACATACGCACTCTAGGTGAGTCGTGAATAATATCACAGGGCAATACGGCCTCTGCACCATACACAATAAAGAAAGGTGCGTATCCGGTAGTACGGTTGGGCATGGTCCACAGCCCCCAAAGTACGGAGTCGAGCTCCTCAACCCAGTGTTTGTCTAATTCTTTCAAAGACCGCACTAGTCAGGGCTTGATGCCGCTCATAATAAGACCGTTGGCACGTTCTACTTGACCCTTGGTTTGTGGGTGGTAGACGAAGCCGTAATCGTGTTTGATACCCAGAGTAGTACACCAGGTTTTTACCTCGTCGGCTGTGAAATTGGAGCCGTTGTCAGTGATGATGCTGTGTGGGACACCATAACGGTGCACAACATCGGATATGATGTCACATCCCTAGTTCTGGTATGACCTAGGCTAGCCTTCATGTTTGCATCATGTTTAAATTCCATTTAAAAATTGAAATTGGGATTTGTGAAACCCTCAGAATCATTTCTGAAAATGACCCAAGTAAAAATTGCTCCCAAAGGGTCAAAGAAAATGCTCATGTTGCTCTCTGAAAATATTGGACACACATAAAAATCAAACCAATATTTTTAGGAACTCATAAATAATTTTGGACATTTGGAATTAATCCAGGAATTATTTGCGTTGGATAAATATGTTTTTATATATAAAATATTGTCCAATAATTCTGAATTTTGGTGAGGGGCTTTGGAATAATCCCTTAGGCCCCTGCAAAAGTTGTTAGAAGAAAATAAAATGATTTAGTATTTTACTATATCAGAAACAAATGTCAGAAAATAGAAAAGAAACGAAAATGGAAAATTGCTTACCTGGGTTACCACGGCCTGGCACTGTGCAGCCGGCCTGGCCCAGTGGCCCAACAGGCCGGCCCAGCCGACTGGCCAGTGCCAGTCGTCCTCCACCTCCCGCCAGGAGCACGTGCGCTCGTGGCCGCCGCGCGCGAGCACACGCCAGCCACCTCCTGCATGCCCGCCTCGCCGCCTCGCCGGCCTGGACGCCTCTGGCGTCGCCACGCTACCCCCCCTTTCTCTCTCGCTCTCTCTTGTCCCCATCCTCTCCCTGTCTCTCTCCCTCGCACGCACCGAACGCAGCCGCCGCCGACGCTCGACGTTGCCGCGGCCATCGCCTCTCTCTCGACCCCTCGCCGTGCCTGCGAGCTCCGTCTCGACCTCCCCAACCTCCTCGACGAGCCACAAGGCCCCGGACGCGCTGCAACACCAACTACGCCGCCGTCCTCGTCCTCTGCATCCGGTCACCGCCGACGTCAATTCGCCGTCACCAAGCCGTCCCCGAGCCCGCCGAGCACCTCGTCCGACTCCCTGTGAGCCACGCCATCTTTCCACTCTCCTCTTGCGACCAAATTCGGCCCTATCTGCAACCCCCGCTGCAACCGTGAGCTCACCGCCACCGCGTTCGTTGTTGCTGCAGCTAGCAGCCTCGCCTGACCCAACCGAGCACATAGTCATGCTCAGCGTGCTCCCAGGAGGCCATAGCACTTATTACCTCACTCTCCTGACCACCGTAGCGTCGACTCCGTCAATGGCCGAACTCCGTCCACCGCTGCGAGCTCCGTTCCGGCGAGCTTCGGCCGTCCCCACCACCACCACATGCCGCGCTAGATGCAGGTGAGCCCCAGCTCCCCGTAGCTGCCCTCGGCTGCTCGTTTAGGCCCCGGGGAAGCGATCCCGAGCCCCTCCACCGCACGGAATAGTCGCCACCGGCCAAACTCCGGCGGGCTGACGTGGCAAGATTAGTTTAGGACTAACCCCCCATTAGTGACACTGACAGTGGGCCTTGGTGCCTTAATCTTTTTGTTAAATTAGAAATAACCCCCTGTTTAACCTGTGACACTAACATGTGGACCCCACACGTCAGGTTTGACCTGGTCAGCAGCCTTTGACCTGCTGATGCAATGCTGTTGTCATGCTGACGCAATATATCCTTTTCTGGTTTTAAAATAAATGAGGAAATTCCAGAAAATATTATAAACTTCAAAAATTCATAGAAATTCAACCGTAGCTCAGATTGAAATAAGTTATATATGAAAAATGATCGGAAAAATTCAATCTGTCCATCCGTACCATTTTCATGCATGACAAACCAACCTATACATGCTGTATATATGAAAACACATAAATGGCATATTTAAGTGCTTAATTTGGAGTTGCAATTAAACCTTTGGTTCAAATGGACTTTAACCAAATAAATGCTAGATGCATTAACTCAAACAACATCACATACTCATGCCATGTTCATGCATCATAATGTTGCAGTGTTCCTTCTCAACAGGTCCTGCTCCGGAGAGTGTTCGAGAGTACCTGTCTGAGGAGCAGTGCCCCATGTTGATCTACCAGGCAAGCAACCCCCCTTGTTCATTCCGATACAATCCTACTCTCTCGCTCCTGCTCTCATTTATTGCATTAGGACAACAACGATTCAACTGCTACTTTATGCTGCGGTAGTTGAATCCATTCCTCTGCATGACCTGTCATTGCCACAGTAAATAGTTAAAACCCACTAGCATGTGTAGGAGTTGATTGAGCCATGTTGTGTTCCTACCATGCTTTTCCTGCTATTGCTTAGAGTATGTCATGTCTGATTCATCGGGAATGAATTGGAGTGTTACGATATAATACGGTGCTGAGAGTTAAGCGTGTGAACACGATTTGGTAAAGGTAGCGGTGAGAGGCCATGTAGGAATACATGGTGGGTTGTCTCATTGGGACCGTCCTTAAGAACTGAGTTCTGTGTAGGTTGTCCAAAGACTAGCTACTACCACACATTGGGCTCCGGGCGCTCCAAGCTCTCTCGACTTATTAACTGCCTTGATCACTGTACAGGAGTTGCAAATAGTTTCTGGTGTTTATAGGTAGTTCTATTTTTCTACCGAGTGGCACCCGGAAGGGTGGACTTGGGACAGACTAGGCACACGTGGCCCGGTGTACCGAGTGGCACCCGGATGGTGGGCTCGGGAACCCTGTACACATCGTTTGGGGCCGTGAGCGAAACCCCGGCCGGATCTCCTTGTGGATGGAACCCGAATAGGCGATAAACCTGGATTAGAGTCTTGGGTGGTTAGTCAGGTCGTGGCCGACACCCTCGCCAGGCTTCCGCTTGAAGGTTGCTGAGATACATGACATGTATATGGTGATAAGTGGTGAGAGCGTGTGTGAAGAAGTACACCCCTGCAGGGTATCATGATCTATTCGAATAGCCGTGCCCTCGGTTTTGGACTTCTTGGATGCTTACAAGGTACACAGACAACTTAAAGTGGACACTCTAAAATGCTCAAGACAAGTGTGAGTGCTATGGATGGCCTTCTCGTAAGGAGACGGGGATGAATCCATAGTAGTATATTGATGTGCTGATTAGTGGACTCGTGTGCGTTGCCTCACCGCAAAGAACTTTCTCGTAGTCGTAGAACAGGATAGCCACTGAGTCAAAGATGGCTTGCTGCAACTAAACCCCACATTACCTTCTTGATACAAATGCATGTATGATAGGATCTGATGTAAGCCTTGTTGAGTACCTTTGTACTCATGTTTGCTTTATTTATGTTTTGCAGGTGAGACATCTGTCTCACTAGTAGTACCGCTTGGACTTCGATGAGTAGCTTGTTACCTCAGCTATGATCTTGTTCCCATGGGAGGGACTTGTAGATAGTCAGGCTTCTGAGCCTTTTTTTGTAGTTGTCTGTACTCAGACATGTAATGGTTCCGTTGCTTGTATGCTCTGAATGATGGGTCATGTGATCCCTGTTTGTATTTAATGCTATGTGGCTCTTCTAGGCCTTCATCTATTTGAGTTTGCGTTATGTTGTGATGCCATGTTGTACACCACATACTTGCATGTTATGCGTACGTGTGACGTGTATTGCTATGTGTGGGATCCGACAATCTAGTTGTTTATCCTTGGCAGCCTCTCTTATGGGGAAATGTAGTCTAGTGCTTCCTTGAGCCATAGTAGTCCGCTACAGCCCGGTTCACCGGAGTCCTGCTAGCCCAGCACTACTGCTCAGGACACTTGACTGGCCGGCATGTGTTTCACTTCGTTCCTGTGTCTGTCCCTTCGAGGAAATGTCATGCGGTGACATCCAGAGTCCTGCCTAGCCTGCTACAGCCCGGGTTCCCGGAGTCCTGTTAGCCCGGTGCTACAGCCCGGATTTACACGCTGCTGACCGACATGCTCGATGTGAATCATGTACGCCTGTCCCCATAGGTTAGTGTCGCTTTGTGTTCACGACTAGCCATGTCGGCCCGGGTTCTCTATCATGTGGATGCTAGCGATACTATCATATACGTGAGCCAAAAGGCGCAAACGGTCCCGGGCCATGGTAAGGCGACACCCGTGGGAATACCGTGCGTGAGGCCGCAAAGTGATATGAGGTGTTACATGCTAGATCGGTGTGACTTAGAATCGGGGTCCCGACAGCTTTGGTATCAGAGCCAGCTATGGTTCACCGTTCCTTCTCGATAGGTCCTGCTCCGGAGAGTGTTCGAGAGTACCTGTCTGAGGAGCAATGCCCCTTGTTGATCTACCAGGCAAGCAACCCCCCTGTTCATTCCGATACAATCCTACTCTCTCGCTCCTGCTCTCATTTATTGCATTAGGACAACAACGATTCAACTGCTACTTTATGCTGCGGTAGTTGAACCCATTCCTCTGCATGACCTGTCATTGCCACAGTAAATAGTTAAAACCCACTAGCATGTGTAGGAGTTGATTGAGCCATGTTGTGTTCCTACCATGCTTTGTTTGCTATTGCTTAGAGTATGTCAGGTCTGATTCATCGGGAATGAATTGGAGTGTTACGATATGATCCGGTGCTGAGAGTTAAGCATGTGAACACGATTTGGTAAAGGTAGCGGTGAGAGGCCATGTAGGAATACATGGTGGGTTGTCTCATTGGGACCGTCCTTAAGAACTGAGTTCTGTGTAAGTTGTCCAATGACTAGCTACTACCACACATTGGGCTCCGGGCGCTCCAAGCTCTCTCGACTTATTAACCGCCTTGATCACTGTACATAAATAGTTTCTGGTGTTTATAGGTAGTCCTATTTTTCTACTGAGTGGCACCCGGCAGAGTGGACTTGGGACAGACTAGGCAGACGTGGCCCGGTGTACCGAATGGCACTCGGATGGTGGGCTCGGGAACCCTGTACACATGGTTTGGGGCCGTGAGCGAAACCCTGGCCGGATCTCCTTGCGGATGGAACCCGAATAGGCGATAAACCTGGACTAGAGTCTTGTGGGTTAGTCAGGTCGTGGCCGACACCCTCGCCAGGCTTCCGCTTGAAGGTTACCGAGATACATGACGTGTATATGGTGATAAGTGGTGAGAGTGTGTGTGAAGAAGTACACGCCTGCAGGGTTATCATGATCTATTCGAATAGTCGTGTCCTCGGTTATGGACTTCTTGGATGCTTACGTGGTACATAGACAACTTAAAGTGGACACTCTAAAATGCTCAAGACAAGTGTGAGTGCTATGGATGGCCTTCTCGTAAGGAGACGGGGATGAATCCATAGTAGTGTATTGATGTGGTGATTAGTGGACTCGTGTGCGCTGCCTCACCGCAAAGAAGTTTATCGTAGTCGTAGAACAGAATAACCATTGAGTCAAAGCTGGCTTGCTGCAACTAAACCCCACATTACCTTCTTGATACAAATGCATGTATTATAGGATCTGATGTAAGCCTTGCTGAGTACCTTTGTACTCACATTTGATTTATTTATGTTTGGCAGGTGAGACATCTGTCTCACTAGTAGTACCGCTTGGACTTCGACGAGTAGCTTCTTACCTCAGCTACGATCTTGTTCCCTTGGGAGGGACTTGTAGATAGTCAGGCTTCTGAGCCTTTTTTTGTAGTTGTCTGTACTCAGACATGTAATGCTTCCATTGCTTGTATGCTCTGAATGATGGGTCATGTGACCCCTGTTTGTATTTAATGCTATGTGGCTCTTCTGGGCCTTCATCTATTTGAGTTTGCGTTATGTTGTGATGCCATGTTGTACACCACATACTTGCATGTTATGCGTACGTGTGATGTGTATTGCTATGTGTGGGATCCGACAATCTAGTTGTTTATCCTTGGCAGCCTCTCTTATGGGGAAATGTAGTCTAGTGCTTCCTTGAGCCATAGTATTCCGCTATAGCCCGGTTCACCGGAGTCCTGCTAGCCCAGCACTACTGCTCAGGACACTTGACTGGCCGGCATGTGTTTCACTTTGTTCCTGTGTCTGTCCCTTCGGAGAAATGTCATGCAGTGACATCCAGAGTTCTGCCTAGCCTGCTACAGCCCGGGTTCCCGGAGTCCTGTTAGCCCGGTGCTACAGCCCGGATTCACACGCTGCTGATCGACATGCTCGATGTGAATTATGTATGCATGTCCCCATAGGTTAGTGCCGCTTTGTGTTCACGACTAGCCATGTCGGCCCGGGTTCTCTGTCATGTGGATGCTAGCGATACTATCATATACGTGAGCCAAAAGGCGCAAATGGTCCCGGGCCATGCTAAGGAGACACCCGTGGGAATACCATGCGTGAGGCCGCAAAGTGATATGAGGTGTTACATGCTAGATCGGTGTGACTTAGAATTGGGGCCCCGACAACTCTGGTATCAGAGCCTGACTGCCTGTAGGATTACCAAGCCAACCTGTCGGGACCCCGATTCTAAGTCACACCGATCTAGCATGTAACACCTCATATCAGTTTGCGGCCTCCCGCACGATATTCCCACGGGTGTCGCCTTACCATGGCCCGGGACCGTTTGCGCCTTTTGGCTCACGTATATGATAGTATCGCTAGCATCCATATGACAGAGAACCCGGGCCGACATGGCTAGTCGTGAACCCAAAGCGGCACTAACCTATGGGGAGAGGCATACATGATTCACATCGAGCATGTCGGTCAGCAGCGTGTGAATGCGGGCTGTAGCACTGGGCTAACAGGACTCCGGGAACCCGGGCTGTAGGAGGCTAGGCAGGACTCCGGATGTCATCGCGTGACATTTCCCCGAAGGGACAGACACAGGAATGAAGTGAAACACATGTCGGCCAGTCAAGTGTCCTGAGCAGTAGTGCTGGGCTAGCAGGACTCCGGTGAACCGGGCTATAGCGGAATACTATGGCTCAAGGAAGCACTAGACTACATTTCCCCATAAGAGAGGCTGCCAAGGATAAACAACTAGATTGTCGGATCCCACACATAGCAATACACGTCACACATACGCATAACATGCAAGTATGTGCTCTACAACATGGCATCACAACATAACACAAACTCAAATAGATGAAAGCCCAGAAGAGCCACATAGCATTAAATACAAACATGGTCACATGACCCATCATTCAGAGCATACAAGCAACGGAAGCATGACATGTCTGAGTACAGACAACTACAAAAGAAAAAAGGCTCAGAAGCTTGACTATCTACAAGTCCCTCCCATGGGAACAAGATCGTAGCTGAGGTAACAAGCTACTCATCCAAGTCCAAGCGGTACTACTAGTGATACAGATGTCTCACCTGCAAAACATAAATAAAGCAAACATGAGTACAAAGGTACTCAGCAAGGCTTACATTAGATCCTATCATACATGCATTTGTATCAAGAAGGTAATGTGGGGTTTAGTTGCAGCAAGCCATCTTTGACTCAGTGGCTATCCTGTTCTACGACTACGAGAAAGTTCTTTGCGGTGAGGCAACGCACACGAGTCCACTAATCACCACATCAATACACTACTATGGATTCATCCCCGTCTCCTTACGAGAAGGCCATCCATAGCACTCACACTTGTCTTGAGCATTTTAGAGTGTCCACTTTAAGTTGTCTATGTACCACGTAAGCATCCAAGAAGTCCATAACCGAGGACACGACTATTCGAATAGATCATGATACCCTGCAGGGGTGTACTTCTTCACACACGCTCTCACCACTTATCACCATATACACGTCATGTATCTCGGAAACCTTCAAGCGGAAGCCTGGCAAGGGTGTCGGCCACGACCTGACTAACCACACAAGACTCTAGTCCAGGTTTATCGCCTATTCGGGTTCCATCTGCAAGGAGATTCGGCCGGGGTTTCACTCACGGACCCAAACGATGTGTACAGGGTTCCCGAGCCCACCATCCGGGTGCCACTCGGTACACCGGGCCACGTGTGCCTAGTATGTCCCAAGTCCACCCTGCCGGGTGCCACTCGGTAGAAAAATAGCACTACCTATAAACACCGGAAACTATCTGCAACTCCTGGACAGAGATCAAGGCGGTTAATAAGTCGAGAGAGCTTGGAGCGCCCGGAGCCCAATGTGTGGTAGTAGCTAGTCATTGGACAACTTACACAGAACTCAGTTCTTAAGGACGGTCCCAATGAGACAACCCACCATGTACTCCTACATGGCCTCTCACCGCTACCTTTACCAAATTGTGTTCACACGCTTAACTCTCAGCGCCGGATCATATCGTAACACTCTAATTCATTCCCGATGAATCAGACCTGACATACTCTAAGCAAAAGCAGGCAAAGCATGGTAGGAACACAACATGGCTCAATCAACTCCTACACATGCTAGTGGGTTTTAACTATTTACTGTGGCAATGACACGTCATGCAGAGGAATGGGTTCAACTACCGCAGCATAAAGTAGCAGTTGAATCGTTGTTGTCCTAATGCAATAAATGAGAGCAGGAGTGAGAGAGTAGGATTGTATTGGAATGACCAAGGGGGGTTGCTTGCCTGGTAGATCAACATGGGGGGCACTGCTCCTCAAACAGGTACTCTCGAACACTCTCCGGAGCAGGACCTATCGAGAAGGAACGGTGTCGAAACTCAAACACAAGCATATGCAACATTATGATGCATGAACATGGCATGAGTATGTGATGTTGTTTGAGTTAATGCATGTAGCATTTATTTGGTTGAAGTCCATTTGAACCAAGGGTTTAATTGCAACTCCAAATTAAGCTCTTAAATATGCCATTTATGTGTTTTCATACATACAACATGTATAGGTTGGTTTGTCATGCATGAAAATGGTACAGATGGATAGATTGAATTTTTCTGATCATTTTTCATATATAACTTATTTCAATCTGAGCTACGGTTGAATTTCTATGAATTTTTGAAGTTTATAATATTTTCTGGAATTTCCTAATTTATTTTAAAACCAGAAAAAGATATATTGCGTCAGCATGACAGCAGCATTGCGTCAGCAGGTCAAAGGCGACTGACCAGGTAAAACCTGACGTGTGGGGTCCACACGTTAGTGTCACAGGTTAAACAGGGGGTTATTTCTAATTTAACAAAAAGATTAAGGCACCAGGGCCCACTGTCAGTGTCACTAATGGGGGGCGGTTAGTCCTAAACTAATCTTGCCATGTCAGCCCGCCGGAGTTTGGCCGGCGGCGACTATTCCGTGCGGCGGAGGGGCTCGGGATCGCTTCCCCGGGGCCCAAACGAGCAGCCGAGGGCAGCTACGGGGAGCTGGAGCTCACCCGCATCTAGCACGGCATGTGGTGGCAGCGGGGACGGCCAGAGCTCACCGGAATGGAGCTCGCGGCGGTGGCCGGAGTTCGGCCATCGACAGAGTCGACGCTACGATGGTCAGGAGAGCGAGGTAATAAGTGCTATGGCCTCCTGGGAGCACGACTATGTGCTCGGTTGGGCCAGGCGAGGTTGCTAGCTGCGGCAGCAACGAACGAGGTGCAACGGGGGTTGCAGATAGGGCTGAATTTGGTTGCAAGAGGAGAGGTGAAAGATGGCGTGGCTCACAGGGGGTCGGACGAGGTGCTCGGCGGGCTCGGGGACGGCTTGGTGACGGCGAATCGACGTCGGCTGTGACCGGATGCAGATGACGAGGACGACGGCGTAGTTGGTGTTGCATCGCGTCCGGGACCTCGTGGCTCATTGAGGAGGTCAGAGAGGTCGAGACGGAGCTCGCAGGCACGGCGAGGGGTCGAGAGAGTGGCGATGGCCGCGGCAACATCGAGCGGCGGCGGCGGCTGCGTTCGGTGCGTGTGAGGAAGAGAGACAGGGGAGAGGATGGGGACGAGAGAGAGCAAGAGAGAGACGAGGGGTAGCATGGCGATGCTAGAGGCGTCCAGGCCGTCGAGGGGGCGAGGCAGGCAGGCAGGAGGTGGCCAGCGTGTGCTCGCGCGCGGCGGCCACGCGCGCGCGTCCTCCTGGCGGGAGGTGGAGGACGACTGGCACTGGCCAGTCGGCTGGGCCGGCCTGTTGGGCCACTAGGCCAGGCCGGCTGCACAGTGCCAGGCGGCGGTAACCCAGGTAAGCAATTTTCCATTTTTGTTTCTTTTTTATTTTCTGACATTTGTTTCTGATTTAGTAAAATACTAAATCATTTTATTTTCTTCTGACAATTTTTGTAAGGGCCTAAGGGATTATTCCAAAGCCCCTCACCAAAATTCAGACTTATTGGACAATATTATATATATATATATAAAAAAATATTTATCCAATGCAAATAATTACTGGATTAATTCCAAATGTCCAAAATAAATATTTATGAGTTCCTAAAAATACTGGTTTGATTTTTATCTCTGCCCAATATTTTCAGAGAGCAACATGAGCATTTTCTTGGACCCTTTTGGAGCAATTTTTACTTAGGTCATTTTCAGAAATGATTCTGAGGGTTTCACAAATCGCCATTTCAATTTTTAAATGGAATTTAAACATGATGCAAACATGAAGGATAGCCTAGGTCATACCAGAACTAGGGATGTGACAACTCGCCCCCACTCGGAAGAATCTCGTCCCGAGATTCAGGAGTTGGCGGAAAGAAAGCGGGGTACTCAAGTCGAAGACGATCTTCACGCTCCCAGGTAGCTTCTCTCTCGGAATGATGAGACCACTGAACCTTGAGAAACTTGATGTTATGACGTCGAGTGACACGGTCGGCTTGATCCAGAATGCGGACGGGGTACTCTCGATAAGTGAGGTTATCTTGGAGATCAAGCATTTCGTGGTCCACTCCGCGGAGGGGATCTGAGAAGCAACGCCTGAGTTGAGAGACGTGGAAGACATCATGTACTCGAGAAAGATGTGGGGGTAGTTCCAACTGGTAAGCAACCTCTCCTTGTTTAGCGAGAATGAGAAAGGGACCAATGTAACGAGGAGCCAACTTGCCCTTGATACCGAATCGATGGGTACCCTTCAAAGGGGTAATCCAAAGGTAAGCTTTGTTGCCAACTTCATAAGCCACTTCCTTATGACTACGGTCATACTGACTCTTTTGACGAGATTGGGCTGTTTTCAAATTCTCACGAATGATGCGAACTTGCTCTTCTGCCTCTTGGATCATATCCGTTCCAAAGAACTGTCTTTCACCGGTTTCTGACCAGTTCAAAGGTGTTCGACATCTTCGTCCATACATAACCTCAAAAGGAGCTTTCTTGAGGCTGGATTGGTAGCTATTGTTATAAGAAAACTCGGCGAAGGGAAGACACTTCTCCCAATCCATACCAAATGAGATAACACAAGCTCTAAGCATGTCTTCGAGAATTTGGTTGACCCTTTCCACCTGACCACTTGATTGAGAGTGGAAAGCGGTACTGAAGGAAAGATGGGTGCCCACGGCAGTTTGGAAACTCTCCCAGAAATGAGAAGTGAAAAGACTGCCACGGTCTGAATTGATCTCTAGTGGAACACCATGAAGTGACACTATTCGAGAAATATATAAGTCAGCGAGCTGACTAGCGGTGATACTCTCTCGAACAGGTAGGAAGTGAGCCACTTTGGAAAGACGATCAATGACTACGAAGATAGCATTATTCCCTTTCTTGGTCCTGGGAAAGCCGGTGATGAAGTCCATACCAACTTTATCCCATTTCCACTCAGGAATAGCTAAAGGTTGAAGGGTGCCAGCAGGCCTTTGATGTTCTGCCTTAACGCGACGACAAACGTCGCAGTTAGCAATAAACTGAGCAATTTCTCTCTTCATCCTAGTCCACCAGAACCTCTGGCGTAGGTACTGATACATCTTAGTACTACCGAGATGAATCATGAGAGGAGATTCATGCGCCTCCTTAAGGATTAATTGTCGAAGATGTTGATTCTTGGGAACCACCAAGTGACTCTCAAAGACAACAACACCACGATCATCTATAGAGAAGCTACCACCAACTCCCTTGTTAATGTTTCTCTTGATCCGGGAAATTCCCGTATCCTGCCTTTGAGCAGAGATGATCTGATCCACAAGAGTAGGTTTCGCCACCAAGGTAGAAAGGAATCCGTGAGGAGCGATGTGAGGGTTTAGCTTACAGAATTCCTCATGGAGAAGTGGTTGGCCCTGTTGCAACATGAGATTGTTGCAATAGGACTTACGACTTAGTGCATCAACCATGACATTTCCCTTGCCTGGGGTGTTGGTAATCCCTAAGTCGTAATCTGAGATCAACTCCAACCAACGTCTTTGCCTAAGGTTCAAATCTGGTAGGGTGAAGATATACTTGAGACTCTGGTGATCGGTGTAAATCTCGCAACGCTTACCAAGAAGGTAATGTCGCTAGGTCTTAAGTGCATAGACTACGGCTGCAAGCTCTAGATCATGTGTAGGATAATTCTCCTCATGTGGATGCAACTATCGAGATGCATAGGCAATCACATGGCGATCTTGCATAAGAATGCAACCTAGTCCCTGTCGTGAGGCATCACAATAGATAACAAAGTCCTTAGTGAAATCCGGTGGCACAAGTATGGGAGCAGAAGTCAGGCGTCTTTTCAGTTCCTGAAAACTGTGCTCACACTGTGGGGTCCACTCAAACTTTTTATCTTTCTTGAGAAGTTCCATGCGAGGTTTGTCCACTTTGGAGAAGTTCTCCACGAAGCAGCGACAATAACTGGCTAGACCAAGGAAACTCCTAACTTGCTTAACCGTTTAAGGCGGAGTCCAATCAAGAACGGCCTGAACTCTCTCGGGATTGACAGCAATGCCCTTACCAGATATCACGTGGCCTAGGTAGGTCACTTCTGGCAACCGAAATTCGCACTTGGAGAACTTGGCATAAAGGCAGTGCTCTCTGAGTTTCTCTAACACAAGTCTAAGATGTTCAGCATGCTCTTCCTCATTCTTCGAGTAAATAAGAATATTATCGAGGTAAACCATGACGAACTTATCTAAGTACTCCATGAAAATCGAGTTCATCAAGCGAGAGAATGTAGATGGAGCATTGGTTAGACCAAAGGACATGACGGTGTACTCGTACTGACCATAACGAGTGACAAAAGCCGTCTTAGGAATGTCCCCATTTCTGATCTTGATTTGGTGGTAGCCTAACCTCAAATCAATCTTAGAAAAGACTGAGGATCCAGTGAGCTGATCATACAGATCGTTGATCCTGGGGAGCAGATACTTGTTCTTTATCGTGACCAAATTAACGGGACGATAATCTATAGCCATTCAGTCCGTACCATCCTTCTTCTTGACGAAGAGAACGGGGCAAGCCTAGGGAGAAGAACTAGGACGGATGAAACCCTTTTGCAAGGATTCATCGAGTTGTTTCTTAAGCTCAACTAGTTCTAAGGGTGCCATCTTGTAAGGTCTCCTAGAGATTGGAGCGGTTCCTGGGATAAGATCTATGACAAACTCTACATCTCTGTCAGGTGGAATACCTGGCAGTTCCTCTGGAAAGACATCCGGAAAGTCACGGACTATCGGAATATCTTCAAGGTCTGGAAGAGGGTTGGCATTAAGGGAATAGAGCTGGCGCTTTGCAACTCTAGTGGAGACGGTGACTATCTTGCCAGATGGGTGTGTAAGCTGGACAGACCTTGTGTAACAATCAATCTTGGCATGATGAGCTTTCATCCAGTCCATACCCAAGATGATGTTAATATCTGTAGACTTGGGGGCTGTAAGTGATGCAAGGAATACAAGTCTGTCAACAAGAATTTCATTACCATGGCTTATTCTGATAGTTTGCCATCTAGACCCTGGAGTTTGGATTTCAAGTGGATTTGGCATATCACAAAATGACATGTCGTGCAAACGAGCATAGCCTTCGGATATGAAGGAGTGAGATGCTCCAGTATCAAACAGAACTGAAGCTGGATGACAGTTGACCAGGAGTGTACCAAGGACGACATCCGGATCATCATGAGCGTCTTTAGCTGAGACGTGATGCACACATCCACATTCAGCGGGAGCTGACTTGACACTAATCATCTTGCGTGATGGCTTACCACGGCCAACAGACTTCTCAGGCTGGGGTGGAGCATAATTGGTTTGAGAGCAGTCACATGCATAGTGCCCTGGCTCTCTGCATGTGAAGCAAGTCCCTGAAGTAGGACGTGGACCCACATCGACAGGCGGTTTGCCAATAGGTCTGGGTGGAGCATACTGCTGAATTGGGTGAGGTCCCACACAAGATGGCCTCGGTGTATAACCGGCTGGAAGAGCGGAGTTCGGAACCCAAATCTGGCGCTTCTACGAAGTAGAACCGGAGGAAGAACCCAAACCACGGGTGTGCTTACGAGACTCCTCGTAAGTGAATTGAGCTATCTCTACATTAATGGCCTTGTTCACAAGAGCCTGGAATGTATTGCAATGATGCAAGTGGAGATCACGACGCAACTTGGGGTTGAGACCCTTCCGGAACCTAGCCTGCTTCTTGGCGTCCGTGGACACTTCTTCTGTAGCATAGCGGGCAAGGTTCTCAAACTCTCTACTGTAAGCATCAACATCCATCTTACCCTGGGTGAAACTACAGAACTCTTCTCTCTTGCGGTCGATGAAAGCCTGGGGAATGTGATGCTCGCGAAAAGCTTCAGTGAAATCTCTCCAGGTGGTTATCTGGCCAACTGGAAGCATAGCCTTAGCTAGTCATTGGACAACTTACACAGAACTCAGTTCTTAAGGACGGTCCCAATGAGACAACCCACCATGTACTCCTACATGGCCTTTCACCGCTACCTTTACCAAACCGTGTTCACACAATTAACTCTCAGCACCGGATCATATCGTAACACTCCAATTCATTCCCGATGAATCAGACCTGACATACTCTAAGCAATAGCAGGCAAAGCATGGTGGGAACACAACATGGCTCAATCAACTCCTACACATGCTAGTGGGTTTTAACTATTTACTATGGCAATGATAGGTCATGCAGAGGAATGGGTTCAACTACCGCAGCATAAAGTAGCAGTTGAATCGTTGTTGTCCTAATGCAATAAATGAGAGCAGGAGCGAGAGAGTAGGATTGTATCGGTATGAACAAGGGGGGCTGCTTGCCTGGTAGATCAACAGGGGGGCACTGCTCCTCAGACAGGTACTCTCGAACACTCTCTGGAGCAGGACCAATCGAGAAGGAACGGTGTCGAAACTCAAACACAAGCATATGCAACATTATGATGCATGAACATGGCATGAGTATGTGATGTTGTTTGAGTTAATGCATGTAGCATTTATTTGGTTGAAGTCGATTTGAACCAAGGGTTTAATTGCAACTCCAAATTAAGCTCTTAAATATGCCATTTATGTGTTTTCATATATACATCATGTATAGGTTGGTTTGTCATGCATGAAAATGGTACAGATGGATAGATTGAATTTTTCTGATCATTTTTCATATATAACTTATTTCAATCTGAGCTACGGTTGAATTTTTATGAATTTTTGAAGTTTATAATATTTTTTGGAATTTCCTGATTTATTTTAAAACCAGAAAAAGATATATTGCGTCAGCATGACAGCAGCATTGCATCAGTAGGTCAAAGGCGGCTGACCAGGTCAAACCTGACGTGCAGGGTCCACACGTCAGTGTCACGGGTTAAACAGGGGGTTATTTCTAATTTAACAAAAAGATTAAGGCACCAGGGCCCATTGTCAGTGTCACTAATGGGGGGGTTAGTCCTAAACTAATATTGCCACGTCAGCCCGCCGGAGTTTGGCCGGCAGCGACTATTCCTGTAGCGACCAGACCTCAAACAGTCTGATCTCTGTGCTCCGGTGTCATCCCTGGATCAGTAATGCTGACACCACACAGTACTCGGAGGATTTATAGCAGAGTAGCAATGACACACTTATTACATCGAGTGTCTCAAAAGAGAACTTATTACAATAAATATGGCTTAAGGCCATCTAATAACGATAACAGCGGAAGGCTTGGAAGATAAGTGAGTCCATCAACTCCAACGGCATCACTGAGTATAGAACCACGACCTAAAAACTCCTTAATCGTCGTCTGAAAAGTCTGCAACATTAATGTTGCAGCCCAAAAACGGGTCAGCACATGGAATATGCTGGCAAGGTAACACATAGAGAGTAATGGAATGAAACAACTATACTATATGCATATTTGGCTGGTGGAAAGCTCTATGGTTATAGTTTTGCGTAAAGCCATTTTTTCCCTACTTCAAAGGAATAAAATTTAATTACTATCATGGTGGTTGTTAAACATTGAGAATGGTTGACAGCATTCTTAATTCCAATTAAGCATCATCATTAAACATAACCCAACAAAATTAATTTAGAGTAACATGTTGAGATTCACATGAAAATCCAAGTACTAGATACTCAAGATGTCCATAACCGGGGACACGGCTAACCATGATTAGTTTATTACACTCTGCAGAGGTTTGCACACTTTTCCCCACAAGACTCGATCGCCTCCGTTTGGTTTCTCGCACTACATGGTGTTTGAGAAGATGGATGACCGAGACATAGTCTTTCAGAAGCGCTAGCACCTTACGATCGGGTAGACCGTACCACCTACATCCCCTACATCTGCTAGTCTACCACTGTAAGAGTTCACACGACTTAGTCAACTATGCTAGACCCCATAATTGCTTGTGGCTGCACACGAAAGATTCTAGTATGAATAGTCTCATGATCCCTTTGAGCCTGGATGGCGGTCCAAAAGAAAATAGGCAAGTCCTAGAATACCCAGGTGCCTCAATCCACCCAGATGTGTGTTTAAGTTGTCACCTTAGATAAACCATTAATTAACAATCTCACATCAGTCATGGTTTTCACTCACCCAATCCACGTCTACTAGCATAGCATGGCATAATAATCAAACGTAGAAGTAACTCCCAAAGGTTTGGTAATAAACGGGTAATAGGTACTACCTCATCTACTTCCCATCCCACAAATTAATTAGATCCTAATCATGCAATGTGTGAGGATTGATCTAATGCAATAAAATTGGGTAGTAGAAATGTATGATCAAAGTGTTACTTGCCTTGCTGATGATCCGCGAAACCTAACGATTCGAAGTAATAAGCGACGCACTCCGGGTATTCTATCGCAGACAAACAAACAAGCATACAATAAGTACTCATCTAATGCACAGGTAAAACTCAAATAAGAGATCTAACCAGAAGGTTGAACTTAAGAACTCCGGTTGGCAAAAAGAATCAAATCGAACGAAGCAACGAAAGACGAACGGTGAAAGAAAACAACTTCGTTCTAGTAATCTGGGTCTAGGGCAAATTTTACAATAGCAAAATCTTGTTTAAGTTGGTTAAACGGATAGAGGGTTTCGAGACGAATCCCTAGGCGCTTGAATCGCCTGATTCCGATAAACGAGCGAAAAGTTATACTAAAACGAAAATCGGATCAGAAATCGCGATCAGAAAAATCGCGGATTTAATCCGAGAAAAAGAAAAACGACGAACGCTGAATTTTTTTTCTATTTTTTCGGCATGGAAAACAAGGCGCGACGAACCTCGGGCGGCGGGATCGTCGGCAGCGGCGGCGGCGGCGGCTCCTGCGGCGCGCGCGGATCGAGGCGGGGCTGATGGGCTGGGGCGGCTCGGGGCGGCGCTATTTAAAGGCTGCCCCCGGGCGGTGTCCCGCTCGGGTACGGCCCGAAGTCGGTTCGTTTTTTTAATTATTCCGTTTGGAAGAAAAATGTAAAATAAATACTAAACGGACTCCAAAAATTTCGAAATAAATTTTCACGGGCTTCTGAAATCAAGACGCACAAGGTGAACATTTATTTGGGCCCTAAATGCAATTTTGAAAAATGCACTTTTTTCCTAAATTCAAATAAAACACTGAAAAACTCTGAAATAAAATCTTATTTGATTTTATTATTAAATCCTCAGTATTTCTTTATTTTGGGAAAGTCATTTTATTCCCTCGCTCATATTTTTGTAATAGAAATAATTGATGATAAAATAAATAAAATCAAATGATCCTATTCTCAAAATTTGAGAAAACTCAAATATGAAAATAACGAAATCCCCAACTCTCTCCGTGGGTCATTGAGTTGCGTAGAATTTCTAGGATCAACCAAAATGCAAAATAAAATGTGATATGCATGATGATCTAATGTATAACATTCCAAATTGAAAATTTGGGATGTTACAAACCTACCCCCCTTAAGATGAATCTTGCCCTCGAGATTCGGGTTGGCTAGAAAATAGGTGAGGGTGGTCTTTGAGCAAATCTTCCTCTCGCTCCCAGGTGGCTTCATCCTCTGTGTGGTGGCTCCACTGAACTTTGAAAAACTTGATAACCTTGCTGCGGGTAACTCGGTTGGCAAACTTGAGGATCTTATTGGTTTCTCATCGTACGTCAAATCGTTATCCAACTGAATAGTTTCCAAAGGCACTGTGTCTCTCAACGGTATGTCAGCCATCTCCGCGTGACATTTCTTTAACTGAGAAACATGGAACACATCATGAACTCCGGACAATCCTTCGGGCAATTCCAACTTGTAGACCACTTCTCCCATATGCTCCAAAACTCGGTATGGTCCTACAAATTGTGGTGCTAACTTCCCTTTAACTCCAAAATGCTTTGTTCCCCGAAGTGGAGATACTCGAAGATAAGCTCTATCTCCGACTTCGTAAGCTGTCTCCTTTCATTTAGAATCTGCATAACTTTTCTGTCTGGACTGGGCTACCTTGAGCCTATCGCGAATCAACTTCACCTTCTGTTCAGACTCTTTAATCAAGTCAGGTCCAAACAACTGGCGGTCTCCAACTTCGTCCCATGACAGCAGTGTCCTGCACCTCCTTCCGTACAAAGCTTCGAAAGGGGCCATCTTTAAACTGGTTTGGTAACTGTTGTTGTAAGAGAACTCTGCATATGGCAAATTATCGTCCCAACTAGATCCATAATCTAGCGCACAAGCTCTCAGCATATCCTCCAAAATCTGATTGACTCTCTCGGTCTGTCCATCTGTCTGTGGATGAAAAGATGTACTGAATTCTAGCCTGGTACCCAAAGTTTCATGCAACCATTTCCAGAACTTTCAGGTAAACTGGGTTCCTCTATCTTATACGATACTCCTTGGAACTCCATGCAAACATACGATCCTAGTCATGTATATCTTTGCCAACTTAGCACTGGTGTAAGTGGTCTTTACTGGGATGAAATGAGCTACCTTCGTCAATGGATCAACTACAACCCAAATCGAGTCATAGCCTGAACGAGTCCTGGGAAATCCCGTGATAAAATCCATGCCTAACTTATCCCACTTCCATTCGGGTATCGGCAATGGTTGTAACAATCCTGCTGGCTTCTGATGCTCTACCTTTACTCTCTAGCATACATCACAAACTGCTACATACTCCGCAATATACTTCTTCATTCCGGTCCACCAGAAAATATCCTTCAAATCCAAATACATCTTGGTATTTCCTGGGTGAATTGAATACGGTGAGTCGTGTGCCTCTTGCAAAATCAACTTTCTAATCTCCGGGTCATTGGGCACGTAAACACGGTCTTCAAACCATAGGGTGTCGTTTTCATCTTCACGAAATCCTTTAGCTTTTCCTTTGCTCAGTTTCTCCTTAATAGCGGCAATCTCTTTGTCAGCTTTCTGAGCTTCCTTGATTTTATCCATCAAGGTTGACTGAATCTCCAATGCTGCTACATAACCTCTCGAAACTATTTCTAAACATAGTTCACGAAGATTTTCGGGTAACTCCGTGGGTATTTCTCCCATCATTAACGTGTTGACATGGCTCTTACGGCTTAATGCGTCAGCTACTACATTAGCCTTTCCAGGATGATAATGCAATTTCATATCATAATCCTTGATAAGCTCCAACCATCTCCTTTGTCTGAGATTTAACTCCTTCGATGTGAAAATGTACTTCAAACTCTTATGATCCGTGTACACCTCACAATGATTACTAATGAGAAAATATGTCCATGTTTTCAAAGCATGCACTACGGCTGCTAACTCCAAATCATGCGTGGCATAATTGAACTCATGAGGCTTATGTTGTCTTGAGGCATATGAAACAACTCTCCCTTCCTGCATAAGCACTGCTCCAAGTCCTCAACGTGAAGCGTCGCAATACACCTCGTAATCCTTGGTCTGGTCTGGCAAAATCAACACTGGTGAGGTAACCAAACGTTTCTTCAACTCCTGGAAACTAGCCTCACATTCCTCTGTCCATATGAACTTGGTATCTTTCTTTAACAACTCCGTCATAGGCTTCACAATCTTTGAGAAATTCTCAATAAATCTCCGGTAGTATCCTGCGAGTCCAAGAAAACTCCGGATCTCTCCAACTGTTGTTGGGGCTTCCCACTTGGTCACGGTTTCAACTTTAGTGGGATCTACTGCTATACCCTCTCCAGATATAACGTGTCCGAGGAATCCTACTTTCTTCAACCAAAACTCACATTTGCTGAACTTGGCATATAATTGATGTTCTCTGAGCTTTCCAAGTACCAAACTCAAATGCTCCTTATGTTCCTCTTCATTCTTCGAATAAACCAGGATATCATCAATGAACACTACGACGAACTTATCCAAAAACTCCATAAACACTTTGTTCATCATGTTCATAAAATAGGCAGGTGCGTTAGTCAGACCAAATGACATAACGGTATACTCATACAGCCCATACCTAGTGGTAAAAGCTGTCTTCGGAATATCCTGTTCTCGAATCTTCAACTGGTGGTATCCTGATCACAGATCAATCTTGGAAAATACTTTAGCTCCTTGCAATCGATCAAACAGATCATTGATCATTGGTAGTGGGTACTTGTTCTTGATCGTTACTTCATTTAATCCTCGATAATCAACAACCATCCTTAATGATCCATCTTTCTTCTCCACCAGAAGTACTGGCGATCCCCAAGGTGAAGAACTTGGGCGAATATATCCTTTATCCAGTAACTCCTTAATCTGCTTCTTAATTTCCACCAAATCCTTTGCTGGCATCCTATATGGTCTCTTTGATATTGGCCCTGTGCCTGGTAATAGCTCAATCAAAAACTCAATATCTCTATTCGGTGGCATGCCTGGCAACTCCTCTGGAAATACATCAGGGAAATCCCTTACCACTGGTACTTCCTCCTACACAACTCCTGTTTAGGCAATTTACTTGAGTCCTCTTTGGCACATGCTGGGGTACATACTTGATCGTTCTCCCTTCTGGTGTGGTAAGCAGAATCGACTTACTAGCACACTTAATATTCCCTTCATACTTTGATAACCAATCCATGCCTAATATCACATCCAATCCTTGAGATTCCAATACTATTAGGTCTAAGGGAAAAACATAGTTACCAATCCTTAATGGTAACCAATCACACCATAGACTAGCCACATACTCTGCTCCGGGCGAGGTTACTAACATGGGTGACCTAAGGGCTTGGGTTGGTAGGTTATACTTATCCACAAATCCCCTTGAGATGTATGAATGCGATGCGCCAGTATCAAAAAGAACGAATGCAGTAAATGACTTAACCAAAAACTTACCTATTACTGCATCGGGCTGAGCTTCAACCTCCTCCACGCTAACGTGGTTCACTTGTCCCCTGTTGAAAGGGTTCGGGTTCTTCCCAGAACTTCCATTGCTATTTCCATTTTGCAATTTAGGACATTCATTTGCATAATGTCCTGTCTTCGAACACTTAAAACAAGTGACTTGGCTTAAGTCCTTCTTGGCTGGGGTTGATGGGTTGGTGCGATTCTGGTCGTTGCTTCCTCCATTGCCATTACCATTCTTGGTGCCATTGTGATTGTGTGAGCTACCAACTCCATGGGTATGCTGAAAATGTCCTCCCGGTCTAGGGGTAAAACGTGGCTTCTGCTGAGCTCCTGAATTGTACTTTCCTTGTCCATACTTCCTCTTGCGATTCTCAATCTGCTGCTGCTTGCCTTCAATCATAAGAGCACGATCTACCAACTCCTGGTAGATGTTGAAGGTTGCTACCATCAACTGCATGCTCAACTCATCATTCAGTCCTTCTAGAAACTTCTCCTGCTTAGCTGCATCCGTAGCGACGTCATCTGGGGCATAACGTGCTAGCTTACTAAATTCCTCCACATACTGGCCAACTGTCCTTCCTCCTTGGCGCAAGTTGCGAAACTCACGCTTCTTCATGGCCATAGCTCCTGCTGAAACATGGGCAGTATGAAAAGCCTGCTGAAACTGGTCCCATGTGACAGTGTCGACATGGAAAGTGGCTGTGAAATTCTCCCACCATGATGCTGCGGGTCCTTCTAGCTGATGTGCGGCAAACTTCACCTTCTCCGCATCTGTGCATCCTGCTGTGGTCAACTCCCTAGCTATCTTGCGGAGCCAATCATCTGCTACTATCGGCTCGGTGCTACTGGAAAACACCGGCGGATTCAACCTAAGAAAACGGGCTAAGTGGTCAACAGGTGGTGGTGGTGGTGGTGGGTTGTTGTTGTTGTTCCCCTGATTCTGATTCTGGACTAGCAACTGCATCAGTGTGTTCTGCTGCTGGATCAATTGGGTGAGCTCCGGTGGAAAGGTAAATCCGGGGTCACGTCTCGGAGGCATCTGAGGGTTTAGAAAAGATGAGATATAAGAATAGAGGGGGTCTAAAGAGAAAACACTACCCATATGCACATGAGGCAAAAGCAAACAATTCACTTCAATCAATCAAACAAGGACATACAATCGATCTAACTATCACAAAAGTGCTCGGACTATTATATTTACATGGTGGACTACTACTACTTATGAGGTGGTCTACTAGAAATATTCTACGGTCGTTGACTCCATGATATCTGCTCCAGCTTCATCAATATAGTCATCATCGCTACTATCTGATTCCGAGTCGGTGTCGTCGATGATGATGTAGTCTTCCGGGCTAATTTCCTTGGGTTCTTCGTCTTCATCTACTGGCATAGGGCCTCCCATAAATATTCCAATCTTCTTGATCAGGTCATCATTCTTCTCCACCGATACTTCAATTTCTTCTTCATAATCTTCACGTGTAGCCATGAGTTCTTCCTCCAGTTCCTTGATTCTAGTCTTAGCCTTCTTCAGGTCTATCATGTCGGCGCACATCTGGTTGTCCTGTCGTCGAATGTGCTGGTTTAACTCCTGGATAAAAGCTGCGATTGATCTATCCTTCCTGGTGTTGATCATCTCCCAGTGTTCATCTTGGCGCCCACAAATCTGGTAGATAGTATCCTTGAGATCCTTGCAGTTGACTTCTTCAATGTGTCCCATGGCGATGTGAGCTGCCATGCTCTTTCCTAGACTCCAAGTTGGTGATTCAAAAGAAAACTCTATGGGCTCAGTGACTGGCATGAACGTCCTTCCTGGAACTTGAACTTGAATCATCCAGCGCTCTTCTTCAGGTAAAGTAGCGTTGTAGGTTCCGGTGAAACTTGGTACTCCTATGTTCAGGTATCTAGTGACTTCCTTCAAGTGTCATCCAAAGGGTGTATCTTCATCCGGTTGCGTGAACTTGTTCCTTGCATCCGCCAACCTAAAGAGTAGAAAAGATGAGAGGTCAGAAGAGAAGAGAGTGAATAGTGATCTAGGTCTTGTGCTTAGTGGTCATGTCCTACAGTCAGTGTGTGCTCTGATACCATCTCTGTAGCGACCAGACCTCAAACAGTCTGATCTCTGTGCTCCGGTGTCATCCCTGGATCAGTAATGCTGACACCACACAGTACTCGAAGGATTTATAGCAGAGTAGCAATCACACACTTATTACATCGAGTGTCTGGAAAGAGAACTTATTACAATAAATATGGCTTAAGGCCATCTAATAACGATAACAGCGGAAGGCTTGGAAGATAAGTGAGTCCATCAATTCCAACGGCATCACTGAGTATAGAACCATGACCTAAAAACTCCTTAATCATCGTCTGAAAAGTCTACAACATTAACGTTGCAGCCCAAAAATGGGTCAGCACATGGAATATGCTGGCAAGGTAACACATAGAGAGTAATGGAATGAAACAGCTATACTATATGCATATTTGGATGGTGGAAAGCTCTATGGTTATAGTTTTGCGTAAAGCCAATTTTCCCCTACTTCAAAGGAATAAAATTTAATTACTATCATGGTGGTTGTTAAACATTGAGAATGGTTGACAGCATTCTCAATCCCAATTAAGCATCATCATTAAACATAACCCAACAAAATTAATTTAGAGTAACATGTTGAGATTCACATGAAAATCCAAGTACTAGATACTCAAGATGTCCATAACCGGGGACACGACTAACCATGATTAGTTTATTACACTCTGCAGTGGTTTGCGCACTTTTCCCCACAAGACTCGATCGCCTCCATTTGGTTTCTCGCACTACATGGTGTTTGAGAAGACGGATGACCGAGACATAGTCTTTCAGAAGCGCTAGCACCTTACGATCGGGTAGACCGTACCACCTACATCCCCTACATCTGCTAGTCTACCACTGTGAGAGTTCGCACGACTTATTCAACTATGCTAGAGCCCATAATAGCTTGTGGCTGCACACGGAAGTTTCTAGTATGAATAGTCTCATGATCCCTTTGAGCCTGGGTGGCGGTCTAAAAGAAAATAGGCAAGTCCTGGAATACCCAAATGCCTCAATCCACCCAGATGTGTGTTTAAGTTTCCACCTTAGATAAACCATTAATTAACAATCTCACATCAGTCATGGATTTCACTCACCCAATCCACGTCTACTAGCATAGCATGGCATAATAAGCAAACGTAGAAGTAACTCCCAAAGGTTTGATAATAAACCGGTAATAGGTACTACCTCATCTACTTCCCATCCCACAAATTAATTGGATCCTAATCATGCAATGTGTGAGGATTGATCTAATGCAATAAAACTGGGTAGTAGAAAAGGTATGATCAAAGTGTTACTTGCCTTGCTGATGATCCGCGAAACCTAACGATTCAAAGTAACAAGCGGCGCACTCCGGGTATTCTATCGAAGACAAACAAACAAGCATACAATAAGTACTCATCTAATGCACAGGTAAAACTCAAATAAGATATCTAACCAGAAGGTTCAACTTAAGAACTCCGGTTGGCAAAAAGAATCAAATCGAACGAAGCAACGAAAGACGAACGGCGAAAGAAAACAACTTCGTTCAATTAATCTGGATCTAGGGCAAATTTTATAGTAGCAAAATCTTGTTTAAGTTGGTTAAACAGATAGAGGGTTTCGAGACGAATCCCTAGGCGCTTGAATCGCCTGATTCCGATAAATGAGCGAAAAGTTATACTAAAACGAAAATCGGATCAAGAATCGCGATCAGAAAAATCGCGGATTTAATCCGAGAAAAAGAAAAATGACGAACACCGAAAAAAAAATATCTTTTTTTTTCGGCACGGAAAACGAGGCGCGACGAACCTCGGGCGGCAGGATCGTCGTCGGCGGCGGCGGCTCCGGCGGCACGCACGGATCAAGGCGGGGCTAATGGGCTGGGGCGGCTCGGGGCGGCGCTATTTAAAGGCTGCCCCCGGGCGGTGTCCCGCTCGGGTACGGCCCAAAGTTGGTTTTTTTTTTTAATTATTTCGCTGGGAAGAAAAATGAAAATAAATACTAAACGGACTCCAAAAATTCCGAAATAAATTTTCACGGGCTTCTAAAATCAAACCGCACTTTGAAAAATCACGGGCCCTAAATGCAATTTTGAAAAACGCATTTTTTTCCTAAATTCAAATAAAACACCGAAAAACTCCGAAATAAAATCTTATTTGATTTTATTATTAAATCCTCAATATTTCTTTATTTTGGGAAAGTCATTTTATTCCCTATGTCATATTTTTGTAATAGAAATAATTGATGATAAAATAAATAAAATCAAATGATCCTATTCTCAAAATTTGAGAAAACTCAAATATGAAAATAACGAAATCCCCAACTCAGTCCGTGGGTCATTGAGTTGCGTAGAATTTCTAGGATCAACCAAAATGCAAAATAAAATATGATAAGCATGATGATCTAATGTATAACATTCCAAATTGAAAATTTGGGATGTTACAATTCCGTGCGGCGGAGGGGCTCGGGATCGCTTCCCCGGGGCCCAAACGAGCAGCCAAGGGTAGCTACGGGGAGCTGGAGCTTACCCACATCTAGCGCGGCATGTGGTGGCAGCGGGGACGGCCGGAGCTCGCCGGAATGGAGCTCGCGGTGGTGGCTGGAGTTCGGCCATCGATGGAGTCGACGCTACGGTGGTCAGGAGAGTGAGGTAATCAGTGCTATGGCCTCCTAGGAGCACACTGAGCACGACTATGTGCTCGGTTGGGTCAGGCGAGGTTGCTAGCTGCGGCAGCAATGAACATGGCTGCGGTGAGCTCACGGTTGTAGCGGGGGTTGTAGATAGGGCCAAATTTGGTCGCAAGAGGAGAGGGGAAAGATGGCGTGGCTCACAGGGAGTCGGACGAGGTGCTCGGCGGGCTCGGGGACGGCTTGGTAACGGCGAATCGATGTTGGCGGTGACCGGATGCAGAGGACGAGGACGATGGCGTAGTTGGTGTTGCAGTGCGTCCGGGGCCTCGTGGCTCGTCGAGGAGGTCGGGGAGGTCGAGACGGAGCACGCAGGCATGGCGAGGGGTCGAGAGAGAGGCGATGGCCGCGGCAACGTCGAGCGGCGGCGGCTGCGTTCGGTGCGTGCGAGGGAGAGATACAGGGGAGAGGATGGGGACGAGAGAGAGCGAGAGAGAGACAGGGGGTAGCATGGCGACACCAGAGGCGTCCAGGCCGTGGAGGGGGCGAGGCAGGCAGGCAGGAGGTGGCCGGCGTGTGCTCGCGCGCGGCGGCCATGCGCGCGCGTCCTCCTGGCGGGAGGTGGAGGACGACTGGCACTGGCCAGTCGGCTGGGCCGGCCTGTTGGGCCACTGGGCCAGGCCGGCTGCACAGTGCCAGGCCGCGGTAACCCAGGTAAGCAATTTTCCATTTTTGTTTCTTTTCTATTTTATGACATTTGTTTTTGATTTAGTAAAATACTAAATCATTTTATTTTCTTCTGACAATTTTTGCAGGGGCCTAAGTGATTATTCCAAAGCCCCTCACCAAAATTCAGAATTATTGGACAATATTAGATATATATGAAAATATTTATCCAACGCAAATAATTACTGGATTAATTCCAAATGTCCAAAATAAATATTTATGAGTTCCTAAAAATATTGTTTTGATTTTTATCTCTGCCCAATATTTTCAGAGAGCAACATGAGCATTTTCTTGGACCCTTTCGGAGCAATTTTTACTTGGGTCATTTTCAGAAATGATTCTGAGGGTTTCACAAATCGCCATTTCAATTTTTAAATGGAATTTAAACATGATGCAAACATGAAGGCTAGCCTAGGTCATACCAGAACTAGGGATGTGACAACTCGCCCCCACTCGGAAGAATCTCGTCCCGAGATTCAGGAGTTGGCGGAAAGAAAGCGGGGTACTCAAGTCGAAGACAATCTTCACGCTCCCAGGTAGCTTCTCTCTCGGAATGATGAGACCACTGAACCTTGAGAAACTTGATGTTATGACGTCGAGTGACACGCTCGGCTTGATCCAGAATGCGGACGGGGTACTCTCGATAAGTGAGGTTATCTTGGAGATCAAGCGTTTCGTGGTCCACTCCGCGGAGGGGATCTGAGAAGCAACGCCTGAGTTGAGAGACGTGGAAGACATCATGTACTCGAGAAAGATGTGGGGGTAGTTCCAACTGGTAAGCAACCTCTCCTCGTTTAGCGAGAATGAGAAAGGGACCAATGTAACGAGGAGCCAACTTGCCCTTGATACCAAATCGATGGGTACCCTTCAAAGGGGTAATCCAAAGGTAAGCTTTTTTGCCAACTTCATAAGCCACTTCCTTATGACTACGGTCATACTGACTCTTTTGACGAGATTGGGCTGTTTTCAAATTCTCACGAATGATGCGAACTTGCTCTTCTGCCTCTTGGATCATATCCGTTCCAAAGAACTGTCTTTCACCGGTTTCTGGCCAGTTCAAAGGTGTTCGACATCTTCGTCCATACATAACCTCAAAAGGAGCTTTCTTGAGGCTGGATTGGTAGCTATTGTTATAAGCAAACTCGGTGAAGGGAAGACACTTCTCCCAATCCATACCGAACGAGATAACACAAGCTCTAAGCATGTCTTCGAGAATTTGGTTGACCCTTTCCACCTGACCACTTGATTGAGAGTGGAAAGCGGTACTGAAGGAAAGATGGGTGCCCACGGCAGTTTGGAAACTCTCCCAGAAATGAGAAGTGAAAAGACTGCCACGGTCTGAATTGATCTCTAGTGGAACACCATGAAGTGACACTATTCGAGAAATATATAAGTCAGCGAGCTGACTAGCGGTGATACTCTCTCGAACAGGTGAGCCACTTTGGAAAGACGATCAATGATTACGAAGATAGCATTATTCCCTTTCTTGGTCCTGGGAAAGCCGGTGATGAAGTCCATACTATCCCATTTCCACTCAGGAATAGCTAAAGGTTGAAGGGTGCCAGCAGGCCTTTGATGTTCTGCCTTAACGCGACGACAAACATCGCAGTTAGCAATAAACTGAGCAATTTCTCTCTTCATCCTAGTCCACCAGAACCTCTGGCATAGGTACTGATACATCTTAGTACTACCGGGATGAATCATGAGAGGAGATTCATGCGCCTCCTTAAGGATTAATTGTCGAAGATGTTGATTCTTGGGAATCACCAAGTGACTCTCAAAGACAACAACACCACGATCATCTATAGAGAAGCTACCACCAACTCCCTTGTTAATGTTTCTCTTGATCCGGGAAATTCCCGTATCCTGCCTTTGAGCAGAGATGATCTGATCCACAAGAGTAGGTTTCGCCACCAAGGTAGAAAGGAATCCGTGAGGAGCGATGTGAGGGTTTAGCTTACAGAATTCCTCATGGAGAAGTGGTTGGCCCTGTTGCAACATGAGATTGTTGCAATAGGACTTATGACTTAGTGCATCAGCCATGACATTTCCCTTGCCTGGGGTGTAGGTAATCCCTAAGTCGTAATCTGAGAACAACTCCAACCAAAGTCTTTTCCTAAGGTTCAAATCTGGTAAGGTGAAGATATACTTGAGACTCTGGTGATCGGTCTAAATCTCGCAATGCTTACCAAGAAGGTAATCTCGCCAGGTCTTAAGTGCATAGACTACGGCTGCAAGCTCTAGATCATGTGTAGGATAATTCTCCTCATGTGGATGCAACTGTCGAGATGCATAGGCAATCACATGGCGATCTTGCATAAGAATGCAACCTAGTCCCTGTCGTGAGGCATCACAATAGATAACAAAGTCCTTAGTGAAATCCGGTGGCACAAGTTTGGGAGCAGAAGTCAGGCGTCTTTTCAGTTCCTGAAAACTGTGCTCACACTATGGGGTCCACTCAAACTTTTTATCTTTCTTGAGAAGTTCCGTGAGAGGTTTGGCCACTTTGGAGATGTTCTCCACGAAGCGGCGACAATAACTGGCTAGATCAAGGAAACTCCTAACTTGCTTAACCGTTTCAAGCGGAGTCCAATCAAGAACAGCCTGAACTCTCTCGGGATTGACAACAATGCCCTTACCAGATATCACGTGGCCCAGGTAGGTCACTTCTGGCAATCGAAATTCGCACTTGGAGAACTTGGCATAAAGGCGGTGCTCTCTGAGTTCCTCTAACACAAGTCTAAGATGTTCGGCATGCTCTTCCTCATTCTTCGAGTAAATAAGAATATCATCGAGGTAAATCACGACGAACTTATCTAAGTACTCCATGAAAATTGAGTTCATCAAGCGAGAGAATGTAGCTGGAGCATTGGTTAGACCAAAGGACATGACGGTGTACTCATACTGACCATAACGAGTGACAAAAGCCATCTTAGGAATGTACCCATTTCTGATCTTGATTTGGTGGTAGCCTAACCTCAAATCCATCTTGGAAAAGACTGAGGATCCAGCGAGCTGATCATACAGATCGTTGATCCTGGGGAGCGGATACTTGTCCTTTATCGTGACCAAATTAACGGGACGATCATCTACAACTGTTCGGTCCGTACCATCCTTCTTCTTGACGAAGAGAATGGGGCAAGCCCAGGAAGAAGAACTAGGACGGATGAAACCCTTTTGCAAGGATTCATCGAGTTGTTTCTTAAGCTCAACTAGTTCTAAGGGTGCCATCTTGTAAGGTCTCCTAGAGATTGGAGCGGTTCCTGGGATAAGATCTATGACAAACTCTACCTCTCTGACAGGTGGAATACCTGGCAGTTCCTCTGGCAAGACATCCGGAAAGTCACGGACTACCGGAATATCTTCAAGGTCTGGAATAGGGTTGGCATTAAGGGAATAGAGCTGACGCTTTGCAACTCTAGTGGAGATGGTGACTATCTTGCCAGATGGGTGTGTAAGCTGGACAGACCTTGTGTAACAATCAATCTTGGCATGATGAGCTTTCATCCAGTCCATACCCAAGATGATGTTAATATCTGTAGACTTGAGGGCTATAAGTGATGCAAGGAGTTCCCATCCACGGTCTGAAAATGACCCAAGTAAAAATTGCTCCAAAAGGGTCCAAGAAAATGCTCATGTTGCTCTCTCAAAATATTGGGCAGAGATAAAAATCAAACCAATATTTTTAGGAACTCATAAATATTTATTTTGGACGTTTGGAATTAATCCAGTAATTATTTGCGTTGGATAAATATTTATATATATATATATAATATTGTCCAATAATTCTGAATTTTGGTGAGGGGCTTTGGAATAATCCCTTAGGCCCCTGCAAAAATTGTCAGAAGAAAATAAAATGATTTAGTATTTTACTAAATTAGAAACAAATGTCAGAAAATAGAAAAGAAACAAAAATGGAAATGTGCTTACCTGGGTTACCGCGGCTTGGCACTGTGCAGCCAGCCTGGCCCAGTGGCCCAACAGGCCGGCCCAGCCGACTGGCCAGTGCCAGTCGTCCTCCACCTCCCGCCAGGAGGACGCGCGCGCGTGGCACCGGCGCGAGCACACGCCGGCCACCTCCTGCCTGCCTGCCTCGCCCCCTCGACGGCCTGGACGCCTCTGCCGTCGCCATACTACCCCCCGTCTCTCTCTCGCTCTCTCTCGTCCCCATCCTCTCCCCTGTCTCTCTCCCTCGCACGCACCGAACGCAGCCGCCGCCGCCGCTCGACGTTGCCGCGGCCATCGCCTCTCTCTCGACCCCTCGCTGTGCCTGCGAGCTCCGTCTCAACCTCCCCGGCCTCCTCGACGAGCCACGAGGCCCCGGACACTCTGCAACGCCAACTACGCCGTCGTCCTCGTCTTCTGCATCCGGTCACCGCCGACGTCGATTCGCCGCCACCAAGCCGTCCCCGAGCCTGCCGAGCACCTCGTCCGACTCCCTGTGAGCCACGCCATCTTTCCCCTCTCCTCTTGCGACCAAATTCGGCCCTATCTGCAACCCCCGCTGCAACTGTGAGCTCACCGCCGCTGCGTTCGTTGCTGCCACATCTAGCAACCTCGCCTGACCCAACCGAGCACATAGTCGTGATCAGCATGCTCCCAGGAGGCCATAGCACTGATTACCTCGCTCTCCTGACCACCGTAGCATCGACTCCGTCGATGGCCGAACTCCAGCCACCGCCGCGAGCTCCATTCCGGCGAGCTCCAGCCGTCCCCGCTACCACCACATGCCGCGCTAGATGTGGGTGAGCTCCAGCTCCCCATAGCTGCCCTCGGCTGCTCGTTTGGGCCCCGGGGAAGCGATCCCGAGCCCCTCTACCGCACGGAATAGTCGCCGCCGGCCAAACTCTGGCGGGCTGACGTGGCAAGATTAGTTTAGGACTAACCGCCCCCCATTAGTGACACTGACAGTGGGCCCTGGTGCCTTAATCTTTTTGTTAAATTAGAAATAACCCCCTGTTTAACCTGTGACACTGACGTGTGGACCCCACACGTCAGGTTTGACCTGGTCAGCCACCTTTGACCTGCTGACGCAATGCTGCTGTCATGCTGATGCAATATATCTTTTTCTGGTTTTAAAATAAATTAGGAAATTCCAGAAAATATTATAAACTTCAAAAATTCATAGAAATTCAACCGTAGCTCAGATTGAAATAAGTTATATATGAAAAATGATCAGAAAAATTCAATCTATCCATCTGTACCATTTTCATGCATGACAAACCAACCTATACATGTTGTATGTATGAAAACACATAAATGGCATATTTAAGAGCTTAATTTGGAGTTGCAATTAAATCCTTGGTTCAAATGGACTTCAACCAAATAAATGATAGATGCATTAACTCAAACAACATCACATACTCATGCCATGTTCATGCATCATAATGTTGCATATGCTTGTGTTTGAGTTTCGACACCGTTCCTTCTCGATAGGTCCTGCTCCGGAGAGTGTTCGAGAGTACCTGTTTGAGGAGCAGTGCCCCCCATGTTGATCTACCAGGCAAGCAACCCCCCTTGTTCATTCCAATACAATCCTACTCTCTCACTCCTGCTCTCATTTATTGCATTAGGACAACAATGATTCAACTGCTACTTTATGCTGTGGTAGTTGAACCCATTCCTCTGCATGACGTGTCATTGCCACAGTAAATAGTTAAAACCCACTAGCATGTGTAGGAGTTGATTGAGCCATGTTTTGTTCCTACCAAGCTTTGCTGGCTATTGCATAGAGTATGTCAGGTCTGATTCATCGGGAATGAATTAGAGTGTTATGATATGATCCGATGCTGAGAGTTAAGCGTGTGAACACGATTTGGTAAAGGTAGCGGTGAGAGGCCATGTATGAGTACATGGTGGGTTGTCTCATTCAGACCGTCCTTAAGAACTGAGTTCTGTGTAAGTTGTCCAATGACTAGCTACTACCACACATTGGGCTCCGGGCGCTCCAAGCTCTCTCGACTTATTAACCGCCTTGATCTCTGTCCACGAGTTGCAGATAGTTTCCGGTGTTTATAGGTAGTGCTATTTTTCTACCGAGTGGCACCCGGCAGGGTGGACTTGGGACAGACTAGGCACACGTGGCCCGGTGTACCGAGTGGCACCCGGATAGTGGGCTTGGGAACCCTGTACACATCGTTTGGGTCCGTGAGTGAAACCCCGGCCGAATCTCCTTGCAGATGGAACCCGAATAGGCGATAAACCTGGACTAGAGTCTTGTGTGGTTAGTCAGGTCGTGGCCGACACCCTCGCCAGGCTTCCGCTTGAAGGTTTCCGAGATACATGACGTGTATATGGTGATAAGTGGTGAGAGCGTGTGTGAAGAAGTACACCCCTGCAGGGTATCATGATCTATTCGAATAGTCGTGTCCTCGGTTATGGACTTCTTGGATGCTTACGTGGTACATAGACAACTTAAAGTGGACACTCTAAAATGCTCAAGACAAGTGTGAGTGCTATGGATGGCCTTCTCGTAAGGAGACGGGGATGAATCCATAGTAGTGTATTGATGTGGTGATTAGTGGACTCGTGTGCGCTGCCTCACCGGAAAGAAGTTTCTCGTAGTCGTAGAACAGGATAGCCACTGAGTCAAAGCTGGCTTGCTGCAACTAAACCCCACATTACCTTCTTGATACAAATGCATGTATGATAGCATCTGATGTAAGACTTGCTGAGTACCTTTGTACTCACATTTGCTTTATTTATGTTTTGCAGGTGAGACATCTGTATCACTAGTAGTACCGCTTGGACTTTGACGAGTAGCTTGTTACCTCAGCTACGATCTTGTTCCCTTGGGAGGGACTTGTAGATAGTCAGGCTTCTGAGCCTTTTTTCTTTTGTAGTTGTCTGTACTCAGACATGTAATGCTTCTGTTGCTTGTATGCTCTGAATGATGGGTCATGTGACCTTGTTTGTATTTAATGCTATGTGGCTCTTCTGGGCCTATATCTATTTGAGTTTGTGTTATGTTGTGATGCCATGTTGTATAGCACATACTTGCATGTTATGCATACGTGTGACGTGTATTGCTATTTGTGGGATCCGACAATCTAGTTGTGTATCCTTGGCAGCCTCTCTTATGGGGAAATGTAGTCTAGTGCTTCCTTGAGCCATAGTAGTCCGCTACAGCCCGGTTCACTGGAGTCTTGCTAGCCCGGCACTACTGCTCAGGACACTTGACTGGCCGGCATGTGTTTCACTTCGTTCCTGTGTCTGTCCCTTCGGGGAAATGTCACGCGGTGACATCCGGAGTCCTGCCTAGCCTGCTGCAGCCCGGGTTCCCGGAGTCCTGTTAGCCCGGTGCTACAGCCCGGATTCACAAGCTGCTGACCGACATGCTCGATGTGAATCATGTATGCATGTCCCCATATGTTAGTGCCGCTTTGGGTTCATGATTAGCCATGTCGGCCCGGGTTCTCTGTCATATGGATGCTAGCGATACTATCATATATGTGAGCCAAAAGGCGCAAACGGTCCCGGGCCATGGTAAGGCGATACCCGTGGGAATACCATGCGTGAGGCCGCAAAGTGATATGAGGTGTTACATGCTAGATCAGTGTTACTTAGAATCGGGGTCCCGACATCTTTGGTATCAGAGCCTGACTGCTTGTAGGATTACCAAGCCAACCTGGTCGAAGTTGAGTCTAGAAATTCTTTGGCTATATAGGGGAACTGATTGTGGAAGGGAACGTAAGGCTCTTTTTACTCCTTATGCCTCATGCCTTCTGATCTGAGTCATCCTATCTTTCCTCCGGGGTTAAGGAACTAGGCTTTCTCTTCCGTCTATCAGGATCACGTGTTACTACTTCGTAGTCTCTAAGGTTTGGTTGATCTAAGTCATGTCCCAGTCAAGTGTCCTGAGCAGTAGTGCTGGGCGAGCAGGACTCCGGTGAACCGGGCTGTAGCGGACTACTATGGCTCAAGGAAGCACTAGACTACATTTCCCCATAAGAGAGGCTGCCAAGGATAAACAACTAGATTGTCGGATCCCACACATAGCAATACACGTCACACGTACGCATAACATGCAAGTTTGTGCTGTACAACATGACATCACAACATAACGCAAACTCAAATAGATAAAGGCCCAGAAGAGCCACATAGCATTAAATACAAACAGGGGTCACATGACACATCATTCAGAGCATACAAGCAACGAAAGCATTACATGTCTGAGTACAGACAACTACAAAAGAAAAAAGGCTCAGAAGCCTGACTATCTACAAGTCCCTCCCAAGGGAACAAGATCATAGCTGAGGTAACAAGCTACTCGTCGAAGTCCAAGCGGTACTACTAGTGAGACAGATGTTTCACCTGCAAAACATAAATAAAGCAAACATGAGTACAAAGGTACTCAGCAAGGCTTACATCAGATCCTATCATACATGCATTTGTATCAAGAAGGTAATGTGGGGTTTAGTTGCAGTAAGCCAGCTTTCACTCAGTGGCTATCCTGTTCTACGACTACGAGAAACTTCTTTGCGATGAGACAGCGCACAGGAGTCCACTAATCATGACATCAATACACTACTATGGATTCATCCCCATCTCCTTACGAGAAGGCCATCCATAGAACTCACACTTGTCTTGAGCATTTTAGGGTGTCCACTTTAAGTTGTCTATGTACCACGTAAGCATCCAAGAAGTCCATAACCGAGGACACGACTATTCGAATAGATCATGATAACCCTGCAGGGGTGTACTTCTTCACACACGCTCTCACCACTTATCACCATATACACATCATGTATCTCTGCAACCTTCAAGCGGAAGCCTGGCGAGGGTGTCGGCCACGACCTGACTAACCACACAAGACTTTAGTCCAGGTTTATCACCTATTCGGGTTCCATCCGCAAGGAGATCCGGCCGGGGTTTCGCTCACGGCCCCAAACGATGTGTACAGGGTTCCCGAGCCCACCATCTGGGTGCCACTCGGTACACCGGGCCACGTGTGCCTAGTCTGTCCCAAGTCCACCCTGTCGGGTGCCACTCAGTAGAAAAATAACACTACCTATAAACACCAGAAACTATTTGCAACTCCTGGACAGAGATCAAGGCGGTTAATAAGTCGAGAGAGCTTGGAGCGCCCGGAGCCCAATGTGTGGTAGTAGCTAGACATTGGACAACTTACACAGAACTCAGTTCTTAAGGACGGTCCCAATGAGACAACCCACCATGTACTCCTACATGGCCTATCACCGCTACCTTTACCAAATCGTGTTCACACGCTTAACTCTCAGCACCAGATCATATCGTAACACTCCAATTCATTCCCGATGAATCAGACCTGACATACTCTAAGCAATAGCAGGCAAAGCATGGTACGAACACAACATGGCTCAATCAACTCCTACACATGCTAGTGGGTTTTAACTATTTACTGTGGCAATGACAGGTCATGCAGAGGAATGGGTTCAACTACCGCAGCATAAAGTAGCAGTTGAATCATTGTTGTCCTAATGCAATAAATGAGATCAGGAGCGAGAGAGTAGGATTGTATCGGAACGAACAAGGGGGGTTGCTTGCCTGGTAGATCAACAGGGGGCACTGCTCCTCAGACAGGTACTCTCGAACTCTCTCCGGAGCAGGACCTATTGAGAAGGAACGGTGTCGAAACTCAAACACAAGCATATGCAACATTATGATGCATGAACATGGCATGAGTATGTGATGTTGTTTGAGTTAATGCATCTAGCATTTATTTGGTCGAAGTCCATTTGAACCAAGGGTTTAATTGCAACTCCAAATTAAGCTCTTAAATATGCCATTTATGTGTTTTCATATATACATCATATATAGGTTGGTTTGTCATGCATGTAAATGGTACAGATGGATAGATTGAATTTTTCTGATCATTTTTCATATATAACTTATTTCAATCTGAGCTATGGTTGAATTTCTATGAATTTTTGAAGTTTATAAAATTTTCTGGAATTTCCTGATTTATTTTAAAACCAGAAAAAGATATATTGTGTCAGCATGACAGCAACATTGCGTCAGCAGGTCAAAGGCGGCTGACCAAGTCAAACCTGACGTGTGGGGTCCACACGTCAGTGTCACAGGTTAAACAGGGGGTTATTTCTAATTTAACAAAAAGATTAAGGCACCAGGGCCCACTGTCAGTGTCACTAATGGGGGGGGGGGTTAGTCCTAAACTAATCTTGCCACATCAGCCCGCCGGAGTTTGGCCGGCGACGACTATTCCATGCGGCGGAGGGGCTCGGGATCGCTTCCCCGGGGCCCAAACGAGCAGCCGATGGCAGCTACGGGGAGCTGGAGCTTACCCGCATCTAGCGCGGCATGTCGTGGCAGCGGGGACGGCCGGAGCTCGCCGGAATGGAGCTCGCAGCGGTGGCCGGAGTTCGGCCATCGACGGAGTCGACGCTACGATGGTCAGGAGAGCAAGGTAATCAGTGCTATGGCCTCCTGGGAGCACGACTATGTGCTCGGTTGGGTCAGGCGAGGTTGCTAGCTGTGGCAGCAATGAACACGGTGGTGGTGAGCTCACGGTTGCAGCGGGGGTTGCAGATAGGGCCGAATTTGGTCGCAGGAGGAGAGGGGAAAGATGGCGTGGCTCACAAGGAGTCGTACGAGGTGCTCGGTGGGCTCGGGCATGGCTTGGTGACGGCGAATCGACGTCGGCGGTGACCGGATGCAGAGGACGAGGACGACGGCGTAGTTGGTGTTGCAGTGCGTCCGGGGCCTCGTGGCTCGTCGAGGAGGTCAGGGAGGTCGAGACGGAGCTCGCAGGCACAACGAGGGGTCGAGAGAGAGGCCATGGCCGCGGCAACGTCGAGCGGCGGCGGCGGCTGCATTCGGTGCGTGCGAGGGAGAGAGACGGGGAGAGGATGGGGACGAGAGAGAGCGAAAGAGAGACGGGGGGTAGCGTGGCGACGCCAGAGGCGTCCAGGCACGTGGGTGTAGACCACGACCTGACTAACCGCACAAGTCTCTAGTCCAGGTTTATCGCCTATTCAGGTTCCATCCACAAGGAAATCCGGCCGGGGTGTCCTCGACGGCCCCAAACGATGTGTACAGGGTCCCGAGACGCCAAACAGGCGCCCGGCATACTCGGCCACAGTGTATCTACCGCGTCATAGCCCACCCCTAGGGTCAGTGCTACGCACGGCCGCCAACACATAACCTACAAACACCAAAAACTAGTTGCAACTCCTGGACAGAGGACGAGAGGGGTCAATAAGTCGAGTGGGGTCATATTTCAGGGCCCAATGTGTGGTAGTAGCTGAATCTTAAATCACGCATACAGATCTCAGTTCTTATGGACGGCCTCAATGAAACAACCCACCATGTACTCCTACATGGCCTCTCATCGATACCTTTACCAAATCATGTTCAACACATCCTGCACATTACCGACATAATCATTTCACTCTAGCCCATCACCCAAATGATCCAGATCTGACACAACTCTAAGCATAGCAGGCATAGCAAGGTAGTAAACACATACATGGCTCAATCAACTCCTACACATGCTAGTGGGTTTCATCTAGTTACTGTGGCAATGACAGGTCATGCAGAGGATAAGGGTTCAACTACCGTAGCACACAGCAGTTTGAAACATTGTTGTCTTAATGCAGTAAAAGAGAGCAGAGGCGAGAACATGGGATTGTATCGATATGATCAATGGGACTGCTTGCCTGATGGAGTGGTAGTAGGGTACTGCCCTTTAGTTGGATACTCGGAGATATCCTCGGAGGAAGAACCTACCACGAAAGACACCACATAGTATAATCAACACATGGCAATATGCAACAATATGATGCATGCTATGACATGGAAAAATGATGTGTCCTGCCTAATGCAATGTGAAACAAGTTGAAAGGGTCCCATTTGAATCAAAGATTCAAATGAAAGCTTAAGCTCTTGTGCATAATAAGTGTATTAGCTTGTTTCACCTAAACAGCAAGGTTAAATTGTTTTTTCATGCATGAAACCATTACAGATGGATAGATTGAATATTTCTGATCATTTTTCATGTATAATTTGTTTGATTTGGAGCTATGGTTGATTTTCTATGATTTTTAGAAGTTTAGGCTATTTTCTGGAATTTCCTATATAAAAATAAATCCAGAAAATGAATAATTGCGTCAGCACTGCGTCACTGTGACGTCAGCGAGTCAAAGGAATATGACCCCGCTCGACTTACTGGCCCCTCTCGTCCTCTGTCCAGGAGTTGCAACTAGTTTCTGGTGTTTGTAGGTTATGTGTTGGCGGCCGTGCGTAGCACTGACCCTAGGGGTGGGCTATGACGTGGTAGATACACTGTGGCCGGGTATGCAGGGCGCCCGTTTGGCGTCTCGGGACCCTGTACACATTGTTTGGGGCCATTGAGGACAACCCGGCCGGATTTCCTTGCGGATGGAACCTGAATAGGCGATAAACCTAGACTAGAGACATGTGCAGTTAGTCAGGTCATGATCTACACCCACGTCGGCTTTCGCTTGAAGTCTGCCGAGCACATGTCGTGTGCAGACGCTGAGTGGTGGAAACATGTGTGACGAAGTACACCCCTGCAGGGTATAAAACTATTCGAATAGCTGCGTCCGCGGTAAAGGACTACTTGGTTGCCTATACAGTTCGTAGACAAGTTAATGGTTACTACTAAAAGACTCAAGATAAGTGTGAGTACCGAGGATGGCTCTCTCGTAGGATGACAAGGGAGGATTCACCATAGAACTCTTCTCTCTTGCGATCGATGAGAGCTTGAGGAATGTGATGCTCGCGAAAAGCCTCAATGAAATCTCTCAAGGTGGTTATCTGGCCAGCTGGAAGCATAGCCTCATAGTTATGCCACCAAATACTCAACAGGCTACACCGGAGGTACTCAAACTGGGATATGACTCAGATCAACCAAACCTTAGAGACTACAGAGTAGTAACATGTGATCCTGATAGACGAAAGAGAAAGCCTAGTTCCTTAACCCCGTAGGAAAGATAGGATGACTCAGATCAGAAGGCATGAGGCATAAGGAGTAAAAAGAGCCTTACGTTCGCTTCCACAATCAATTCCCCTATATAGCTAAAGAATTTCTAGACTCAACTTCGACCAGGTTGGCTTGGTAATCCTACAGGCAGTCAGGCTCTGAGAAGGTCAAGCAAGTTCGGAGTTTCCTTGGCTTAGCGAGCTATTGCCGCCGCTTCGTCGAGAATTTCTCCAAGGTTGCTAAAACCCTAACTGAACTCCTCAAGAAAGATAAAAAGCTCGAGTGGACCCCACAGTGCGACTTCAGCTTTCAGGAACTGAAAAGACGCCTGACATCTGCTCCCGTACTGGTACCACCAGATTTCTCCAAGGACTTTATTATCTATTGCGACGCCTCGCGACAAGGACTAGGTTGCACACTCATGCAAGATTGTCAGTTAATTGCCTATTCCTCTCGGCAATTACACCCACATGAGGAAAACTATCCCACACATGATCTAGAGCTTGCAGCTGTAGTCCATGCACTCAAAACACGGCGACATTACCTTCTCGGTAATCGTTGTGAGATCTTCGCCGATCACCAAAGTTTGAAATATATATTCACCCAACCGGATTTTAATCTCAGGCAGCAACGTTGGGTCAAGTTGATCTCGGATTACGACTTAGAAATAACTTACACCCCAGGCAAGGCCAATGTCATGGCTGATGCGCTAAGTCGTAAATCCTATTGTAACAACCTGATGTTACAACAAAGTCAACCACTTCTCCATGAGGAATTTCGTAAGCTTAATCTTCACATTGTTCCTCGAGGATTCGTATCCACCCTGGTGGCGAAGCCTAACGTTACGGATCAAATCATAGCTGCCCAGAAGTGTGATAAGGGCATATCCCGGATTAAGGAAAACATTGCTAGCGGAGTTGCTAGATGTTTTTCCATGGATGAGCGAGGTGTTTTCTTCTTCAAGAACCGCTTGGTGGTTCCCAAGAAACAACATCTACGCCAGTTGATTCTTAAGGAAGCTCATGAATCCCCTCTCACCATTCATCCCGGTAGTACTAAAATGTATCAAGACCTACGCCAGAGGTTTTCATGGACTAGGATAAGCGAGAAATTGCTCAATACATTGCTAGTTGTGACGTCTGTCGTCGTGTTAAAGCAGAGCACCAACGGCCTGCTGGCACCCTTCAACCTTTGGCTATTCCTGAGTGGAAATGGGATAAAATCAGTATGGATTTCATTACTGGGTTTCCCAGGACCAAGAGAGGGAATAATGCTAGCTTCGTCGTGATCGACCGTCTTTCCAAAGTAGCCCATTTCCTACCTGTTCGTGAGAGTATCACAGCTAGCCAGCTAGCTGACCTATACATCTCCCGAATAGTGTCTTTTCATGGTGTCCCATGGGAAATTAACTCAGACCGTGGTAGTCTCTTCACCTCTCGATTTTGGGAAAGTTTCCAAAATGCTATGGGAACTCGTCTCTCTTTTAGCACCGCCTTCCACCCTCAATGAAGTGGTCAAGTAGAGCGAGTCAATCAAATTATGGAAGATATGCTCCGAGCTTCTGTCATCTCATTCGGAATGGGTTGGGAGAAATGCCTTCCATTCGCGGAGTTTGCTTATAACAATAGTTATCAAGCTAGCTTGGGCAAAGCTCGTTTCGAAGTTCTCTATGGATGAAAATGTCGAACGCCTCTTAACTGGTCAGAAACCGGGGAAATACAACTCTTTGGCCCGGATATGATTCAGGAAGCAGAAGAGCAGGTTCGTGTTATTCGTGAGAAATTGAAAACAGCCCAATCTCGTCAAAAGAGCCAATATGATCGTAAACATAAGCTTATGTCTTACGAAGTCGGCGAGAAGGCTTACCTTCAGGTTACTCCGTTAAAGGGAACCCATCGCTTCAGTATCAAAGGCAAATTGGCTCCTCGCTACATTGGATCCTTTCGCATTCTTGCCAAACGAGGATAAGTTGCCTACCAATTGGAACTACCTCCGCATCTTTCCAGAGTTCACGATGTCTTCCACGTTTCTCAACTCACGCGTTGCTTCGCGGATCCTATCCGTGTAGTGGACCACGAAACGCTTGATCTACAAGATAACCTCTCATATCGGGAATATCCCGTTCGTATCCTTGATCAAGCCGAGCGTACCACTCGACGCCATAACATCAAGTTTCTCAAGGTTCAATGGTCACACCATTCCGAGAAGGAAGCTACTTGGGAAAGGGAGGATCATCTTCGACTCGAGTACCCCACCTTCTTCCCAGAGGATCCTAAATCTCGGGACGAGATTCTTTTGAGTGGGGGTGAGTTGTCACACCCTAGCTAGTTCATGCATTAGAGTGATGCATCATGTCTACTTTTACAGAAACTTGAAATGGGGATGACAGAACCCCCAGCACCCCCCTAGAAACAACTAGGGTTTACTAAAAATATTTTCAATGAACCCAAAATGCCCTTCACAAAATGTTCATCATTTCTGGATTGGGCTTAAATCCCTGGCAAAAATGGTGCACTCTTTTCTAGGACATTCTGGATTCTTTGAATTAAATCATAAGTATTTGAATTTGGGCATTTAAATGATATAAAATATTTCAAATGCTCAAATAATTCTGGGAATAAGTGTGGGCTATTGGAAATAATCTAAACAGAGCCTATGATTATTTTCAGGATTTTTGTAAGTGCCTAAGTATTTTTAATAAAGCCACAAACTTATAGAAAAATAGAAAAACAGAAATAAAAGAGGAGCAGGAAACTTATCTGGCCGCAGCCCACCTAGCAGCCCACCTGGCCGGCCCAGCACTGTGCTGGCCCGTGCCAGCCAGCTGCTTCTCCCTCGTCACGCAGGCACAGAGGTGACGCCGGCGAGCACGAGCTCGCCACGGCGTCAGCTGCTTGCCGCCCGCGAGGCCAGGACACCTGGGCGAGCTCCACGTCGCCGGACCGACCCCGTGGATATCTCATTCTCCCCCCTGCCTCTCTCCCTCGCTCCCCCGAAGCCATGGCCGATGCAGCCGCCGCCGTCTTGCCGCCCTAGCCGCAGCCACCGTCGTCCCCGTGTCACCCCACCATGCCCACGAGCTCCGCAACATCTCCCTCGACCTCCTCAACGAGCCACGAAGCCTCGGACGCGCTACAACACAGCCACCGCAGCCGTTCCCCTCGTCGGTCACCAGAGATCGTCGCCGACTATTCGCCGCCTCCCAAGCTTCCCCGAGCCCGCTTCAACGCCCGCTGCACTCGCCGTGAACTTCTCTCTCTTCTCCCCCTAGCCACATCGCTTGAGCTGCCCTCTAACCCCATTGGCCATCACGGTCGAGAGGAAGGCTCCACCGGCCATGTCGCCGCCGTGGCCACAGGTGCGTAAGCTCGTTTCCGAGCGCGTCACCACACTCACCACGTTCCCAGGAGCCTAACGAACCACTCCCCGCGCCTCGCCGTGCCCCGTAGCTTCGGGTTCATCCTTGCCCGAACTCCGGCGACCACCAAGGTCATCGCCGGCGTCGTTCCCGGCCTCCCCGAGCTCCACTTCCACCACCAAACGCTGCGGCTTGCTCCTAGCTACGCGTAGCACCAAACCGCAGTCGATTTGGTCGACTATGGGCAAAACCCGAGCCCCTCCGCCGCATCTGTTGTCGCCGGTGTCAAGCCGCCGGCGAGTTGACCACGCCTGACCCGTGTGGGCCCAAGTTGACCTCCCCCCTGAGCCTATGACAGGTGGGGCCGACCTGTTTATTAGGTTAGGATTAGTGCTAACTAATTTTAGTTAGTTTAAGTCACTGACATGCGGGCCCAGGCCCCACTAACAGTTAGTTAGTATTAACTAAACTCTGTTAGTTAGCTGAGACACTGATAGACCAGGCCCACCAGTTAGGTTTGACTGGGCTGGCGCCTTTGACTCGCTAACGTCACAGTGACGCAGTGCTAACACAATTATTCATTTTCTGGATTTATTTTTATATAGGAAATTCCAGAAAATAGCCTAAACTTCTAAAAATCATAGAAAATCAACCATAGCTCCAAATCGAACAAATTATATATGAAAAATGATCAGAAAAATTCAATCTATCCATATGTAATGGTTTCATGCATGACAAAACACTTTAACCTTGCTGTTTAGGTGAAACAAGCTAATACACTTATTATGCATAGGAGCTTAAGCTTTCATTTGAATCTTTGATTCAAATGGGACCCTTTCAACTTGTTTCACATTGCATTAGGCAGGACACATCATTTTGCCATGTCAATACATGCATCATATTGTTGCATATCACCATGTGTTGATTATACTCTGTGGTGTCTTTCGTGGTAGGTTCTGCCTCCGAGGATATCTCCGAGTATCCAACTGAAGGGCAGTACCCTACTACCACTCCATCAGGCAAGCAGCCCCATTGATCATATCAATACAATCCCATGTTCTCGCCTCTGCTCTCATCTACTACATTAAGACAACAACGTTTCAAACTGCTGTGTGCTATGGTAGTTGAACGCTTATCCTCTGCATGACCTGTCATTGCCAAAGTAACTAGATGAAACCCACTAGCATGTGTAGGAGTTGATTGAGCCATGTATGTGTTTCCTACCTTGCTATGCCTGCTATGCTTAGAGTTGTGTCGGGTTTGGTTCATCTGGGTGATGGGCTGGAATGAAATGATTATGTCGGTAATGTGAGGGATGTGTTGAACATGATTTGGTAAAGGTATCGATGAGAGGCCATGTAGGAGTACATGGTAGGTTGTTTCATTGAGGCTTTCCATAAGAACTGAGATCTGTATGCGTGATTTAAGATTCAGCTACTACCACACATTGGGCCCTGAAATATGACCCCACTCGACTTACTGACCCCTCTCGTCCTCTGTCCAGGAGTTGCAACTAGTTTCTGGTGTTTGTAGGTTATGTTTTGGCGGTCGTGCGTAGCGCTGACCCTAGGGGTGGGCTATGACGCGGTAGATACACTGTGGTCGGGTATGCCGGGCGCCCTTTTGGCGTCTCGGGACCCTGTACACATCGTTTGGGGCCGTTGAGGACACCTCGGCCGGATTTCCTTGCGGATGGAACCTGAATAGGCGATAAACCTAGACTAGAGACTAGTGCGGTTAGTCAGGTCGTGGTCTACACCCACGTCGGCTTTTGCTTGAAGTCTGCCGAGCACATGTCGTGTGCAGATGCTAAGTGGTGGAAACATGTGTGACGAAGTACACCCCTGCAGGGTATAAAACTATTCGAATAGCCGCGTCCGCGGTAATGGACTACTTGGTTGCCTATACAGTTCATAGACAAGTTAATGGTTACTACTAAAAGACTCAAGATAAGTGTGAGTACCGAGGATGGCTCTCTCGTAGGATGACAAGGGAGGATCTCCGGTGGAGTATTGTGTTGGTGATTAGTGGACTCGTGTGTGAAAACTATTTTACTAGTGGTGTCCCGTAGGATAGCTTAGCCAAGAGTCAAAGTTGGCTTGCTGCAATAACTCCACCACCTTCTTGAGAATGAGCATGTATAGTAGGTTCTGATGTAAGACTTGCTGAGTACCTTTGTACTCATGTTTGTTTAATTACTGTTTTCAGACAACAACACCGCCCCCTCCGATGGGTTTTATGTAGATCTCGACGTCGATGAGTGACTTGCCACCCAGGTGGTGATCCTGGCCATGGAGTGCCCTATGTAGATAGGCAGGCTACGAGAAGCCTTCTTTCTTTCTAGTGGCTGTACTCAGACTATTTGCTTCCGCATGTATGCTTGTATGACTTGAGTGTCGGGTCATGTGACCCTTACCTGTATGAACATGTTATGTATGGCTCTCTCGAGCCTTTAAATAAAAGTACTTGAGTTGTAGAGTTTTGTTGTCATGCCATGTTGTATTTGCACATATTGAGCATATTGTGTGTATGATTGAAATACTTGGTATGTGTGGGATCCGACAATCTAGTTGTTTATCCTTGGCAGCCTCTCTTATGGGTAAATGTAGTCTAGTGCTCCTCGAGCCATAGTAGTCCGCTACAGCCCGGTTCACCGGAGTCCTGCTAGCCCAACACTACTGCTCAGGACACTTGACTGGGCGGCATGTGTTTCACTTCGTTCATGTGTCTGTCCCTTCGGGGAAATGTCACGCGGTGACATCCGGAGTCCTGCCTAGCCTGCTACAGCCCGGGTTCCCGGAGTCCTGTTAGCCCAGTGCTACAGCCCGGATTCACACGCTGCTGACCGACATGCTCGATGTGATTCATGTATGCCTGTCCCCATAGGTTGGTGCCGCTTTGGGTTCACGACTAGCCATGTCGGCCCGGGTTCTCTGTCATATGGATGCTAGCGACACTATCATATATGTGAGCCAAAAGGCGCAAATGGTCATAGGCCATGGTAAGGCGACACCCGTGGGAATACCGTGCGTGAGGCCGCAAAGTGATATGAGGTGTTACCGGCTAGATCGATGTGACTTGGAATCGGGGTCCTGACAACGTTGGTATCAGAGCCTGACTGCCTGTAGGATTACCAAGCCAAACCAGTCGAAGTTGTGTCTAGAAATGCTGTAGTTATGTAGGGGAATTTATTGTGGGAGGGAACATAAGGCTCTTTTACTCCTTTACCTTATGCCCTCTGATCTGAGTCATTCTCTTCTCATTCTACGAGGATTAAGAACTAGGCCTTGTCATCTATCTATCAGGATGACGAGTTACTATGGTAGAGACTTATAGGATTGCTGATTTCAAGCCTCAGTTCAGTTCCTACTACTTCCATATGTCATAGCTGGCCTCAGAACTTTGATATTGTGATGTTGAGTGGTTATGCCACCATTTTTGCGGGATGTCTCAAATCATTTTGAGCATTTACAGTCGTTATGCTGTCCGAGTCATCCCAGGTTTCTAAATAGTCTGATGCACTTGCAAATCTTTCCTCCATGTTCCCGTTGTATTTTTGGGCCAGATTAAGCACACTAATCGGTGTGTTGAGGTACTCTGTTGCCTTGACGTGTATGTTGGAGCTATTATTATGACCCTAGGTGTCCTTGAGGGAGTCCTGGATTAGGGGGTGTCCGGATGGCCGGACTATACCTTCGGCCAGACTCCTGGACTATGAAGATACAAGATTGAAGACTTCGTCCCGTGTCCGGAAGGGACTTTCCTTGGCGTGGAAGGCAAGCCTGGAAATACGGATATGTAGATCTCCTACCATTGTAACCGACTCTGTGTAACCCTAGCCCTCTCCGGTGTTTATATAAACCAGAGAGTTTTAGTCTGTAGGACGAACAACAATCATACCATAGGCTAGCTTCTAGGGTTTAGCCTCTCTGATCTCGTGGTAGATCTACTCTTGTACTACTCATATCATCAATATTAATCAAGCAGGACGTAGGGTTTTACCTCTATCAAGAGGGCCCGAACCTGGGTAAAACATCGTGTCCCCTGCCTCCTGTTACCATCCGACCTAGACGCACAGTTTGGGACCCCCTACCCGAGATCCACCGGTTTTGACACCGACATTGGTGCTTTCATTGAGAGTTCCTCTGTGTCGTCGCTTTTAGGCCAGATGGCTTCTCCGATCATCAACAGCGATGTGATCCAGGGTGAGCTTTTCTCCCCGGACAGAACTTCGTATTCGGCGCTTTGCACTGCGGGCCAATTCGCTTGGTCATCTGGAGAAGATCGAAAGCTACGCCCCTGGCCATCAGGTCAGATTTGGAAGTTTGAACTACACGGCCGACATCCGCGGATACTTGATCTTCGACGGATTCGAGCCACAGCCGAGCGCGCCGCACTATCATGATGGGCACGATTTAGCTCTGCCGCCGAACAGTGCCCTGGAGGCCGCACCTGTGTCCGCTCCGACCCCTAGCTCGGAGCCGATCACACCAACCAAGGATGGGTGGTTAGACACCGCCTCGGGGGCTGCAATCTCTACAGCGATCGAGCCGAACACCAGCCCTATTCTCTACGAAGCCCGTGACTCCAAGGAGCCGGAATCCTCTCCGGACTCCGAGCCCTCCGCACCCCGACCGATCGAACCCGATTGGGTGCCGATCATGGAGTTCACCGCCGCGGACATCTTTCAGCACTCACCCTTCAGCGATATTCTAAATTCACTAAAGTCTCTCTCTTTGTCAGGAGAGCCCTGTCCGGACTATGGTCGGCAAGGTTGGGATACGGATGATGAAGAAATTCAAAGCCCACCCACCACCCACTTCGTAGCCACTGTCGATGATTTAACCGACGTGCTCGACTTCGACTCCGAAGACATCAACGGTATGGATGCCGATGCAGGAGACGATCAAGAACCAGCGCTTATAGGGCACTGGAAAGCCACCTCGTCATATGATATATACATGGTGGACACCCCAAAAGAAGGCAATGGCGATGGAACAGCGAAGGATGACCCCTCCAAGAAGCAGCCTAAGCGCCAGCGCCAGCGGCGCCGCTCTAAATCCCGCCAAAACAAAAACGGTGATTCCGGCACGGGGGATAATAACACCCCGGACAGTGCCGAAGACAACCACCTCCAGCAAGATTCAGCATAGGAGGATAGAGAAGCCAGCCCTCATGAGAGAGCGGCAGACAGAGAGGTCGAGGACGATAATTATATGCCTCCCTCCGAAGACGAGGCAAGCCTCAACGACGACGAATTTGTCGTGCCGGAGGATCCCGTCGATCAAGAGCGTTTCAAACGCAGGCTTATGGCCACGGCGAGTAGCCTCAAGAAAAAATAGCAACAGCTTAGAGCTGATCAAGATTTGCTAGCCAACAGATGGACTGAAGTCCTTGTGGCCAAAGAGTATGAACTTGAACGCCCCTCCAAGAGCTACCCAAAGTGCAGGTTGCTACCCCAATTAGAGGAGGAAGCACCTAAATCACCAGCGCATGATGCGGCCGACCGGCCACCCCGTGGCCGCGACAGAGAGCCCTCTCGGTCCTCCACTCAAGCCGCACCCCGGTGCCGCTCAAAAAATACCAAGGCATGGGAAAATGCACCAGACCTGCGAGACATATTGGAGGACAAGTCAAGGCAAACAAGATCGATCTACGGATCACGTGGGCGCCCCACGGCACGAGATGGTACTCTTCACGCCGGATATAGTAAATCCGGCCGGGCCGAACACAGTAGACAAAGCTCGTTTGAGCTGCGTCGTGATATAGCCCAGTACAGAGGCGCCGCACACCCACTATGCTTCACAGATGAAGTAATGGATCATCAAATCCTCGAGGGTTTCAAACCCGTGAACATCGAATCATATGATGGCACAACAGATCCTGCGGTATGGATCAAGGACTATCTCCTTCATATCCACATGGCCCGCGGTGATGACCTACACGCCATCAAATACCTCCCACTCAAGCTTAAAGGACCAGCTCGGCATTGGCTTAACAGCTTGCCAGCAGAATCAATTGGCTGTTGGGAGGACCTGGAAGCCGCATTCCTCGACAATTTCCAGGGCACTTATGTGCGACCACCAGACGCCGATGACCTAAGCCACATAATTCAGCAGCCAGAGGAATCGCCAGACAATTCTGGACACGGTTCCTAACCAAGAAAAATCAAATCATCGACTGTCCGGACGCAGAGGCCCTAGCAGCCTTCAAGCATAACATCCGCGATGAGTGGCTTGCATGGCACCTAGGACAGGAAAAGCTGAAATCTATGGCAGCCCTCACGACACTTATGACCCGATTTTGCGCGAGAGAAGACAGCTGGCTAGCTCGCAACAATAACATGACCAAGAGCCCTGGTAATTCGGATACCAAGGACAGCAGTGGCAGGTCACGTCACAACAAGCAAAAGCACCGCATTAACGGCAACAATGTTGAGGATACGGCAGTTAATGCCGGATTCAGAGGCTCTAAGCCCGGTCAGCGGAAAAAGCCATTTAAAAGAAATACTCCGGGCCCATCCAGTTTGGACCGAATACTCGACTGCTCATGCCAGATACATGGCACCCCTGAAAAACCAGCCAATCACACCAACAGGGATTGTTGGGTGTTCAAGCAGGTAGGCAAGTTAAATGCCGAAAGGAGAGACAAGGGGCTGCATAGCGATGACGAGGAGGAGCCTCGGCCGCCGAACAACAATGGACAGAAAGGTTTTCCCCCACAAGTATGGATGGTGAACATGATATACGCAACCCACGTCCCCAAGAGGGAGCGGAAGCGTGTGCTAAGGGACGTGTACGCGATGGAGCCAGTCGCCCCAAAGTTCAACCCATGGTCTTCCTGCCCGATCACTTTTGATCGAAGGGACCACCCCACTAGCATCCGTCATGGCGGATTCGCCGCATTGGTTCTAGACCCAATTATTGACGAATTTCACCTCACTAGAGTCCTTATGGACGGCGGCAGCAGCCTGAACCTACTTTATCAGGATACAGTGCAGAAAATGGGCATCGATCCCTCGAGGATTAAACCCACCAGAACAACCTTTAAAGGCGTCATACCAGGTGTAGAAGCCAATTGTACAGGCTCAGTTACACTTGAAGTGGTCTTCGGATCTCCGGATAATTTCCGAAGCGAGGAGTTAATCTTTGACATAGTCCCGTTCCGCAGTGGCTATCACGCACTGCTCGGGCGAACCGCATTCGCCAAGTTCAATGCGGTGCCGCACTACGCATAACTCAAGCTCAAGATGCGAGGCCCTCGAGGCATCATCACGGTCAATGGAAACACCGAATGCTCTCTCCAAACGGAGGAGCATACGGCGGTTATCGCAGCGGAAGTACAGAGCAGCCTCTCAAGGCAATTCTCCAGTCTGGCCATTAAATGTTCGGACACCATCAAGCGCGCCCGGAGTAACCTACAACAAGACCGCCTGACATGTTCCGAGTAAGCGTAGCAATGCGGCCCCAACCCCAGCCCTCGCGAACTTGTGAAACTAGTGTTGCGCGTACATAACTACGCTCTAGAAATACCATGGGCACAGGGGGAGGGGCACCATCACGGCACGCCCGAAACGCGGCTTAAACCGCACTAGGGGCTACCGATTTCTTAATTTTCTCTTATTTTCAGGACTCCATTCTTCGGAAGGCTTGTCCGGCAGTACAATTGCCGCACAAAAAATACAACCAGGGAAGCAGAAAGCTATGCCGCACTACAGAACTCTAAGGTGGTCTCTATAACGAGTAGTATACCTGTTTCGCATAACATTCCGCAGATCGCCCCTAGAAAGGACATATTTGATAGTCCCATCTTTTGCTTATCGCACTATTTGTATCGTTCTGCTTTGATCGCAGCTTTTCTAAATAAATAATGAATAGCTTCCGTCTATTATTGCATTACCTTTTTTACGAATATATGTTCATTAATGACATGTTGCACCCGTACACTTTGGTACGGCCAATACGCCAGGGGCTCAAGTACCCCACAATACGGCGTGAGAAGTCCGAACACTTTCACAAGTGCGGCACCCCGAACTTATAGCATTATATGCATCGGCTCCGAATCATGTCTTGGGTCAAATGTTGGGTTTGCCCGGCTCCTATGTTTTGGTACCTTATGTTCCATTATATCGACTAAGGTAGCACTAGGAGAACTACTGCGATTGTGCCCAGTTGAGCTGGGCTAAGCACCTCAGTAGAGAAAGCTAAAACTGACCGTCATGATGAGGCGAGAGCTGGTCGCTGTTCAAGAGGTTTTCGAGTCCCTAAAGACTTATGCCACTTAGAGCGAGGAGCCGGCTTTGTCCGGCCTAGGCATTGATAGCGCCCCGAAATCGGACTTCCGAACACTAGGGGCTTCGCCGAAATTTAAAATTATAGAATTCTATGGCTAAGTGAGAGTGTTCAAGCATTATAGTCCGATTGCCTTGTTCGTTGTGTTGAGCGCCTCCCTCGAAGGACCCAAGAATGGGAAAAAGAGCGCTCATGTTTATCCCGAACACCCCAGCACTCGTGCCATGGGGGCAGAAGCCGACGACTCGCCATCTCTCAAATTTGATAAACGGCCGCACAGAAGGTAATATTTTAAATTCAAAAAGCATTGCTTAGCGCACATGAACAAGTTTTCAGCGCACAGGACAAAATGAGCGAGTTCACTGAAAAATTACATTCATGGAACATTCATCCGCCACAAGGCGGGCACCCTTCAGAACGCCCTCATAATACATCTCGGGCTTGCGATGCTCCTTGCCCAGCGGTGGCCCGTCCTTCACAAGCTTCTCATCATCAAGCTTGCCCCAGTGCACCTTCGCACGGGCAAGTGCCCTACGGGCACCGTCGATGCATATGGAGCGCTTGATGACTTTGAGCCTTGGACAGGCCTCCACCAGCCGCCTCACCAGCCCGAAGTAGCTCCCAGGCATGGCCTCTCCAGGCCACAGCCGGACTATGAGGCCCCTCTTGGCCTGTTCGGCCACCTTATGGAGCTGGACCAGCTATTTCAGCTGGTCGCTTAAGGGCACCGGGTGTTCGGCCTCGGCATACTGAGACTAGAACACCTTCTCCGTCGAGCTTCCCTCCTCGGTGCGGTAGAAGGCGGCGGCATCCGACACGCTACGGGGCAAGTCTGCGAATGCTCCTGGAGAGCTCTGGATTCGGGTAAGTGACAAGTAATTCACTTTTACGTGCTTGCTTTGCATAAAGAATGCCTTACCCGCCGCTATCATTTTTATTGCCTCAACCTCCTGGAGGGCCTTCTGGGCTTCGGCCTTGGCAGACTTGGCATCTTCAATGGCCGCCGCGAGCTCGGACTCTCGCGTCTTCGAGTCAAGCTCCAAACTCTCATGTTTTTTCATGAGAGCCTGGAGCTCTTACCGCACCTCGCCAACCCGCGTCTCATGCTTCTCCCGCTCGGTGCGCTCCGTGGCCGCCCTCTTTTCGGCCTCGGACAGTGCTTTCTTACGGGTCGCCACCTCAGTTGTGGCCCCTACAATAGCCGCGTTAATCCTGTCACTTTTCGCAATTGCACCTTTCACATATTTCAATAAGGTATTTCTTACCTTCCTTCTCCTCGAGCTGCTGCTTGGCTAGGCCGAGCTCTTGCTCGGACCGCTCGAGGTTCTACTTCAGCATATCCACCTCCGCAGTCAGTGCGGCGGAGGCCAGCAGCGAAGCCTGCATACACATATTGACTTGATTATGTTAGACTCCTGCGATTATTAGATCCTCTATTCGGCTTTTATTTCCAAACGCCGAACAGAGCATCAGGGGCTACTGTCTATGTGGTAATATTTTTACATATTCTTTACTTACCTCAAATCCTGTTAGAAGGCTGGCATAGGCTTCAGTCAGTCCGCTCTTGGCGGACCAAACCTTCTGGATCACCACACTCATAACAGTGCGGTGCTCGTCGTTGATGGAGGCGCCGTTAAGCGTCTCCAGCAAATTGTCCGGTGCCTCTGGTTGGACGGAGGTCACCGGCTTGGTAGGCTTGCTCCTCTTGGACGGAGGCTGCCTACCGGAGTCCGGAACCGTTGAAGGTTCCGGCGCGGTGTCCGGCTCAAGGCCGGACTTGGAGCCCTTGGGGGTTCTATCCCCTTTACGCCTGGAGTCCGAGAGGTTGCCTTGCGGCGCCTCCAAGACAACCTCCTCCTAGCTTGGAACATGTTGGGATGCCACCTCGGCGCCGTTCGTAGGGTGGGGGGAGGAAGCCATCGGAAGCAAATTCACATCCGACGAGTCCAGGGAGCCGCTCGACGACTCGTCGAGCCCGGCCTTGGGCGGACTGCACAATCATGTTCGACGTAAGGAAAAGCTGTGCAATGTGGGAATACTATGAATCACTCTGGTATCCGGATACATACGATTTCGCCAGGGGCTTGGCCCTATGCAGCCACTCCTGTTCGCCGTCGTCGGCGTTGGTGGAGTAGTCCGGAGGAGGGGTCTTCCCCCTCTTGGACCCTTCGGCCTCCCAGGTTGGGGCGGCCTTCCTTTTCTTCCCTCCCCCCGCTGGGGGGGGGGAGAGGTCTCTTCTTACTCCTCCTCGTCTTCATGGGAGGAGTGCGCCTTGGAGTCGTCGGATGGTGAATCCGACACCTCCTGGCGCCGGGCACTCTTTCGAGTCCCTGTGGCCTTCTTCTTGGCCTTCTTCTCCGGCACCACGTAAGGTGCCAGAACCAGCAGCTTCGCCAAGCAGGCGTCCGCTGGGCCTTCGGGCAAAGGAGCCGGATAGTTGATCTGTCCGGACGTCTCCTGCCAATCCTGTCAAAGGTAAGGGAACTTAGATCCCGCATGGAGTCAAACTATGAAAAACTAATACCCTGTAAAAGGTGAAAATAGCTTGCCGCACGAGCGTGACGCTGCGTGCTGAATCCGCGATCCTCGGTAGTGGATGCGGGGGCCTCGGCGCCCTTGAAAAGCACCTTCCAGGCATCTTCGTACGTCGTGTCGAAGAGCCTGCTCAGAGTTCGGTGGCGCGCTGGGTCGAACTCCCACAGGTTGAAAGCCCGTTGTTGACACGGGAGGATCCGACGGATGAGCATAAAATGGACTACGTTGACAAGTTTGAGATTCCTGTCCACCAGGGTTTGGACGCATGTTTGGAGTCCGGTCAGCTCTCCTTTTTTACCCCACGACAGGCCCATCTCTTTCCAGGAGGCGAGTCGCGTAGGGTGTCCGGATCGGAACTCGGGGGCTGCGACCCATTCAGGGTCGCGCGGCTCGGTGATGTAAAACCACCCCGACTGCCACCCCTTTAGGGACTCCACGAAGGAGCCCTCGAACCATAGGACGTTGGGCATCTTTCCCACCATGGCGCCTCTGCATTCCGCTTGGGTGCTGCGCACCACCTTCGGCTTGACATTGGAAGTCTTGAGCCATAGGCCAAAATGGGGGCGGATGCGGAAGAAAGCCTCGCACACGACGATAAACGCCGAGATGTTGAGGAAAAAATTTGGGGCCAGATCATGGAAATCCAGGCCATAGTAGAACATGAGCCGCTGGACAAATGGGTGGAGAGGGAAGCCTAGTCCATGAAGGAAATGGGGGAGGAACACCACCCTCTCATGGGGCCTAGGGGTGGGGATGAGCTGCCCCTCTTCGGGAAGCCGGTGCGCAATGTCGTTAGACAAGTATCCGGTCTTCCTCAGTCTTTTGATGTGTCCCTCCATGACGGAGGAGACCATCCACTTGCCTCCCGCTCCGGACATGGCTGGAGAAGGTTGAGGTGGGGTGTGCGGACTTGGGCGCTAGAGCTCGAGTGCGCGGAAATGGATAGGCAAAGGAGGAAGAAGGCGTGGATGAAAAGGTGGATCCTTATCCCCTTATATGGGCGGACGCGACTATGCGCCCCCACCAGCCTGGTAAAACTCGCTTATCTCCCAAGCGCCATAGTCAATGGCGCGGTTGGGTTACCCACACCCGTATTGATGAGAATCCCGGAATAAGGGAACACGATCTCTGCTTTAATAAGACGTGCCAAGGAAACCGCCTCACTAAACGCGCTGAGGTGGGACAGTAAAACGATTCGAATAAAGACTTGGCCGTGGTGTGATGTCACGCTACGGAATACATCAGCAGATTAGATTTGTGTAAATATTATTCTCTCTATGGCAATATGTGGAAACTTATTTTTGCGGAGCCGGACACTACCTTTGTGTTCAAATTCTTCTATGAAGTACTTGGAGGAGGAACCCGCCTTACAATGCCGAAGACAATCTGCGCGCCGGACTTGTCGTCATTGAAGCCTGGTTCAGGGGCTACTGAGGGAGTCTTGGATTAGGGGGTGTCCGGATGGCCGGACTATACCTTCGGTCGGACTCCTGGACTATGAAGATACAAGATTGAAGACTTCGTCCCGTGTCCGGAAGGGACTTTCCTTGGCGTGGAAGGCAAGCTTGGCGATACGGATATGTAGATCTCCTACCATTGTAACCGGCTCTGTGTAACCCTAGCCCTCTCCGGTGTCTATAAACCAGAGAGTTTTAGTCCATAGGACGAACAACAATCATACCATAGGCTAGCTTCTAGGGTTTAGCCTCTCTGATCTCGTGGTAGATCTACTCTTGTACTACCCATATCATCAATATTAATCAAGCAGGACGTAGGGTTTTACCTCCATCAAGAGGGCCCGAACCTGGGTAAAACATCGTGTCCCCTGCCTCCTGTTGCCATCCGACATAGACGCACAGTTCGGGACCCCCTACCCGAGATCCGCCGGTTTTGACACCGACAGTCCTAGAGAACCACCCAGTAATCTAGCAATGCTTTGTGTCCCAAGTGTGATGATTCTGGCCATCATTCTCGAAAGCATCCCGCGATGCTACTTAGTAGTAGGTATTCTACTCCTGGGTTTCTGAACCCGAGATTCACCCTACTTACTTCATGTTGATAGTGATATTAGTAACCTTGCAATAGTCCTCGAGGTCCGTGGTATTTCCTTCTTCCAAATACCATCAACCATTAAGGCAGAAGTTCTTTGAACCAAAAGATCACCATTAGAGTACTCATGAGGAGTTCTCCATTCATAATTGTGATTCCGCCAGTTCTACCTTTCTGCATGGGTTATCCGGAAGAAATATGTTGAACTCGTTCGACATACTAATGTATGCATCCACAACTCAGAAAGTTATATGTTCCTTTTGTCCCCCTTTAGTTATATTCCGACCTTCATCTATCAATTGATAGTCAAGAGTATGTGAGCATTCGTTCATCGGTGCCTATCATTCTTGTGGTCCGTCAAACCATTCTAGTCCAGAATGACTAGGAGAAACAAACTCTAGTACCTCATCCATTTCTAGGATTGGGTCAAAGCAGTTGTATTTTGCAGATCAAATGCAATCAAGCTATTGGTCTGTTCTACCCTGTAGTATTATCCACTTTATGTTAGGAATGTCATGAGAATTGCACCTTACCTTATGAATTCTTGACATAGTGATACTTCTCACCATCATTATTCATTCCTCGTTGTCGTGTTGTCGCAACCGGAATACCGACAAGTGAATCGTGATGTCTGAAATCAATACTCCTAGCAACCCTTTGCTTGGTAGTTAATGCACATTAATATCATTCTTAGTGTGCTGCTTATTGAATCATTACCCTAAGGTTGATCGTGCTACCTAGTCCTTATTTCCTGGTGCACTCTTCGATCAACGGGTTAGGATTTTGCCAAACCCTTGCTCTTTTGATCATATCGTCTTGCCCTGAAAAGCAAGATTGATCTCAAGCTTAGTATCATGTCGGTGGTTCATGATTTTCCGAATATCTTCTCGGAAGTATTACTAGGTTGTCACCTGACCGCTATGTGGAGTTCGTGATCAAGTTGGTTTCTTGCAAACTAGCCATTCTCCAAGAATCTGTGTCGATTACCCCCCTGAGCTAGTTGGTTAAGCTAAACAATAACTTGGAGAGTTGGAAGATAAAAGCTTGCCAGCTTAGTTCGTCTCAAGGGATATATTTGCGTGTGTTGAAGATAGATGATATCTTCATCGATTGGTCCCTGTGATCAGTTGTTGGACCTATTTGTCGTATCAAAACTTTGATTTGAGTATGGGTTATCGTCAAGTCAAATCAGAACCAACGATGTTCGTAATGTTGTCTTACTTGTGGTTGATCCCTCGAGCATACACCATTACATCTTTGGTCTGACCAATGCTATCACCGTGTTCACATGATGGTGGAAGTCCAGTGATATGGAAATTCCGATGAGTTGCTGTTGAACCCATCAGCAGCATTTTTTCTCCCCCATGACTCATGTTGAACATCAACTTAGTGTTGGAAACTTGTGTAAGCATTTCTTCGTGTTTCGTTCATGAAACATATGTTTGAATGAAAGTAGTGACTTCCTCTAATTCATGTGCATCTAATGCAAGTTGCCGCCGTGGATTCGAGAAAGTCAATGTTGCTTCCTCTGGAATCATCCCAAATCGGTCATGCATACGTGCAAAGTATTCTATGGTTTGGAGACTTGCAACCTTCATTCTACATGTGTCCCTAACACACCAATCCACTGACTGATTTGTTTTAGAAAAAGGAGTTAAGTGCTAATCCATGGTAATGCACAAGATTTCGTTATCCGCGATGATGGTTCCCAACCCGAACTCGGTAATGTTTTATTATAAGACTATCATGTGGTCATGCTTGTATAAGACAATGTGTTCACATGTATGTAGCAGAACCGGCTCATGTTTTGGAGCTTGCTATCGTAGTTCATTTCCCGAGAATCTCGCAACATCATCTCGTCGATTTGTGTTGCAACCTTTCCTTTTGAGACATGTTGTCTGAACAGTTATGTTACCAACCAGATCTGAATCTCAGGCAGATATGATGGTTGTAGTGTTTCCCAAGAACTATAATATTGGTCTCTGTAACCCGGTAAAGTGGATGTCGTGGCCAACACACCCAGCCAGAAGACCTATTATCGTAGTATCTTGATTGAGAAAGTTGGCCATAAGGATTCCGTAGGATTTACTTCCGTAGTTATTCCTTATGGATTCTTGCGCTCCCGAAGTCCGACCTTTTACTTGGTGTCCTAGATACCAAACCATATCCATAAATGGGTTACGCTAGCACATCAAGGAGAACATTAGAAGCGGAGTGCTAAATGTCTCTCGGTAGATCATCTGGATTTCGTTTCCTTGGCCTCGCTAAGGTGAAACCTGAGAAAGTGTTGTCGTCCTTTACATCTGCATTGTCCATCACTATTCATCATGGTAGTATGATGTGTTGCCAGGATCCCCGACACGGATGTTGGTAAGACCTTGATGAGTATGGTAATGCTCAAGTTCTTGAGAGCACGCGCAAGCAAAATCATCCCTTGCGTTGTCTTCAACAAGGTAGTCCACATCATCCATTCGAATCCGGATATGCCATTCCTTTGAACTCCGCCAAACGATCGATTGTGATTGCCTTAGGCTGGTATAAAGAGTTTCAATGATCTATGGATCAAAAGTAATTCTTTTTGCCACTTAAGGGAATAGTTCTTCGAGTCACCTTCCCCGAGGTGCCCCATTTTGGAATCATGGCAATTTCCCTCACTACTTTGAAACCCTTGTCAAATTGTTTCTTCTGTCGCTCCTGATGCAAGTTTTGCCTCTCAGCTCCAAAGATGTTTCTATGTCTCATCCCGTGAGTTGATCTTGTGATCATCAAGATGATCCTAGGTTGCTCGAACCTCAAGAAGATTGATTCTTCTAAAATCCTCCCTTTCTTCTCGTTGTCATGTTGGATGTAGTTTTCAAAGCAAGACGTCGAGATCAAGGTGATGCAATGAATCAACACCCTCGAGAAAGACATCTAGATCGTGAAGATTGTGTTAGCTTGTGTCCCTTTGTCTTCTTACCTCACGTCTTGAATCTCGGGACGAGATTCTTGTTTAGTGGGATGAGTTGTCACATCCCTAGCTTCTGGTTTTGCTCTAAGCTAGCTTCATGTGTGCATCATGTCTAAATTTTGAAAGTTGAAATGAGGAAAGTGAGAGCCTCAGAAATCATTTTAAAAGAAGGGCAAGAACCCTTTAAATTGCATTCATTGTTTCCAAAATGCCTTCATAAATGTTTGATAATTTTTGGCATGGCTTTGAGACCAAACCAAAAATAGTGAAACTTTTTGAGGAATATTTTGGGCACTGAATTTAAACCACTATTGTATTTGAATTTGAATTTATATTCCTAGTATATGGAATGTATCCTCAAACGCCTCTGAAATATTTGTGTGCCTTTGTAAAATCCTATCTAAGCCACATAAATATTTACAGAAAGTTTGGCACTGGTTTGAAATTGTTTTGAATTTGGAATCAGTGGCAAATAAATAAATAAAAACAAGCAAAACAAAAAGGGAAACATGGAATCATAAACCTACCTGGCACTTGCGCAGCCCACCTAGCGCCCCAACCGGCCTAGCACGGTGACAGCCCAACCGGCCCGACTGGCCCAGTGGCCGGTCATCGTTCTCCTCTTGCCAGGAGGACGCAGCACGCGTGGTCGACGCACGGCGGCACGTGCCTCGCTAGCTCCTGCTAGCCGCCGACGCCCTGGATGCCCCTATGCACGCCACGCAGCCTCCCCGACCGCCTCTCACTCTCTCTCGAGCTCTTCCCCCTCCACTGCTCTCTCTCCCTCTCATGCCCGAACGCAGTCGTCGCCGCCGCTCGCCACCACCGCGGCCACTGCACTCCCCACGCCCTGTCGCAGTCCCAAATCGCTCCGCCAGGACGCCTCGCTTCTTCAAGCCAAATAACACCACCCCGGACGGCCTACAGTGACGCCCCTGAGCTTGTCTTCCTCACCGGCATCTGAAGATCACCGGTGTCGATTCGCCGTCTCCGACGCATCCCCAAGCCCACTGATCTGCTGGTCGACCTCCCTGTGAGCTCCCCTTCGGTTCTCCCCTAGTCCCGTAGTCCCGCTCGTCCCCTAGCTAGCATGCTGCCATGGCCGAAGCTTTTCCGCCGCCAGCCATGTTGCCGCCGTCGAGCTAGTCACTGGAGCTCATGTCCGAGCACTCCATCGTGCTCAGCACGCTCCCCGTAGCACATATCACTCCACCACCATCCTCCCCATGCACCACAACACGATCCCGCACGCAACCGAACTCCGGCCGCCGCCGTGAGGTTGTTTCCGGTGAGCTCTGGTCACCCCATGACCTCCCACCTACTCCCCTGGATGCGGGCGAGCAAGGGCTACGTCCTAGTGCCCTCGGCACGTGCAGCCGACGCCCGTAGCGCGTTTCCGGCGTGCCTCCGCCGCGCTGGATGGTCGTCGAAGGACTAAACCCGGCCGTGCTGACATGGCCAGGTTAATTAGGCGTTAACCACCTCTTAATCAAACCCAAGAGTCACAGACAGTCGGGCCCCACCTCATAATTAACCACAGGGTTATTCCCTACTTAATTTAAGCTAATGCCCGTGACTCCACCTGTCGGTTTGACCTTGCCACGTCAGCATTGACCTGGCCCCACTGGTCAGCCTCTGCTGCTCACGCTGTTACACTAACAAGCGGGGCCCACAGTCAGGTTTGACCCTGGTCAGCCACGGTTGACCTGGTGACGTCATGTCGCTGTCATGCAAACGCAGAAATGATTTTCTGGATTAAAAATAATTCAGGAATTCCAGAAAATAGTTAAAACTTCAAAAAATCATAGAAAATAATCTATAACTCCAATGGAAATAATTTATATATAAAAAATGATCAGAAAAATCCAATCTATCCATATGTACTGGTTTCATGAATGTTAGAGCAACTTAACCTTGTTGTTTAGGTCAAACATGTTAATGCACTTATATGAACCCATAACTTGAGTTTGTATTTGAATCTTGGGTTAAAATAAGCTCAAAACCTTCTGGTTGTAGTTGCATTAGCCCAACACACTCATATTGCCATGTCATGATCATGCATCATATTGTGCTTTGCATTGATTGTGTTTCCTCTCTGTTGCCGGTGGTTGTCCCCTCTCGATAGACGTATCCTGACGATGAGTTTGATGACATCGATGAAGAACTATAATATCTTCAGAAGTGCCACGCAAGCAAAACCCCCTTGTTAATTCCGATACAATCCCCCTCTCTTGCTCCTGCTCTCTTTTACCGCATTAGGACAACACCGTTTCAACTGTTACATGCTGCGGTAGATGAACCCCTTTCCTTTGCATGACCTGTCGTTGCCACAGTAAATAGATGAAACCCACTAGCATGAGTAGGAGTTGTTTGAGCCCTAATGTGCCTACTCATTCATGCTTGTTTGTCATGCCTGCTATTGCTTAGAGTTGTGTCAGGTCTGATTCATCGGGGATGAATTGGAAAGTTGTGAACATGTCCTACTGTGTGTGAGCTAAGTGTGTTGAACACGATTTGGTAAAGGTATCGATGAGAGGCCATGTAGGAGTACATGGTGGGTTGTTTCATTGGAATCGTCCTTAAGCACCAAGATCTGTATGTGTGATTTAAGAATCAGTTACTACCATGCATTGGGATCCTTAATTGACCCTCTCGGCTTCTTAACCACCCTAGTCCTCTGTCCAGGAGTTGCAATTAGTTTCTGGTGTTTGTAGGATATGTGTTGGCGGCCGTGCGTAGCATTGACCCCAGGGGTGGGCTATGATGCGGTAGAAACACCGTGGCCGGGTATACCGGGCGCCCGTTTGGTGTCTCGGAACCCTGTACACATCATTCGGCGCCGTATGTGGAAACCTCGGCCGGACTCCCTGCGGATGGAACCTGGATAGGCGATAAACCTGGACTAGAGACTTGAGTGTTAGGTAGGCCGTGGCCGACACCCTCATTGGGCTTCCGCTTGAAGGTTGCCGAGTACATGTCGTGTAAACGACGGTAAGTGGTGAGAGCGTGTATGAAGAAGTACACCCCTGCAGGGTTAACATCATCTATTCGAATAGCCACGTCTGCGGTAAAGGACTGCTTGGTTGCCTATACAGTTCATAGATAACTTGAAGTGGATACTCTAAAACTCACAAGATAAGCGTGAGTGCTATGGATGGCATTCTCGTAGGGAGACAGGAGTAGATCCATAGTGGTGTATTGATATGGTGAATATGTGGACTCGTGTGCGCCGCCTCAAAAGAGTTGCTTGCAGTCGTAGTTCAGGTTAGCCACTGAGTCAAAGCTGGCTTGCTGCAGTTAAACTCCACCACACTCTTTATTGATACCGATGCATATGTAGATAGTTCTGATGTAAGTCTGATGGGTATATTTATACTCACGTTTTCTTAATTTATGTTTTGCAGAGAGACGTCAGTCTCGCTAGTAGTTCCGTGTGGGCGTCGACGTTTAGCTTGCTACCTCAGCTACGATCGTGTGCCCTCGGCAGGATCTGGTAGATTGTCAGGCTTCTTAGCCTTTTTCATTTGTAGATGTCTGTACTCAGACATGTTAAGCTTCCGCATGTGCTTTGATTTGTATGCTATGATTGTTGGGTCATGCGACCCATGTTTGTAATATCTCGCTCCTCGGAGCCTAATGAATAAATACTCGAGTCATAGAGCTATGTTGTGATGCCATGTTGTATTTACACATATCGAGCATATTGTGTGTATGATTGAAATGCTTGGTATGTGTGGTATCCGACAAACTAGTTGTTTATGCTTGGAAGCCTCTCTTATGGGGAAATGTAGTCTAGTGCTTCCATGAGCCATAGTAGTCCGCTACAGCCCGGTTCACCGGAGTCCTGCTAGCCCAGCACTACTCCTTAGGACACTTGACTGGCCGGCATGTGTTTCACTTTGTTCCTGTGTCTGTCCCTTCGAGGAAATGTCACGCGGTGACATCCGGAGTCCTGCCTATCCTGCTATAGCCTGGGTTCCCGGAGTCCTGTTAGCCCAGTGCTACAGCCCAGATTCACACGCTGCTGACCGACATGCTCGATGTGATTCATGTATGCCTGTCCCCATAGGTTGGTGCCGCTTTGGGTTCACGACTAGCCATGTCGGCTCGGGTTCTCTGTCATATGGATGCTAGCGACACTATCATATACGTGAGCCAAAAGGCACAAACGGTCACGGGCCATGGTAAGGCGACACTCGTGGGAATACCATGTGTGAGGCCGCAAAGTGATATGAGGTGTTACCGGCTAGATCGATGTGACTTGGAATCGGTATCCGCTTCCCAGAATCAATGATCTGTATGATCAGCTTCCCAGAATCAACGATATGTATGAACAGCTCGCTGGATCCTCGGTCTTTTCCAAGATGGATTTGAGGTTGGGCTACCATCAAATCAAAATCAGAAACGGGGACATTCCCAAAACGGCATTTGTTACTCGTTATGGCCAATACGAGTACACAGTCATGTCCTTCGGTTTAACCAATGCCCCAGCCACCTTCTCTCAGTTAATGAACTCGGTCTTCATGGAGTATTTGGATAAATTCGTCATAGTATACCTCGATGATATACTCATCTACTCTAAGAATGAAGAGGAACATGCCGAACATCTAAGGTTGGTATTGACGAAACTTCGAGAGCATCGCCTTTATGCCAAATTCTCCAAGTGTGAATTTTGGTTGCTAGAAGTGACCTATCTAGGCCATGTGATCTCTGGTAAGGGTATTGCTGTCAATCCCGAGCGAGTTCAAGCCGTCCTTGATTGGACTCCACCTGAGACGGTCAAGCAAGTTTGGAGCTTCCTTGGCTTAGCGAGCCATTGCCGCCGCTTCGTCGAGAATTTCTCCAAGGTTGCTAAACCTCTAACTGAACTCCTCAAGAAAGATAAAAAGTTCGAGTGGACCCCACAGTGCGAGTTCAGCTTTCAGGAACTGAAAAGACGCCTGACATCTGCTCCTGTACTGGTACCACCAGATTTCTCCAAGGACTTTATTATCTATTGCGACGCCTCACGACAAGGACTAGGTTGCATACTCATGCAAGATCGTCAGGTAATTGCCTATGCCTCACGACAATTACACCCACATGAGGAAAACTATCCCACACATGATCTAGAGCTTGCAGCTGTACTCCATGCACTCAAAACTTGGCGACATTACCTTCTCGGTAATCGTTGCGAGATCTTCACCGATCACCAAAGTTTGAAATATATCTTCACCCAATCGGATTACGACTTAGAAATAACTTACACCCCGAGCGAGGCCAATGTCATGGCTGATGCGCTAAGTCGTAAATCCTATTGTAACAACCTGATGTTACAACAAAGTCAACCACTTCTCCATGAGGAATTTCGTAAGCTTAATCTTCACATTGTTCCTCGAGGATTCCTATCCACCCTGGTGGCGAAGCCTAACGTTACGGATCAAATCATAGCTGCCCAGAAGTGTGATAAGGGCATATCCCGGATTAAGGAAAACATTGCTAGCGGAGTTGCTAGATGTTTTTCCATGGATGAGCGAGGTGTTGTCTTCTTCGAGAACCGCTTGGTGGTTCCCAAGAAACAATATCTATGCTAGTTGATTCTTAAGGAAGCTCATGAATTCCCTCTCACCATTCATCCCGGTAGTACTAAAATGTATCAAGACCTACGCTAGAGGTTTTGGTGGACTAGGACGAAGAGAGAAATTGCTCAATACATTGCTAGTTGCGATGTCTGTCGTCATGTTAAAGCAGAGCACCAACGGCCTACTGGCACCCTTCAACCTTGGGCTATTCCTGAGTGGAAATGGGATAAAATCAGTATGGATTTCATTACTGGGTTTCCCAGGACCAAGAGAGGGAATAATGCTATCTTCGTCGTGATCGACTGTCTTTCCAAAGTAGCCCATTTCCTACCTGTTCGTGAGAGTATCACCGCTAGCCACCTAGTTGACCTATACATCTCCCGAATAGTGTCTCTTCATGGTGTCCCATTGGAAATTAACTTAGACCGTGGTAGTCTCTTCACCTCTCGATTTTGGGAAAGGTTCCAAAATGCTATGGGAACTCGTCTCTCTTTTAGCACCGTCTTCCACCCTCAATCAAGTGGTCAAGTAGAGCGAGTCAATCAAATTCTGGAAGATATGCTCCGAGCTTCTATCATCTCATTCGGAATGGGTTGGGAGAAATGCCTTCCATTCATGGACTTTTCTTATAACAATAGTTATCAAGCTAGCCTGGGCAAAGCTCCTTTCGAAGTTCTCTATGGACGGAAATGTCGAACGCCTCTTAACTGGTCAGATACCGGGGAAAGACAACTCTTTGGCCCGGATATGATTCTGGAAGCAGAAGAGCAGGTTCGCGTTATTCGTGAGAAATTGAAAACAGCCCAATCTCATCAAAAGAGCCAATATGATCGTAAACATAAGTTCATGTCTTACGAAGTCGGCGATAAGGCTTACCTTCGGGTTACTCCGTTAAAGGGAACCCATCGCTTCAGTATCAAAGGCAAATTGGCTCCTCACTACATTGGACCCTTTCACATTCTTGCCAAATGAGGAGAAGTTGCCTACCAATTGGAACTACCTCCGCATCTTTCCAGAATTCACGATGTCTTCCACGTTTCTCAACTCAGGCGTTGCTTCGCGGATCCTATCCATGGAGTGGACCACGAAACGCTTGATCTACAAGATAACCTCTCATATCAGGAATATCCCGTTCGTATCCTTGATCAAGCCGAGCGTACCACTCGACGCCGTAACATCAAGTTTCTCAAGGTTCAATGGTCACACCATTCTGAGAAAAAGCTACTTGGGAAAGGGAGGATCATCTTCGACTCGAGTACCCCACCTTCTTCCCGGAGGATCCTAAATCTCGGGACGAGATTCTTTTGAGTGGGGGTGAGTTGTCACACCCTAGCTAGTTCATGCATTAGAGTGATGCATCATGTCTACTTTTACAGAAACTTGAAATGGGGATGACAGAACCCCCAGCACCCCCTGGAAACAACTAGGGTTTACTAATTTTTTTTTCAATGAACCCAAAATGCCCTTCACAAAATGTTCATCATTTCTGGATTGGGCTTAAAACCCTGGCAAAAATGGTGCACTCTGTCCTAGGACATTCTGGATTCTTTGAATTAAATCATAAGTATTTGAATTTGGGCATTTAAATGCTATAAAATATTTCAAATGCTCAAATAATTCTGGAAATAAGTGTGGGCTCTTGGAAATAATCTGAACAGAGCCTATGATTATTTTCAGGATTTTGTAAGTGCCTAAGTATTTTTAATAAAGCCACAAACTTATAGAAAAATAGAAAAACAGAAATAAAAGAGGAGCAGGAAACTTATCTGGCCGCAGCCCACCTGGCCGGCCCAACACAGTGCTGGCCCGTGTCAGCCAGCTGCTTCTCCCTCGCCAGGCAGGCACAGAGGTGACGCCGGCGAGCACGAACTCGCCATGGTGTCAGCTGCTTGCCGCCCGCGAGGCCAGGACACCTGGGCGAGCTCCACGTCGCCGCCCCGACCCCGTGGACATTTCATTCGCCCCCTGTGTCTCTCCCTCGCTCCCTCGAAGCCATGGCCGACGCAGCCGCCGCCGTCTTGCCGCCGTAGCCGCAGCCACCGTCGTCCCCGTGTCACCCCACCGTGCCCACGAGCTCCGCAACATCAACCTCGACCTCCTCGACAAGCCACGAAGCCTCGGACGCGCTACAATGCTGCCAACGCTGCCGTTCCGCTTGTCGGTCACCAAAGATCGTCGCCGACGATTCGCCACCTCCCAAGCTTCCCCGAGCCCGCTTCGACGCCCGCTGCACTCGCCGTGAGCTTCTCTCTCTTCTCCCACTAGCCACGTCGCTCGAGCTGCCCTCTAACCCCGTTGGCCATCACGGCCGAGAGCTCGGCTCCGCCGGCCATGTCGCCGCCGTGGCCACAGGCACGTAAGCTCGATTCCGCGTCACCACACTCACCACGTTCCCAGGAGCCTAACGCACCACTCCCCGCGCCTCGCCGTGCCCCGTAGCTTCGGGTTCATCCTCGCCCGAACTCCGGCGACCGCCAAGGTCGTCGCCGGCGTCGTTCCTGGCCTCCCCGAGCTCCACTTCCACCACCAAACGCTACGGCTTGCTCCCAGCTACGCATAGGACCAAACCACAGTCGATTTGGTCGACTGTGGGCAAAACCCGAGCTCCTCCGCCGCATCTTCGTCGCCGGCGTCAAGCCGCCGGCGTGTTGACCATGTCTGACCCGTGTGGGCGCGAGTTAACTTCCCCCCTGAGCCTATGACAGGTGGGGCCGACCTGTTAATTAGGTTAGGATTAGTGCTAACTAATTTTAGTTAGTTTAAGTCACTGACATGCGGGCCCAGGCCCCACTGACAGTTAGTTAGTATTAACTAAACTCCGTTAGTTAGCTGAGACACTGACAGACCGCGCCCACCTGTCAGGTTTAACCTGAGCTGGCGCCTTTGACTCGCTGACGTCACAGTGACGTAGTGCTGACGCAATTATTCATTTTCTGGATTTATTTTTCTATAGGAAATTCCAGAAAATAGCCTAAACTTCTAAAAATCATAGAAAATCAACCATAGCTCCAAATCAAACAAATTATATATGAAAAATGATCAGAAAAATTCAATCTATCCATCTGTAATGGTTTCATGCATGGCAAAACACTTTAACCTTGCTGTTTAGGTGAAACAAGCTAATACACTTATTATGCATAAGATCTTAAGCTTTCATTTGAATCTTTGATTCAAATGGGACCCTTTCAACTTGTTTCACATTGCATTAGGCAGGACACATAATTTTGCCATGTCATAGCATGCATCATATTGTTGCATATTGCCATGTGTTGATTATACTCTGTGGTGTCTTTCGTGGTAGGTTCTGCCTCCGAGGATATCTCTGAGTATCCAACTGAAGGGCAGTACCCTACTACCACTCCATCAGGCAAGCAGCCCCATTGATCATATCGATACAATCCCATGTTCTCGTCTCTGCTCTCATTTACTCCATTAAGACAACAACGTTTCAAACTGCTGTGTGCTATGGTAGTTGAACCCTTATCCTCTGCATGACCTGTCATTGCCACAGTAACTAGATGAAACCCACTAGCATGTGTAGGAGTTGATTAAGCCATGTATGTGTTTCCTACCTTGCTATGCCTGCTATGCTTAGCCTTGTGTCAGGTCTAGTTCATCTGGGTGATGGGCTAGAGTGAAATGATTATGTCGGTAATGTGAGGGATGTGTTGAACATGATTTGGTAAAGGTATCGATGAGAGGCCATGTAGAAGTACATGGTGGGTTGTTTCATTTAGGCCGTCCATAAGAACTGAGATCTGTATGCGTGATCTAAGATTCAGCTACTACCACACATTGGGCCCTGAAATATGACCTCGCTCGACTTACTGACCCCTCTCGTCCTCTGTCCAGGAGTTGCAACTAGTTTCTGGTGTTTGTAGGTTATGTGTTGGCGGCCGTGCATAGCGCTGACCCTAGGGGTGGGCTATGACGCGGTAGACACACTATGGCCGGGTATGCCGGGCACCCGTTTGGCGTCTCGGGACCCTCTACACATCATTTGGGGCCGTTGAGGACACCCCGTCCGGATTTCCTTGCGGATGGAACCTGAATAGGCGATAAACCTGGACTAGAGACTTGTGCGGTTAGTCAGCTCATGGTCTACACCCACGCCGGCTTTCGCTTGAAGTCTGCCGAGCACATGTCGTGTGCAGACGCTAAGTGGTGGAAACATGTGTGACGAAGTACACCCCTGCAGGGTATAAAACTATTCGAATAGCCGCGTCTGCGGTAAAGGACTACTTGGTTGCCTATACAGTTCATAGACAAGTTAATGGTTACTACTAAAAGACTCAAGATAAGTGTGAGTACCGAGGATGGCTCTCTCGTAGGATGACAAGGGAGGATCTTCGGTGGAGTATTGTGTTTGTGATTAGTGGACTCGTGTGCGAAAAATATTTTACTAGTGTTGTCCCATAGGATAGCTTAGCCATGTTGGGTTTCGTAGTAATTTCAAAAAATTTCCTACGCGCACACAGGATCATGTGATGCATAGCAACGAGAGGAGAGTGTTGTCTACGTACCCAACGCAGACCGACTGCGGAAGCAATGACACGACGTAGAGGAAGTAGTCGTACGTCTTCACGATCCAACCGATCAAGCACCGAAACTACGGCACCTCCGAGTTCGAGCACACGTTCAGCTCGATGACGATCCCCGGACTCCGATCCAGCAAAGTGTCGGGGAAGAGTTTCGTCAGCACGACGGCGTGGTGACGATCTTGATGAACTACAGCAGCAGGGCTTCGCCTAAACTCCGCTACAGTATTATCGAGGAATATGGTGGCAGGGGGCACCGCACACGGCTAAGGAATCGATCACGTGGATCAACTTGTGTCAACTTGTGTGTTTAGAGGTGCCCCTGCCTCCGTATATAAAGGAGGAGAGGAGGGGAGGCTGGCCGGCCAAAGAGGGAGGCGCAGGAGAGCCCTACTCCCTCTGGGAGTAGGATTCCTCCCCCCAATCCTAGTCCAACTAGGATTCCTCGGAGGGGAAGGGAGAGAGGGGGGCCGGCCACCTTCTCCTAGTCCTAATAGGACTAGGGGAGGGGAAAGAGGCGCAGCCACCTTGGGCTGCCCCTTTCTCCTTTCCACTAAGGCCCATGATGGCCCATATGGCTCCCGGGGGGTTCCGGTAACCTCCCGGTAACCCGGTAAAATCCCGATTTCACCCGGAACACTTCCGATGTCCAAACATAGGCTTCCAATATATCAATCTTTACGTCTCGACCATTTCGAGACTCCTCGTCATGTCCGTGATCACATCCGGGACTCCGAACAACCTTCGGTACATCAAAATGCATAAACTCATAATATAACTGTCATCGTAACCTTAAGCGTGCAGACCCTACGGGTTCGAGAACAATGTAGACATGACCGAGACATGTCTCTGGTCAATAACCAATAGCGGGACCTGGATGCCCATATTGGCTCCTACATATTCTACGAAGATCTTTATCGGTCAGACCGCATAACAACATACGTTGTTCCCTTTGTCATCGGTATGTTACTTGCCCGAGATTCGATCGTCGGTATCCAATACCTAGTTCAATCTCGTTAACGGCAAGTCTCTTTACTCGTTCCGTAATACATCATCTCACAACTAACATATTAGTTGTAATGCTTGCAAGGCTTATGTGATGTGTATTACCGAGAGGGCCCAGAGATACCTCTCCGACAATCGGAGTGACAAATCCTAATCTCGAAATACGCCAACCCAACATCGACCATTGGAGACACATGTAGTACTCCTTTATAATCACCCATTTACGTTGTGACGTTTGGTAGTACCCAAAGTGTTCCTCCGGTAAACGGGAGTTGCATAATCTCATAGTTGTAGGAACATGTATAAGTCATGAAGAAAGCAATAGCAACATACTAAACGATCAGGTGCTAAGCTAATGGAATGGGTCATGTCAATCAGATCATTCTACTAATGATGTGACCTCGTTAATCAAATAACAACTCATTGTTCATGGTTAGGAAACATAACCATCTTTGATTAACGAGCTAGTCAAGTAGAGGCATACTAGTGACACTCTGTTTGTCTATGTATTCACACATGTATTATGTTTCCGGAAAATACAATTCTAGCATGAATAATAAACATTTATCATGATTATAAGGAAATAAATAATAACTTTATTATTGCCTCTAGGGCATATTTCCTTCAGTCTCCCACTTGCACTAGAGTCAATAATCTAGATTACACTGTAATGAATCTAACACCCATGGAGCTTTTGGTGCTGATCATGTTTTGCTCGTGGAAGAGTCTTAGTCAACGGGTCTGCAAATTCAGATCCGTATGTATCTTGCAAATCTCTATGTCTCCCACCTGGACTAGATCCCGGATGGAGTTGAAGCGTCTCTTGATGTGTTTGGTCCTTTTGTGAAATCTGGATTCCTTTGCCAAGGCAATTGCACCAGTATTGTCACAAAAGATTTTCATTGGATCCGATGCACTAGGTATGACACCTAGATCGGATATGAACTCCTTCATCCAGACTCCTTCATTTGCTGCTTCCGAAGCAGCTATGTATTCCGCTTCACATGTAGATCCCGCTACGACGCTTTGTTTAGAACTGCACCAACTGACAGCTCCACCGTTTAATGTAAACACGTATCCGGTTTGCGATTTAGAATCGTCCGGATCAGTGTCAAAGCTTGCATCAACGTAACCTTTTACGATGAGCTCTTTGTCACTTCCATATACGAGAAACATATCCTTAGTCCTTTTCAGGTATTTCAGGATGTTCTTGACCGCTGTCCAGTGATCCATTCCTGGATTACTTTGGTACCTCCCTGCTAAACTTATAGCAAGGCACACATCAGGTCTGGTACACAGCATTGCATACATGATAGAGCCTATGGCTGATGCATAGGGAACATCTTTCATATTCTCTCTATCTTCTGCAGTGGTCGGGCATTGAGTCTTACTCAATTTCAAACCTTGTAACACAGGCAAGAACCCTTTCTTTGCTTGATCCATTTTGAATTTCTTCAAAATTTTGTCAAGGTATGTGCTTTGTGAAAGTCCAATTAAGCGTCTTGATCTGTCTCTATAGATCTTAATGCCTAATATGTAAGCAGCTTCACCGAGGTCTTTCATTGAAAAACTTTTATTCAAGTATCCCTTTATGCTATCCAGAAATTCTATATCATTTCCAATCAGTAATATGTCATCCACATATAATATCAGAAATGCTACAGAGCTCCCACTCACTTTCTTGTAAATACAGGCTTCTCCAAAAGTCTGTATAAAACCAAATGCTTTGATCACACTATCAAAACGTTTATTCCAACTCCGAGAGGCTTGCACCAGTCCATAAATGGATCGCTGGAGCTTGCACACTTTGTTAGCTCCCTTTGGATCGACACAACCTTCTGGTTGCATCATATACAACTCTTCTTCCAGGAATCCATTCAGGAATGCAGTTTTGACATCCATTTGCCAAATTTCATAATCATAAAATGCGGCAATTGCTAACATGATTCGGACGGACTTAAGCATCGCTACGGGTGAGAAGGTCTCATCGTAGTCAATTCCTTGAACTTGCCGAAAACCTTTTGCGACAAGTCGAGCTTTGTAGACAGTAACATTACCATCAGCGTCAGTCTTCTTCTTAAAGATCCATTTATTCTCAATCGCTTGCCGATCATCGGGCAAGTCAACCAAAGTCCATACTTTGTTCTCATACATGGATCCCATCTCAGATTTCATGGTTTCTAGCCACTTTGCGGAATCTGGGCTCACCATCGCTTCTTCATAGTTCGTAGGTTCATCATGATCTAGTAGCATGACCTCCAGAACAGGATTACCGTACCACTCTGGTGCGGATCTTACTCTGGTTGATCTACGAAGTTCAGTAGTATCTTGATCTGAAGTTTCATGATCATTATCATTGGCTTCCTCACTAACTGGTGTAGGTGTCACTGAAACAGTTTTCTGTGATGAACTACTTTCCAGTAAGGGAGCAGGTACAGTTACCTCGTCAAGTTCTACTTTCCTCCCACTCACTTCTTTCGAGAGAAACTCCTTCTCTAGAAATGATCCATTCTTAGCAACAAATGTTTTGCCTTCGGATCTGTGATAGAAGGTGTACCCAACAGTTTCCTTTGGGTATCCTATGAATACACATTTCTCCGATTTGGATTCGAGCTTATCAGGTTGAAGCATCGCAGCCCCAAACTTTAAGAAACGACAACTTTGGTTTCTTGCCAAACCATAGTTCATAAGGCGTCGTCTCAACGGATTTTGATGGTGCCCTTTTTAACGTGAATGCGGCCGTCTCTAAAGCATATCCCCAAAATGATAGCGGTAAATCTGTAAGAGACATCATAGATCGCACCATATCTAGTAAAGTACGATTACGACGTTCGGACACACCATTACGCTGTGGTGTTCCGGGGGGCGTGAGTTGCGAAACTATTCCACAGTTTTTCAAATGTACACCAAACTCGTAACTCAAATATTCTCCTCCACGATCAGATCGTAGAAACTTTATTTTCTTGTTACGATGATTTTCAACTTCACTCTGAAATTCTTTGAACTTTTCAAATGTTTCAGACTTATGCTTCATTAAGTAGATATATCCATATCTGCTCAAATCATCTGTGAAGGTGAGAAAATAACGATATCCGCCACGAGCCTCAATATTCATCGGACCACATACATCGGTATGTATGATTTCCAACAAATCTGTTGCTCTCTCCATAGTACCGGAGAACGGTGTTTTAGTCATCTTGCCCATGAGGCACGGTTCGCAAGTACCAAGTGATTCATAATCAAGTGGTTCCAAAAGTCCATTAGTATGGAGTTTCTTCATGCGTTTTACACCGATATGACCTAAACAACAGTGCCACAAATAAGTTGCACTTTCATTATCAACTCTGTATCTTTTGGTTTCAACATTATGAATATGTGTATTACTACTATCGAGATTTAGTAAGAATAGACCACTCTTCAAGGGTGCATGACCATAAAAGATATTACTCATATAAATAGAACAACCATTATTCTCTGATTTAAATGAATAACCGTCTCGCATTAAACAAGATCCAGATATAATGTTCATGCTCAACGCTGGCACCAAATAACAATTATTTAGGTCTAATATTAATCCCGAAGGTAGATGTAGAGGTAGCGTGCCGACCGCGATCACATCGACTTTGGAACCGTTTCCCACGCGCATCGTCACCTCGTCCTTTGCCAGTGCCCGCTTATTCTGTAGTCCCTGTTTCGAGTTGCAAATATTAGCAACAGAACCAGTATCAAATACCCAGGTGCTACTGCGAGCATTGGTAAGGTACACATCAATAACATGTATATCACATATACCTTTGTTCACCTTGCCATCCTTCTTATCCGCCAAATACTTGGGGCAGTTCCGCTTCCAGTGACCAGTCTGCTTGCAGTAGAAGCACTCAGTTTCAGGCTTAGGTCTAGACTTGGGTTTCTTCTCTTGAGCAGCAACTTGCTTGCCATTCTTTTTGAAGTTCCCCTTTTTCTTCCCTTTGCCCTTTTTCTTGAAACTAGTGGTCTTGTTAACCATCAACACTTGATGCTCCTTCTTGATTTCTACCTCCGCAGCTTTTAGTATTGCGAAGAGCTCGGGAATAGTCTTGTTCATCCCTTGCATATTATAGTTCATCACGAAGCTCTTGTAGCTTGGTGGCAGTGATTGGAGAATTCTGTCAATGACGCAATCATCTGGAAGATTAACTCCCAATTGAATCAAGTGATTATTATACCCAGACATTTTAAGTATATGCTCACTGACAGAACTGTTCTCTTCCATCTTGCAGCTATAGAACTTATTGGAGACTTCATATCTCTCAATCCGGGCATTTGCTTGAAATATTAACTTCAACTCCTGGAACATCTCATATGCTCCATGACGTTCAAAACGTCGTTGAAGTCCCGATTCTAAGCCGTAAAGCATGGCACACTAAACTATCGAGTAGTCATCAGCTTTGCTCTGCCAGACGTTCATAACATCTGGCGTTGCTCCAGCAGCAGGCCTGGCACCCAGCGGTGCTTCCAGGACGTAATTCTTCTGTGCAGCAATGAGGATAATCCTCAAGTTACGGACCCAGTCCGTGTAATTGCTACCATCATCTTTCAACTTTGCTTTCTCAAGGAACGCATTAAAATTTAACGGAACAACAGCACGAGCCATCTATCTACAATCAACATAAACAAGCAAGATACTATCAGGGACTAAGTTCATGATAAATTTTAAGTTCAATTAATCATATTATTAAAGAACTCCCACTTAGATAGACATCCCTCTAATCCTCTAAGTGATCACGTGATCCAAATCAACTAAACCATGTCCGATCATCACGTGAGATGGAGTAGTTTCATCGGTGAACATCATTATGTTGATCATATCTACTATATGATTCACGCCCGACCTTTCGGTCTCCGTGTTCCGAGGCCATATCTGCATATGCTAGGCTCGTCAAGTTTAACCTGAGTATTCTGCGTGCGCAACTGTTTTGCACCCGTTGTATTTGAACGTAGAGCCTATCACACCCGATCATCACGTGGTGTCTCAGCACGAAGAACTTTTGCAACGGTGCATACTCAGGGAGAACACTTCTTGATAATTTAGTGAGAGATCATCTTATAATGCTACCGTCAATCAAAGCAAGATAAGATGCATAAAAAGATAAACATCACATGCAATCAATATAAGTGATATGATATGGCCATCATTATCTTGTGCTTGTGATCTCCATCTCCGAAGCACCGTCATGATCACCATCGTCACCGGCGCGACACCTTGATCTCCATCGTAGCATCGTTGTCGTCTCGCCAATCTTATGCTTCCACGACTATTACTACCGTTTAGTAATAAAGTAAAGCATTACATCGCGATTGCATTGCATACAATAAAGCGACAACCATATGGCTCCTGCCAGTTGCCGATAACTTGGTTACAAAACATGATCATCTCATACAATAAAATTCAGCATCATGCCTTGACCATATCACATCACAACATGCCCTGCAAAAACAAGTTAGACGTCCTCTACTTTGTTGTTGCATGTTTTACGTGGCTGCTACGGGCTTAAGTAAGAACCAATCTCACCTACGCATCAAAACCACAACGATAGTTTGTCAAATAGACTCCGTTTTAACCTTCGCAAGGACCGGGCGTAGCCATACTTGGTTCAACTAAAGTTGGAGAGGCAATCGCCCGCAAGCCATCTCTGTGCAAAGCACGTCGAGGGAACCGGTCTCGCGTAAGCGTACGCGTAAGGTTGGTCCGGGTCGTCTCGTCCAACAATACCGCTGAACCAAAATATGACATGCTGGTAGGCAGTATGACTTGTATCGTCCACAACTCACTTGTGTTCTACTCGTGCATATAACATCAACATCATTAACCTAGGCTCTGGTACCACTGTTGGGTTTCGTAGTAATTTCAAAAATTTTCCTACGCGCACACAGGATCATGTGATGCATAGCTACGAGAGGAGAGTGTTGTCTACGTACCCAACGCAGACCGACTGCGGAAGCAATGACACGACGTAGAGGAAGTAGTCGTACGTCTTCACGATCCAACCGATCAAGCACCGAAACTACGACACCTCCGAGTTCGAGCACACGTTCAGCTCGATGACGATCCCCGGACTCCGATCCAGCAAAGTGTCGGGGAAGAGTTTCGTCAGCACGACGGCGTGGTGACGATCTTGATGAACTACAGCAGCAGGGCTTCGCCTAAACTCCGCTACAGTATTATCGAGGAATATGGTGGCAGGGGGCACCGCACACGGCTAAGGAATCGATCACGTGGATCAACTTGTGTCAACTTGTGTGTTTAGAGGTGCCCCTGCCTCCGTATATAAAGGAGGAGAGGAGGGGAGGCTGGCCGGCCAAAGAGGGAGGCGCAGGAGAGCCCTACTCCCTCTGGGAGTAGGATTCCTCCCCCCAATCCTAGTCCAACTAGGATTCCTCGGAGGGGAAGGGAGAGAGGGGGGCCGGCCACCTTCTCCTAGTCCTAATAGGACTAGGGGAGGGGAAAGAGGCGCAGCCACCTTGGGCTGCCCCTTTCTCCTTTCCACTAAGGCCCATGATGGCCCATATGGCTCCCGGGGGGTTCCGGTAACCTCCCGGTAACCCGGTAAAATCCCGATTTCACCCGGAACACTTCCGATGTCCAAACATAGGCTTACAATATATCAATCTTTACGTCTCGACCATTTCGAGACTCCTCGTCATGTCCGTGATCACATCCGGGACTCCGAACAACCTTCGGTACATCAAAATGCATAAACTCATAATATAACTGTCATCGTAACCTTAAGCGTGCGGACCCTACGGGTTCGAGAACAATGTAGACATGACCGAGACATGTCTCTGGTCAATAACCAATAGCGGGACCTGGATGCCCATATTGGCTCCTACATATTCTACGAAGATCTTTATCGGTCAGACCGCATAACAACATACGTTGTTCCCCTTGTCATCGGTATGTTACTTGCCCGAGATTCGATCGTCGGTATCCAATACCTAGTTCAATCTCGTTAACGGCAAGTCTCTTTACTCGTTCCGTAATACATCATCTCACAACTAACATATTAGTTGTAATGCTTGCAAGGCTTATGTGATGTGTATTACCGAGAGGGCCCAGAGATACCTCTCCGACAATCGGAGTGACAAATCCTAATCTCGAAATACGCCAACCCAACATCGACCATTGGAGACACCTGTAGTACTCCTTTATAATCACCCATTTACGTTGTGACGTTTGGTAGTACCCAAAGTGTTCCTCCGGTAAACAGGAGTTGCATAATCTCATAGTCGTAGGAACATGTATAAGTCATGAAGAAAGCAATAGCAACATACTAAACGATCAGGTGCTAAGCTAATGGAATGGGTCATGTCAATCAGATCATTCTACTAATGATGTGACCTCGTTAATCAAATAACAACTCATTGTTCATGGTTAGGAAACATAACCATCTTTGATTAACGAGCTAGTCAAGTAGAGGCATACTAGTGACACTCTGTTTGTCTATGTATTCACACATGTATTATGTTTCCGGAAAATACAATTCTAGCATGAATAATAAACATTTATCATGATTATAAGGAAATAAATAATAACTTTATTATTGCCTCTAGGGCATATTTCCTTCAAGCCAAGAGTCAAAGCTGGCTTGCTGCAATAACTCCACCACCTTCTTGAGAATGAGCATGTATAGTAGGTTTTGATGTAAGTCTTCCTGAGTACCTTTGTACTCACGTTTGCTTAATTTGTGTTTTGCAGAGAGACTTCAGTCTCGCTAGTAGTTCGGCATGGACTTCGACGTTTAGCTTGATACCTCAGCTATGATCTTGTGCCCTCGGCAGGATCTGGTAGATAGTCAGGCTTCTTAGCCTTTTCATTTGTTGATGTCTGTACTCAGACATGTTAAGCTTCCGCATGTGCTTGATTTGTATGCTATGACTGTTGGGTCATGAGACCCATGTTTGTAATATCTTGCTCCTCGGAGCCTAATGAATAAATACTTCAGTTTTAGAGTTATGCTGTGATGCCATGTTGCATTTACACATATCGAGCATATTGTGTGTATGATTGAAATGCTTGGTATGTGTGGGATCCGACAATCTAGTTGTTTATCCTTGGCAGCCCCTCTTATGGGGAAATGTAGTCTAGTGCTTCCATGAGCCATAGTAGTCTGCTACAGCCCAGTTCACCGGAGTCCTGTTAGCCCAGCACTACTGCTCAGGACACTTGACTAGCCGGCATGTGTTTCACTTCGTTCCTGTGTCTGTCCCTTCGGGGAAATGTCACGCGGTGACATCCGGAGTCCTGCCTAGCCTGCTACAGCCCGGGTTCCCGGAGTCCTGTTAGCCCAGTGCTATAGCCCAGATTCACACGCTGCTGACCGACATGCTCGATGCGATTCATATATGCCTGTCCCTATAGGTTAGTGCCGCTTTGGGTTCACGACTAGCCATGTCGGCCCGGATTCTCTATCATATGGATGCTAGCGACACTATCATATACTTATATGATAGTTTGCGCGTTTTGTCTCACGTATATGATAGTGTCGCTAGCATCCATATGACAGAGAACACGGGCCAACATGGCTAGTCGTGAACCCAAAGCGGCACAGACCTATGGAGACAGGCATACATGAATCACATCGAGCATGTCGGTCATGAGCGTGTGAATCCGGGCTGTAGCACTTGGCTAACAAGACTCCAGGGAACCCGGGCTATAGCAGGCTAGGCAGGACTCCAGAAGTCACCGCGTGACATTTCCCCGAAGGGACAAACATAGGAACAAAGTGAAACACATGCCGGCCAGTCAAGTGTCCTGAGCAGTAGTGCTGGGCTAGCAGGACTCCGGTGAACCGGGCTGTAGCGGACTACTATGGCTCGAGGAGCACTAGACTACATTTCCCCATAAGAGAGGCTGCCAAGGATAAACAACTTGTCGGATTTCGGGTTCCGACAGACCCTTAAGGTTCGAACACAGTAATTAAGCAAACATGAGTACAAAGGTACTCAGCAAGTCTTACATCAGAACCTACTATACATGCTCATTCTCAAGAAGGTGGTGGAGTTATTGCAGCAAGCCAGCTTTGACTCTTGGCTAAGCTATCCTACGGGACACCACCAGTAAAATAGTTTTCGCTCACGAGTCCACTAATCACCAACACAATACTCCATCGGAGATCCTCCCTTGTCATCCTACGAGAGAGCCATCCTCGGTACTCACACTTATCTTGAGTCTTTTAGGAGTAACCACTAACTTGTATATGAACTGTATAGGCAACCAAGTAGTCCTTTACCGCGAACATGGATATTCGAATAGTTTTATACCCTGCAGGGGTGTACTTCGTCACACATGTTTCCACCACTTAGCGTCTGCACACAACATCTGCTCGGCAGACTTCAGGCGAAAGCCGATGTGGGTGTAGACCACGACCTGACTAACTGCACAAGTCTCTAGTCCAGGTTTATCGCCTATTCAGGTTGCATCCGCAAGGAAATCCGGCCGGGGTGTCCTCAACGGCCCCAAACAATGTGTACAGGGTCCCGAGATGCCAAACGGGTGCCCGGCATACCCGGCCACAGTGTATCTACCGCGTCATAGCCCACCCCTAGGGTCAGCGCTATGCACGGCCGCCAACACATAACCTACAAACACCAGAAACTAGTTGCAACTCCTGGACAGAGGACGAGAGGGGTCAGTAAGTCGAGCGGGGTCATACTTCAGGGCCCAATGTGTGGTAGTAGCTGAATCTTAAATCACGCATACATATCTCAGTTCTTATGGATGGCCTCAATGAAACAACCCACCATGTACTCCTACATGGCCTCTCATCGATACCTTTACCAAATCATGTTCAACACATCCCTCACATTACCGACATAATCATTTCACTCTAGCCCATCACCTAGATGAACCAGACCTGACACAACTCTAAGCATAGTAGGCATAGCAAGGTAGGAAACACATACATGGCTCAATCAACTCCTACACATGCTAGTGGGTTTCATCTAGTTACTGTGGCAATGACAGGTCATGCAGTGGATAAGGGTTCAACTACCGTAGCACACAGCAGTTTGAAATGTTATTGTCTTAATGCAGCAAATGAGAGCAGAGGCGAGAACATGGGATTGTATCAATATGATCAATGGGGCTGCTTGCCTGAGATTCAAATCCGGCTGGGTGAAGATATATTTCAAACTTTGGTGATCGGTGAAGATCTCGCAACGATTACCGAGAAGGTAATGTCACCATGTTTTGAGTGCATGGACTACAGCTGCAAGCTCTAGATCATGTGTGGGATAGTTTTCCTCATGTGGGTGTAATTGCCGTGAGGCATAGGCAATTACCTGACGATCCTGCATGAGTATGCAACCTAGTCCTTGTCGTCAGGCATCGCCATAGATAATAAAGTCCGTGGAGAAATCTGGTGGTACCTGTACGGGAGCAGATGTCAGGCGTCTTTTCAGTTCCTGAAAGGTGAACCCGCACTATGGGGTCCACTCGAACGTTTTTTCTTTCTTGAGGAGTACAGTTAGAGGTTTAGCAACCTTGGAGAAATTCTCGACGAATCGGCGGCAATAGCTCGCTAAGCCAAGGAAGCTCATGGGGTGTCTCCTTACCATGGCCCGCGACCGTTTGCGCCTTTTTGCTCATGTATATGATAGTGTCGCTAGCATCCATATGACAGAGAACCCGGGCCGACATGGCTAGTCGTGAACCCAAAGCAGCACAGGCCTATGGAGACAGGCATACATGTATCACATCGAGCATGTCGGTCATCAGCGAGTGAATCCGGGCTGTAGCACTGGGCTAACAGGACTCCGGGGAACCCGGGATGTAGCAGGCTAGGCAGGACTCCGGAAGTCACCGCGTGACATTTCCCCGAAGGGACAGACATAGGAACGAAGTGAAACACATGCCGGCCAGTCAAGTGTCCTGAGCAGTAGTGTTGGGCTAGCAGGACTCCGGTGAACCGGGCTGTTGCGGACTACCATGGATCGAGGAGCACTAGACAACATTTCCCCATAAGATAGGCTGCCAAAGATAAACAACTAGATTGTCAGATCCCACACATACCAAGCATTTCAATCATACACACAATATGCTCGATATGTGCAAATACAACATGGCATCACAACAAAACTCTACAACTCAAGTACTTTTATTTAAATGCTCCAGAGAGCCATACATAACATGTTCATACAGGTAGGGGTCACATGACCCGACACTCAAGTCATACAAGCATACAAGCACATGCGAAAGCAAATAGTCTGTGTACAGACACTAGAAAGAAAGAAGGCTTCTCGAAGCCTGCCTATCTACATAGGGCCCTCCATGGCAAGGATCACCACCTGGGTGGCAAGTCACTCATCGACGTCGAGATCTATATAAAACCCATCGGAGGGGGCGGTGTTGTCGTCTGAAAATAGTAATTAAGCAAACATGAGTACAAAGGTACTCAGCAAGTCTTACATCAGAACCTACTATACATGCTCATTCTCAAGAAGATGGTGGAGTTATTGCAACAAGCTAGCTTTGACTCTTGGCTAAGCTATCCTACGGGACACCACTAGTAAAATAGTTTTCGCACACGAGTCCACTAAGCACCAACACAATACTCCACCGGAGATCCTCCCTTGTCATCCTACGAGAGAGCCATCCTCGATACTCACACTTATTTTGAGTCTTTTAGTAGTAACCATTAACTTGTCTATGAACTGTATAGGCAACCAAGTAGTCCTTTACCGCAGACGCGGCTATTCGAATAGTTTTATACCCTGCAGGGGTGTACTTCGTCACACATGATTACACCACTTAGCGTCTGCACACGACACGTGGTCGGCAGACTTCAAGCGAAAGCCGACGTGGGTGTGGACCAGAACCTGACTAACCGCACAAGTCTCTAGTCCAGGTTTATCGCCTATTCAGGTTCCATCTGCAAGGAAAACCGGCCGGGGTGTCCTCAACGGCCCCAAACGATGTGTATAGGGTCCCGAGACGCCAAACGGGCGCCCGACATACCTGGCCACAGTATATCTACCACGTCATAGCCCACCCCTAGGGTCAGCGCTACGCACGGCCGCCAACACATAACCACAAACACCAGAAACTAGTTGCAACTCCTGGACAGAGGACGAGAGGGGTCAATAAGTCGAGCGGGGTCATATTTCAGGGCCCAATGTGTGGTAGTAGCTAAATCTTAAATCATGCATATAGATCTCGGTTCTTATGGACGACCTCAATGAAACAACCCACCATGTACTCCTACATGGCCTCTCATCGATACCTTTACCAAATCATGTTCAACACATCCCTCACATTACCGACATAATCATTTCACTCTAGCCCATCACCCAGATGAACCATACCTGACGCGACTCTAAGCATAGCAGGCATAGCAAGGTAGGAAACACATACATGGCTCAATCAACTCGTACACATGCTAGTGGGTTTCATCTAGTTACTTTGGCAATGACAGGTCATGCAGAGGATAAGGGTTCAACTACCGTAGCACACAGTAGCTTGAAACATTGTTGTCTTAATGGAGTAAATGAGAGTAGAGGCGAGAACATGGGATTGTATCGATATGATCAATGGGGTTGCTTGCCTGATGGAGTGGTAGTAGGGTACTGCCCTTCTGTTGGATACTCGGAGATATCCTCGGAGGCAGAACCTACCACGAAAGACACAACAGAGTATAATCAACACATGGCAATATGCAACAATATGATGCATGCTATGACATGGCAAAATGATGTGTCCTGCCTAATGCAATGTGAAACAAGTTGAAAGGGTCCCATTTGAATCAAAGATTCAAATGAAAGCTTAAGCTCTTATGCATAATAAGTGTATTAGCTTCTTTCACCTAAACATCAAGGTTAAAGTGTTTGTCATGCATGAAACCATTACAGATGGATAGATTGATTTTTCTGATCATTTTTCATATATAATTTGTTTGATTTGGAGCTATGGTTGATTTTCTATGATTTTTAGAAGTTTAGGCTATTTTTTGGAATTTCCTATATAAAAATAAATCCAGAAAATGAATAATTGCGTCAGCACTGCATCACTGTGACGTCAGCGAGTCAAAGGCGCCAGCACAGGTCAAACCTGACTGGTGGACTCGGTCTATCAGTGTCTCAGCTAACTAACAGAGTTTAGTTAATACTAACTAACTGTTAGTGGGGCCTGGGCCCGCATGTCAGTGACTTAAACTAACAAAAATTAGTTAGCACTAATCCTAACCTAATTAACAGGTCGGCCCCACCTGTCATAGGCTCAGGGGGGAAGTTAACTTGGGCCCACACAGGTCAGACGTGGTCAACTCGCCGACGGCTTGACGCCGGCGATGACAGATGCAACGGAGGGGCTCGGGTTTTGCCCACATTTGACTAAATCGACGGCGGTTTGGTCCTACGCATAGTTGGGAGCAAGCTGCAACGTTTGGTGGTGGAAGTGGAGCTCGGGGAGGCCGGGAACAACACCGGCGACGACCTTGGCGGTCGCCGGAGTTCGAGTGAGGATGAACCCGAAGCTACGGGGCATGGCAAGGCGCGGGGAGTGGTGCGTTAGGCTCCTGGGAACATGGTGAGTGTGGTGATGCGCTCGGAATCAAGCTTATGCGCCTGTGGCCACGGCGGCGACATGGCGGTGGAGCCGAGCTCTCAGCCGTGATGGCCAACGGGGTTAGAGGGCAGCTCGAGCGATGTGGCTAGGGGGAGAAGAGAGAGAAGCTCACGGCGAGTGCGGTGGGCGTCGAAGCGGGCTCGGCGAAGATTGGAAGGCGGTGAATTGTCGGCGACGATCTCCGGTGACTGACGAGGGGAACGGCAACGGTGGTGGCGTTGCAGCGCGTCTGAGGCCTCGTGGCTCGTCGAGGAGGTCGAGGGAGATGATGCGGAGCTTGTGGGCACGGTGGGGTGACACGGGGACGACGGTGGTTGCGGCTATGGCGGCAAGGCCGCGGCGTCTGTGTCGGCCATGGCTTCGGGCAGCACAGACCTATGGAGACAGGCATACATGAATCACATCGAGCACGTCGGTCATCAGCGAGTGAATCTGGGCTGTAGCACTGGGCTAACAGGACTCCGGGGAACCCGGGCTGTAGCAGGCTAGGCAGGACTCCGGAAGTCACCGCGTGACATTTCCCCGAAGGGACAGACATAGGAACAAAGTGAAACACATGCCGGCCAGTCAAGTGTCTTGAGCAGTAGTGCTGGGCTAGCAGGACTCTGGTGAACCGGACTGTAGCGCACTACTATGGCTCGAGGAGCACTAGACTACATTTCCCCATAAGAGAGGCTGCCAAGGATAAACAACTAGATTGTCGGATCCCACACATACCAAGCATTTCAATCATACACACAATATGCTCGATATGTGCAAATACAACATGGCATCACAACAAAACTCTACAACTCAAGTACTTTTATTTAAAGGCTCCAGAGAGCCATACATAACATGTTCATACAAGTAGGGGTCACATGACCCGACACTCAAGTCATACAAGCATACAAGCACATGCGGAAGCAAATAGTCTGAGTAGAGACACTAGAAAGAAAGAAGGCTTCTCGAAGCCTGTCTATCTACATAGGGCCCTCCATGGCCAGGATCACCACCTGGGTGGCAAGTCACTCATCGACGTCGAGATCTACATAAAACCCATCGGAGGGGGCGGTGTTGTCGTGTGAAAACAGTAATTAAGCAAACATGAGTACAAAGGTACTCAGCAAGTCTTACATCAGAACCTACTATACATGCTCATTCTCAAGAAGGTGGTGGAGTTATTGCAGCAAGCCAGCTTTGACTCTTGGCTAAGCTATCCTACGGGACACCACTAGTAAAATAGTTTTCGCACACGAGTCCACTAATCACCAACACAATACTCCACCGGAGATCCTCCCTTGTCATCCTACGAGAGAGCCATCCTCGGTACTCACACTTATCTTGAGTCTTTTAGTAGTAACCATTAACTTGTCTATGAACTGTATAGGCAACCAAGTAGTCCTTTACCCCGGACGGGGCTATACGAATAGTTTTATACCCTGCAGGGGTGTACTTCGTCACACATGTTTACACCACTTAGCGTCTGCACACGACATGTGCTCGGCAGACATCAAGCGAAAGCCGACGTGGGTGTAGACAATGACTTGAATAACTGGACAAGTCTCTAGTCCAGGTTTATCGCCTATTCAGGTTCCATCCGCAAGGAAATCTGGCCGGGGTGTCCTCAACGGCCCCAAACGATGTGTACAGGGTCCCGAGATGCCAAATGGGCGCCCGGCATACCCGGCCACAGTGTATCTACTGCGTCATAGCCCACCCATAGGGTCAGCGCTACGCACGGCCGCCAACACATAACCTACAAACCCCAGAAACTAGTTGCAACTCCTGGACAGAGGACGAGAGGGGTCAGTAAGTCGAGCGGGGTCATAATTCAGGGCCCAATGTGTGGTAGTAGCTGAATCTTAAATCACGCATACAGATCTCAGTTCTTATGGACGGCCTCAATGAAACAACCCACCATGTACTCCTACATGGCCTCTCATCGATACCTTTACCAAATCATGTTCAACACATCCCTCACATTACCGAAACAATCATTTCACTCTAGCCCATCACCCAGATGAACCAGGCTTGCCACAACTCTAAGCATAGCAGGCATAGCAAGGTAGGAAACACATACATGGCTCAATGAACTCCTACACATGCTAGTGGGTTTCATCTAGTTACTATGGCAATGATAGGTCATGCAGAGGATAAGGGTTCAACTACCGTAGCACACAGCAGTTTGAAACGTTGTTGTTTTAATGCAGTAAATGAGAGTAGCGGCGAGAACATGGGATTGTATCGATATGATCAATGGGGCTGCTTGCCTGATGGAGTGGTAGTAGGGTACTGCCCTTCAGTTGGATACTCGGAGATATCCTTGGAGGCACAACCTACCACAAAATACACCACGGAGTATAATCAACACATGGCAATATACAACAATATGATGCATGCTATGACATGGCAAAATGATGTGTCCTGCGTAATGCAATGTGAAACAAGTTGAAAGGGTCCCATTTGAATCAAAGATTCAAATGAAAGCTTAAGCTCTTATGCATAATAAGTGTATTAGCTTGTTTCACCTAAACAACAAGGTTAAAGTGTTTTGTCATGCAAGAGGGAAGAGTTCTGCAATTTCACCCAAGGAAGACTGACTGTGGATGCATATAGTCGTGAATTTGGGAATCTGGCACGATATGCTCCTGAAGAGGTATCCACCGACGCTAAGAAGCAGGCAAGGTTCCGCAAGGGACTTAGCCCTGAGCTTCGCAGCGATCATCGTCTGCACGAGTGCACCTCCTTTCAGAAGTTGGTCAATAAAGCCATCAGTGCTGAGACAGGCCAGTCTGACTATGACGCTTCACGCAAGCACTCTCATGATTTTGGCTCTTCATCCGGCTCTGGATCTCAGAAGCACCGGGTGTGGATTCCGAGCACGGCACTGCCACCCAAGTTTATTCCGAGGCCATCCTTTGAGGCGCCTCGTCCCAACCAGTAGTTTGCACTGCCCAAGCCCTATGGTGGCCCCGCTGCTAACGCTGCTCCACGCCCCAATGTTGTGACATGTTTCAAGTGTGGAGAACCGGGTCACTATAGTCGAGAGTGTCCCCAGAACAACAACCCCAATCAGTCTGGAAAGTCCGTTGGTTGTGGTAAGCCAGCGGGAAAGACATTCTACGCCAAGCCGGTCACCACTGCACGTGGCCATGTCAACTATGTCTCAGCCGAGGAGGCTCATGAGGATCCTAACATCGTCCTTGGTACGCTCCTTGTTAATTGCCATCCGGCATCTGTTCTTTTTGATACTGGAGCATCTCATTCATTCATATCTGAGAGCTATGCTCGATTGCATAACACAACATTCTGTGACATGCCCACTACCATGGAAATTCAAACCCCTGGCTCTAGATGGCAAACTTCTAGAGTAAGCCATGGGAATGAAATTCTTGTCGACAGACTTGTCTTCCTTGCATCCTTAATAGCTCTCAAGTCCTCGGACATAAACATCATCTTGGGTATGGACTGGATGTCAGCTCATTATGCTAAGATTGATTATGCCACTAGAACCGTTCAACTTACTCACCCATCGGGCAAGACAGTCAATGTCTTAACTCGAGTGGCCAAGCGCCAGCTTTACTCCCTAAATGCCAACCCCCTTCCAGAAAATAGCCTAAACTTCTAAAAATCATAGAAAATCAACCATAGCTCCAAATCAAACAAATTATATATGAAAAATGATTAGAAAAATTCAATCTATCCATCTATAATGGTTTCATGCATGACAAAACACTTTAACCTTTCTGTTTAGGTGAAACAAGCTAATACACTTATTATGCATAAGAGCTTAAGATTTCATTTGAATCTTTGATTCAAATGGGACCCTTTCAACTTGTTTCACATTGCATTAGGCAGGACACATCATTTGGCCATGTCATAGCATGCATCATATTGTTTCATATTACCATGTGTTGATTATACTCTGTGGTGTCTTTCGTGGTAGGTTCTGCCTCCGAGGATATCTCCGAGTATCCAACTGAAGGGCAGTACCCTACTACCACTCCATCAGGCAAGCAGCCCCATTGATCATATCGACACAATCCCATGTTCTCGTCTCTGCTCTCATTTACTCCATTAAGACAACAACGTTTCAAACTACTGTGTGCTACGATAGTTGAACCCTTATCCTCTGCATGACCTGTCATTGCCACAGTAACTAGATGAAACCCACTAGCATGCGTAGGAGTTGATTGAGCCATGTATGTGTTTCCTACCTTGCTATGCCTGCTATGCTTAGAGTTGTGTCAGGTCTGGTTCATCTGGGTGATGGGCTAGAGTGAAATGATTATGTCGGTAATGTGAGGGATGTGTTGAACATGATATGGTAAAGGTATCGATGAGAGGCCATGTAGGAGTATATGGTGGGTTGTTTCATTAAGGCCGTCCATAAGAACTGAGATCTGTATGCGTGATTTAAGATTCAGCTACTACCACACATCGGGACCCTATACACATCGTTTGGGGACGTCGAGGACACCCCGGCCGGATTTCCTTGCGGATGGAACCTGAATAGGCGATAAACCTGGACTAGAGACTTGTGCGGTTAGTCAGGTCGTGGTCTACATCCACGTCGGCTTTTGCTTGAAGTCTGCCGAGCACATGTCATGTGCAGACGCTAAGTGGTGGAAACATGTGTGACGAAGTACACCCCTGCAGGGTATAAAACTATTCGAGTAGCCGCGTCTGCGGTAAAGGACTACTTGGTTGCCTATACAGTTCATAGACAAGTTAATGGTTACTACTAAAAGACTCAAGATAAGTGTACCGAGGATGGCTCTCTCGTAGGATGACAAGGGAGGATCTCCGGTGGATTATTGTGTTGGTGATTAGTGGACTCATGTGCGAAAACTATTTTACTAGTGGTGTCTTGTAGGATAGCTTAGCCAAGAGTCAAAGCTGGCTTGCTGCAATAAGTCCACCACCTTCTTGAGAATGAGCATGTATAGTAGGTTCTGATGTAAGACTTGCTGAGTACCTTTGTACTCATGTTTGCTTAATTATTGTTTTCAGACGACAACACCGCCCCCTCCGATGGGTTTTATGTAGATCTAAACATCATTGAGTGACTTGCCACCCAGGTGGTGATCCTGGCCATGGAGGGCCCTATGTAGATAGACAGGCTTCGAGAAGCCTTCTTTCTTTCTAGTGTCTATACTCAGACCATTTGCTTCCGCATGTGCTTGTATGCTTGTATGACTTGAGTGTCGGGTCATGTGACCCCTACCTGTATGAACATGTTATGTATGGCTCTCTGGAGCCTTTAAATAAAAGTACTTGAGTTGTAGAGTTTTGTTGTGATGCCATGTTGTATTTGCACATATCGAGCATATTGTGTGTATGATTGAAATGCTTGGTATGTGTGGGATCCGACAATCTAGTTGTTTATCTTTGGCAGCCTCTCTTATGGGGAAATGTAGTCTAGTGCTCCTCGAGCCATAGTAGTCCGCTACAGCCCGGTTCACCGGAGTCCTGCTAGCCCAGCACTACTGCTCAGGACACTTGACATGCCGACATGTGTTTCACTTCGTTCCTATGTCTGTCCCACACATACTAAGCATTTCAATCATACACACAATATGATCAATATGTGCAATACAACATGGCATCACAACAAGACTCTACCACTCAAAGTATTTAATCATTAGGCTCCGAGGAGCGAGATATTACAAACATGGGTCTCATGACCCAACATTTAGAGCATACAAGCAGCAAGCACATGCGGAAGCTTAAATTGTCTGAGTACAGACAACTACAAATGAAGAAGGCTCAGAAGCCAGACTATCTACAAGACCCTCCCAAGGGTATAAGATCGTAGCTGAGGTAACAAGCTAAACGTCGAAGTCCACGTGGAACTACTAGCGAGACTGAAGTCTCTCTGCAAAACATAAAATAAGCAAATGTGAGTACAAATGTACCCAGCAAGACTTACATCAGAACTAACTACATATGCATTGGTATCAACAAAGGGGGTGGTGGAGTTTAACTGCAGCAAGTCAGCTTTGACTCAGTGGCTAACATGAACTACGACTGCAAATAACTCTTTTGAGGTGGCGCACACGAGTCCACAAATTCACCATACCAATACACCACTATGGATCCGCTCCCGTCTCCCTTCGAGAACGCCATCCATAGCACTCATGCTTATATTGTGAGTTTTAGAGTATCCACTTTCACCTGTCTATGAACTATGCAAGGGGTCCAAGTTTCCATATCCGAGGAATCCGGCTATTCGAATAGATGATGATAACCCTGCAGGGGTGTACTTCTTCACACACTCTCTCGCCACTTAGCGCCCTGTACACGTCATGTACCTCGGAAACCTTCAAGCGGAAGCCGGGCGAGGGTGTCGGCCACGACCTGACTAACCAACAAGTCTCTAGTCCAGGTTTATCGCTTATTCAGGTTCCATCCGCAAGGAGATCCGGCTGTGGTGTCGCTCACGGCCCCAAACGATGTGTGCAGGGTTCCCAAGCCCACCATACGGGTGCCACTTGGTACACCGTGCCACTGTGCCTAGTCTGTCCCAAGCCCACCTGTACCGAGTGCCACTTGGTAGACTACTAACACTACCTACAAACACCAGAAACTAGTTGCAACTCCTGGACAGAGATCGAGTTGATTAATAAGTCGAGAGATCTTGGAGCACCCGGAGCCCAATGTGTGGTAGTAACTGTTCATGGATCACAAACACAGAACTCAGTTCCTGAGGACGGCTGCAATGAGAGAACTCACCATGTACTCCTACATGGCCTCTCACCGCTACCTTTACCAAATCGTGTTCACATACTTAGCTCACACGCAGTAGGACATGTTCATCACCATTCCAATTCATCCCCGATGAATCAAACCTGACTCAACTCTAAGCAGTAGCAGGCATGACAAACAGGCATGAATGAGTAGGCACATCAGGGACCAAACAACTCCTACACATGCTAGTGGGTTTCATCTATTTATTGTGGCAATGACAGGTCATGCAGAGGAAAGGGGTTCAACTACCGCAGCATGTAACAGTTGAGTCGTTGTTGTCCTAATGCAGTAAAAGAGAGCAGGAGCGAGAGAGTGGGATTGTATTGGAATGAACAAGGGGGTTTTCCTTGCCTGGCACTTCTGAAGATATCATTGGGTCTTCATCAGTGTCAACGATCACAGCGTTGGTACAACGTCTATCGAGAGGGGACAACCACCGGCAACAAAGAAGGAACATAATCAATACAATGCACAACATGATGCATGATAATGACATGGCAATATGTTGTTAATTGAGCTAATGCAACTAGCAACACAATTAAATGAAGTTGGTTTGAACCCAAAGTTCAAATTCAAACTCCACATGTGGTTATTTAAATACCATTCATTTGATTTGTCCTAAACAGTGGCCTTAAGTTGTTCTAACATGCATGAAAATGGTACAGATGGATAGATTGGATTTTTCTGATAATTTTTCATATATAATTTATTTCATTTGGAGTTACGGTTTATTTTCTAAGAATTTTAGAAGTTTTCAACATTTCTGGAATTTCCTGGAGTTATCTCTAAATAAAAAAAACCAGTTAACTGCATTATGACGTCATCACTGCATCAGCATGGCATCAGCAGGTCAACCGAGTCAAATCTGACGTGCAGGTCCTACATGTTAGCGTAACAGTGGCAAATTGGGCTTAATTATTTCCTAACCAAAACATTAGTGGGGCTCGGACTATGGGCAAAACCCGAGCCCCTCCGCCGCATCTGTCGTCGCCGGCATCAAGCCGCCGGCGAGTTGACCATGTCTAACCCGTGTGGGCCCAAGTTGACTTCCCCCCTAAGCCTATGACAGGTGGGGCCAACCTGTTTATTAGGTTAGGATTAGTGCTAACTAATTTTAGTTAGTTTAAGTCACTGACATGCGGGCCCAGGCCCCACTGACAGTTAGTTAGTATTAACTAAACTCTGTTAGTTAGCTGAGACACTGACAGACTGGGCCCACCAGTCAGGTTTGACCTGGGCTGGCGCCTTGACTTGTTAACGTCACAGTGACGCAGTGCTGATGCAATTATTCATTTTCTGGATTTATTTTTATATAGGAAATTCCAGAAAATAGCCTAAACTTCTAAAAATCATAGAAAATCAATCATAGCTCCAAATCAAACAAATTATATATGAAAAATGATTAGAAAAATTCAATCTATCCATCTGTAATGGTTTCATGCATGAAAAAACACTTTAACCTTGCTGTGTAGGTGAAACAAGCTAATACACTTATTATGCATAAGAGCTTAAGCTTTCATTTGAATCTTTGATTCAAATGGGACCCTTTCAACTTGTTTCACATTGCATTAGGCAGGACACATCATTTTGACATGTCATAGCATGCATCATATTGTTGCATATTGCCATGTGTTGATTATACTCTATGGTGTCTTTCGTGGTAGGTTCTGCCTCCGAGGATATCTCCGAGTATCCAACTGAAGGGCAGTACCCTACTACCACTCCATCAGGCAAGCAGCCCCATTGATCATATCGATACAATCCCATGTTCTCGTCTCTGCTCTCATTTACTGCATTAAGACAACAACGTTTTCAAACTGCTGTGTGCTATAGTAGTTGAACCCTTATCCTCTGCATGACCTGACATTGCCATAATAACTGGATTAAACCCACTAGCATGTGTAGGAGTTGATTGAGCCATGTATGTGTTTCCTACCTTGCTATGCCTGCTATGCTTAGAGTTGTGTCAGGTCTGGTTCATCTGGGTATTGGGCTAGAGTGAAATGATTATGTCCGTAATGTGAGGGATGTGTTCAACATGATTTGGTAAAGGTATCGATGAGAGGCCATGTAGGAGTACATGGTGGGTTGTTTCATTGAGGCCGTCCATAAGAACTGAGATCTGTATGCGTGATTTAAGATTCAGCTACTACCACACATTGGGCCCTAAAATATGACCCCGCTCGACTTACTGACCCCTCTCGTCCTCTGTCCAGGAGTTGCAACTAGTTTCTAGTGTTTGTAGGTTATGTGTTGGCGGTCGTCCGTAGCGCTGACCCTAGGGGTGGGCTATGACGCAGTAGATACATTGTGGCCGGATATGCCGGGCGCCCGTTTGGGGGGGTGTGTAACACCCCGGATGTAACTTTCCCTATTTATACTCCAACTCTTTCCGTTTCCGGCATTAAGTTATATTTAGTTCCTCGGGTTCTGGTCTTTGTCTCCGTGTGTTGTTATCGTTGTCATGCATCTCATATCATGTCATCATGTGCATTGCATTTGCATACATGTTCATCTCATGCATTCGAGCATTTTCCCCGTTGTCCGTTTTGCATTCCGGCGCTTCGTTCTCCTCCGGTGGTCATTTCTAGCTTTGTTTCGTGTGTGGGGATTAAACATTTCCGGATTTGACCGAGACTTGTCAAGCGGCCTTGATTTACTACCGGTAGACCGCCTGTCAAGTTTCGTACCATTTGGACTTCGTTTGATACTCCAACGGTTAACCGAGGGACCGAAAAGGCCTCATGTGTGTTGCAGCCCAACACCCTCCAATTTGGCCCAAAACCCACCTAACTCTGCTCCATCATCTAGAGCGTTCGATCATGATCGCGTGGCTGAAAACCGCACCTCATTTGGACTCTCCTAACTCCCTCTATGCCTAAATATAGACCCCCCGAAATCCGGATCTTTCTTCCCCCCGAAACCCTAAAAAAACCTCGCGCGCCGCCGGACATTGTCCGCCCGGGGCGGAAACACCACGCCGCCGCCCCCACACCAGTGGTG
>NC_041384.1:426245021-426257673 GCF_002162155.2 Triticum dicoccoides | reverse complement strand
GCCGCCCAGCCGCCGCCGTCGCCGGACCGCGCCGCCTCGCTGGACGGTCGCCGCCCCACTCCCCGGCCTCCTCCTCGCCGGCCTCGGCCGCTTCCTCGCCGGTGAATAGGGCCCGGCCCCGCCTCGATTTCCGTGTGCGAGATCTAGATCCAAAAAAACCCTAGGTCATTTTCGTCTAAGTCCCAGATATTTTCAGTCCATATGCACATGTTCGTAGCTCCGTAACTTTGCATCCGTAGCTCCGATTCATGCATATAGCATATCAAAATGTTCATCTCAGAGAGTATATCATTTCATTCCATTGCATCATTTTCATTTGAGTTCATCTTGACGCCCAAAATGCTGTTAGAAGAGGACTTCTTGAGTTAATTGCCAGATCTGTTACTCCGTTTAGCACTTTTGTCTTTTTTGCCATGATTAATGTGTGCATGCTATGCCCATGAGTTCTACATGTGTTTTGTTAAGGGTTTTGTCATCTCTCCAGAGGTGCAACCCATGTATTTTTAGGATGTGTGTGGTGCCTTGTGCAAGCTTGCAAAGTGGTGCACTTGCTAAGTCTGTTTTCAGGGACTTTGTGATTTCACTAAGTCCTGGAGCTGTTTATCTCAGGATGCCATATGTTCATGTTGTTTCCTAGTGATCCGTGCCTCTTTTGAGGATGATCAGTAAGGATGTTTTATTAATATTGTAGTGCTCTATCCATCCATGTCTTTGTTTGCAATTATCTAGCACTCTAGCTTGAGTCAATCGAGCTCTACTTTTGCTACTTTGTGAATCTGGGCAGATTGTCAACTTGTTTGCAATTTTGCCGGTGATGTTGTAGTTGATCCGTGCATGCTATGCTATTGTTCTTGCCATGTCTAGCTTGCATTTTGTGCCTAGTGAGTGCATCGAGCTCGTAAACATGCCTACTTAAGTTATATTTCAGCATGTGTCAGTTTTTCACAAAGTCTGAAACTGATTATGTTTTTGCTATGTTCACTTGCTTGCAATTGTATTTTCTGATCCCTTTTGGCTCAAGGTCACTAAGGGACTTTTGTTAAGCTCTTTGACTAGCTCCATGCCATGCTTTACTTTGCCATGTTCAGGTCCTGTAGCATGTAGTTTTGTTTCTCCGAAGAGGGCTACTTGGTCTGAAATTCCAGACAAGTGTTAATTTCACTAAGTCTGAGAACTGTTTGTCATATGCATTTTTGCCATGCTTGTTTGAACCTGTTAATGGATGAATTGGCCGTAGCTCAGTGCTAGACTTTTGTTACGCATCTTGTATGCATCCCTGCCATGTATTTTGTTGTCTTGTTTGGGTGCTGTAGCATGTTCATCTCATTGCATTTAGATGCCTACTTGCTGTAAATCGCAGACCGGTGTCTTTTTTGGATCGCTTGCCGTTTCCAAACCGTAACTCCGATTCCGGCATTCTTTATATTGTTTTCAAGCGATTTCATCTCATCTTTCCAGTGGTACACTTGGTTCTCCAAGTTGAGGCCAGGTTCATGCATTTCCTTTCATATCTTGCATTTTGCATCCCGCATCGCATCCCGCATAGCATATCATCATCGCATCAACTTGTTTGGTTCTTGCACGTGGTTGATTGTATCCTTGTTGCTTGTTTGCCTTGTTTGGGTAGAGCCGGGAGATGAGTTCACTAACGAGGAGCCCGTTGAGTTTGCTTTTGATGATCCAATCAACTCTTACAACTGTGCAGGCAAGATGATGATACCCTCGAAATCACTACTGTCTTTGCTATGCTAGTTTGCTCGCTCTTTTGCTATGCCAATGCTACGATGCCTACCACTTGCTTTCAAGCCTCCCAATTGCCATGTCAAACCTCTAACCCACCATTGTCCTAGCAAACCGTTGATTGGCTATGTTACCGCTTGGCTCAGCCCCTCTTATAGCGTTGCTAGTTGCAGGTGAAGATTGGAGGCCGATCCTTGTTGGAACATTTATTTATTTGTTTGGGATATCATTATATTGCTATGTTATCTTAATGCATCTATATACTTGGTAAAGGGTGGAAGGCTCGGCCTCTCGCCTAGTGTTTTGTTCCACTCTTGCCGTCCTAGTTTCCATCATATCGGTATTATGTTCCCGGATTTTGTGTTCCTTACGCGGTTGGGTTATAATGGGAACCCCTTGATAGTTCGCCTTGATTAAAGCTTTTCCAGCAATGCCCAACCTTGGTTTTACCATTCGCCACCTAGCCTCTTTTTCCCTTGGGTTACCGGAGCCCAAGGGTCATCTTATTTTACCCCCCCCCCGGGCCAGTGCTCCCTCTGAGTGTTGGTCCGAACCGGGCAGCCTGCGGGGCCACCTCGGGGAAACTCGAGGGTTGGTTTTACTCGTAGCTTGAACTATCTGAGTGTGCCCTGAGAACGAGATATGTGCAGCTCCTATCGGGATTTGTCGGCACACTCGGGCGGTGTTGCTGGTCTTGTTTTAACCTGTCGAAGTGTCTTGAGTAACCGAGATACCGAGTCTGATCGGAACGTCTTGCGAGGAGGTCTATTCCTTCGTTGACCGTGAGAGCTTGTCATGGGCTAAGTTGGGACTCCCCTGCAGGGATTGAACTTTCGAAAGCCATGCCCGCGGTTATGGGCAGATGGGAATTTGTTAATGTCCGGTTGTAGATAACTTGAACCTTAATTAATTAAAATGAATCAACTGAGTGTGTTACCATGATGGCCTCTTCTCGGCGGAGTCCGGGAAGTGGACACGGTGTTGGAGTAATGTTTGCGTAGGTTGCTCGCTAGTTTCTCGCTCGCGCTTTGCCTCCTATTCTCGCTCTCTTTTGCGAATAAGTTAGCCACCATACTTGCTAGTCGCTTGCTGCAGCTCCACTTATATTTTACCTTGCCATACCTATAAGCTCAAATAGTCTTGATCGCGAGGGTGCGAGATTGCTGAGTCCCTGTGGCTCACAGATTACTATTACACCAGATGTAGGGCCTGATGATTCCGCTCCAGGAGACGCGTACGAGCTCAAGTGGGAGTTCAACGAGGACTCTCAATGTTACTATGTTTCCTTTCCCGATGATCAGTAGTGGTGCCCAGTTGGGGGTGAACGGGACCGTTGTCGCATGTTGGGTTCTCTTTTATTTTGGTGCTGTAGTCAGGCCATGAGTGTTTGGATGATGTAATGTTATTTATGTACTTGATTGACGTGGCGAGTGTAAGCCAACTATGTTATCTCCCCTTTATTATTTATATTACATGGGATGTTGTGAAGATTAAGTCCGCCTATGTTGTCTCAACATAGCCGGTCCCAAGCCCGGGTAAAGGAGGAGGGTTGTGATAGGCTTGGCGAGCCAACGTAAAAACTCAGCCACTCTTATGGAGATGAAACCCAAAAGATTTTCGTTGGGGTGTAACCCTCTCAGCGACGCGCCACATCGGAACCCGGGTGTGGTGGAAAATGGGCAAGGGCCGGGCCGTCACCCCCCAAGTGGCGCGCCGTATCTTGATCCGGATACGGTGGCAAGTGAGCGAGGATCGGGTCGTCGCATCCTTAGTGGCGCGCTACATCGGCGCCCGGATGTAGTGGAAAATGAGAAAGGGTCTTCGCATTTGACTCGACGAGTGCGAAGGGTAAGGAAGCTAGCCGAGCCTAGGAGGATTTGCTTAGGTAGCTGGAACGTAGGGTCTCTGACAGGGAAGCTTCGGGAGCTAGTTGATGCAGCAGTGAGGAGAGGTGTTGATATCCTTTGCGTCCAAGAAATCAAATGGAGAGGACAGAAGGCGAAGGAGGTGGAGGATACCGGCTTCAAGCTGTGGTACACGGGGACGGCTGCAAACAGAAATGGCGTAGGCATCTTGATCAACAAGAGCCTCAAGTATGGAGTGGTAGACGCCAGGAGACGTGGGGACCGGATTATCCTGGTCAAGCTGGTAGCTGAGGACTTGGTTCTCAATGTTATCAGCGCATATGCCCCGCAAGTAGGCCACAATGAGAACACCAAGAGGGAGTTCTGGGAAGGCTTGGAAGACATGGTTAGGAGTGTACCGATTGGTGAGAAGCTCTTCATAGGAGGAGACCTCAATGGCCACATGGGTACATCTAACACAGGTTTTGAAGGGGCGCATGGGGGCTTTGGCTATGGCATCAGGAATCAAGAAGGAGAAGATGTCTTAAGCTTTGCTCTAGCCTACAACATGATTGTAGCTAACACCCTCTTTAGAAAGAGAGAATCACATCTGGTGACTTTTAGTAGTGGCCAACACTCTAGCCAGATTGATTTCATCCTCTCGAGAAGAGAAGATAGGCGTGCGTGCCTAGACTGTAAGGTGATACCTGGGGAGAGTGTTGTACCCCAGCATAAGCTGGTGGTTGCTGACTTCCGCTTTCGGATTCGTGTCCAGCGGGATAAGCGTGCCAAGGTCGCTAGAATGAAATGGTGGAAGCTCAAGGGGGAGGTAGCTCAGGTGTTCAAGGAGAGGGTATTTAAGGAGGGCCCTTAGGAGGAAGGAGGGGATGCGGACAATGTCTGGATGAAGATGGCGACTTGCATTCGTAAGGTGGCCTCGGAGGAGTTTGGAGTGTCCAGGGGAAGGAGAAGCGAAGATAAGGATACCTGGTGGTGGAATGATGATGTCCAGAAGGCGCTTAAAGAGAAGAAAGATTGCTTCAGACGCCTATACCTGGATAGGAGTGCAGACAACATAGAGAAGTACAAGATGGCGAAGAAGGCCGCAAAGCGAGCTATTGGTGAAGCAAGGGGTCGGGCATATGAGGACCTCTACCAACGGTTAGGCACGAAGGAAGGTGAAAGGGACATCTATAAGATGGCTAAGATCCGGGAGAGGAAGATGAGGGATATTGGCCAAGTCAAATGCATCAAGGACGGAGCAGGCCAACTCTTGGTGAAGGACGAAGAGATTAAGCATAGATGGCGGGAGTACTTCGACAAGCTATTCAATGGGGAGAATGAGAGTTCTACCATTGAACTGAATGACTCCTTTGATGAGACCAGCATGCGTTTTGTGCGGCGCATCCAGGAGTCTGAGGTGAAGGAGGCTTTAAAAAGGATGAAAGGAGGCAAGGCGATGGGCCCTGATTGTATCCCCATTGAGGTGTGGAAAGGTCTCGGGGACATAGCGATAGTATGGCTAACCAAGCTTTTCAACATCATTTTTCAGGCAAACAAGATGCCAGAAGAATGGAGACGGAGTATATTAGTACCAATCTTCAAGAACAAGGGGGATGTTCAGAGTTGTACTAATTACCATGGAATTAAGCTGATGAGCCATACAATGAAGCTATGGGAGAGAGTCATTGAGCACCGCTTAAGAAGAATGACAAGAGTGACCAAAAATCAGTTTGGTTTCATGCCTGGGAGGTCGACCATGGAAGCCATTTTCTTGGTATGACAACTTATGGAGAGATATAGGGAGCATAAGAAGGACTTGCATATGGTGTTCATTGACTTGGAGAAGGCCTATGATAAGATACCGCGGAATGTCATGTGGTGGGCCTTGGAGAAACACAAAGTCCCAGCAAAGTACATTACCCTCATCAAGGACGTGTACAATAATGTTGTGACAAGTGTTCGAACAAGTGATGTCGACACCGATGACTTCCCGATTAAGATAGGACTGCATCAGGGGTCAGCTTTGAGCCCTTATCTTTTTGCATTGGTGATGGATGAGGTCACAAGGGGTATACAAGGAGATATCCCATGGTGTATGCTCTTTGCGGATGATGTGGTGCTAGTTGACGATAGTCGGACGGGGGTAAATAGGAAGTTAGAGTTATGGAGACAAACCTTGGAATCGAAAGGGTTTAGGCTTAGTAGAACTAAAACCGAGTACATGATGTACGGTTTCAGTACTACTAGCTGTGCGGAGGAGGAGGTTAGCCTTGATGGCCAGGTGGTACCTCGGAAGGACACCTTTCGGTATTTGGGGTCAATGTTGCAGGAGGATGGGGGTGTTGATGAAGATGTGAACCATCGAATCAAAGCCGGATGGATGAAGTGGCGCCAAGCTTCTGGCATTCTCTATGACAAGAGAGTGCCAAAAAAGCTAAAAGGCAAGTTCTACAGGACGGCGGTTCGACCCGCAATGTTGTATGGCGCGGAGTGTTGGCCGACTAAAAGGCGACATGTTCAACAATTAGGTGTGGCGGAGATGCGTATGTTGAGATGGATGTGTGGCCACACGAGAAAGGATCGAGTCCGGAATGATGATATACGAGATAGAGTTGGGGTAGCACCAATTGAGGAGAATCTTGTCCAACATCGTTTGAGATGGTTTGGGCATATTCAGCGCAGGCCTCCAGAAGCTCCAGTGCATAGCGGACGGCTAAAGCGTGCGGAGAATGTCAAGAGAGGGCGGGGTCGACCGATTTTGACATGGGAGGATTCCGTTAAGAGAGACCTGAAGGATTGGAGTATCGACAAAGAGCTAGCTATGGACAGGGGTGCGTGGAAGCTTGCTATCCATGTGCCAGAGCCATGAGTTGGTTGCAAGATCTTATGGGTTTCACCTCTAGCCTACCCCAACTTGTTTGGGACTAAAGGCTTTGTTGTTGTTGTTGTTGTTGGGATGTTGTGAAGATTGCCTAACTTGCGACATATGCCTTCAATGCGATTATGCCTCTAAGTCTTACCTCGACACGTGGGAGATATAGTCGCATCGAGGGTGTTACAAGTTGGTAATCAGAGCCTTCCCCGACCTTAGGAGCCCCATTGCTTGATCGTTATTAGCGGCCGAGTTGTGTCTAGAAAAATGTTTTGAGTCATTTAGGAATTATATATCGGAGAGATTAGGAATTCTTTTTACTTCCCAGTCTCCTCATCGCTCTGGTAAGGCATCCTGACGTAGAGTTTTGACTCTTCTCTTCCCAAATTTCACTAATTTTTTTTAGGATCACGCGGGTATCTTGGAATCGTTCCGATGGTTTTATGATGAGAACATTGTCTTGGTGCCTCCTGTCAGGGGTTTAGTGGAAGTGTCCCGGGGAGTTGAGCTCTGAGGTGTTGTCATCATAATTTTATTATTGCAGTTCTAGAATACCTGAGTTTAGTACGCCGACATCGAAAATCTCTTTTATGCAGTTCGTTGGTGAGATAACCTCGACGCTACCCAGTACTGGGGCGGGAGTTCGGGAGTATCGCCATAACTTGTATAACGGATGCTTTTCGAAGGTTGAGGTAGATGGTTTCCGAAGGTTTCTTGGTTATGTGTTGAAGGATGGATACAACTGGATGTAGGATTTGCTAGTTTGGGTGAGATATTATGCTTCCCCTGTATCCCCAACACCTGATTGCATAACCGGAAAGGTTCGGGAGTTTCATAGGTGGGAATTCTTGTAGCTCTAGTTCTTCTTCCACGGATATTGGTTTGAGATTGGGATTTCGTACCGATTATTCGTTCTTGATCCGTACCTTGTTAATTTATTTCTCTACCTTAATTCTATGTGGATTCTCAATTTATGGATATGTGACCATTTTAAGAGGAATGCATTCGTTCATTTTGTTCGGATGTGAAGACTGTATGTTGCAATTTTCATTCCGCTGGATTCAGCTTCAATATTGTCTATCAATGTGCTAATGGTGGTCAACCTCTTCAGGATGGCTCCTCCAACACGCACGACTCCGAATCCTGATCCGCCACCACCTCCACCTCCTCCAGAGGCATGGCAAGCTGTGATGGCCGCAACCAATGCAAACACACAACTGATCATGCAAATTCTTCAAGAGCGCAACCAAGGGAATCAAGGCAGTAAGCAGAGTCACTTTGCTACACTCAACCAGTTCCTTACTAACGGGCCAAAGACTTTCAGCAATTGTGTTGAGGCAACCGATGCTGACGATTGGCTTGTGGATCTGTGTAAGCATTTCGAGTGCAGTAACATCAGGCCTGAGGACTTTGTCAAGTTCGCTTCCTTCCAACTCAAAGATCAAGCTGCAGAATGGTTCCAGCAGTACAAGGACTCCAGAGGTGGACGTGTTATCACTTGGGATGATTTCCGTCGAGATTTCCGAGCTCATCATATTCCTCAGAGCGTGGTTGAAAGAAAGCGTGAGGAATTCCGCAATCTGAAGCAAGGCTCTTTGTCTGTCTATGACTACAACAAGTTGTTCCAGCTCGCCCGCTTTGCCAAGCAGGACGTACCTGATGAGAAGAGCATGATATACCAGTTCAGGGGTGGTCTCAGAGAAGATATCCAGCTCGCTCTTGTTCTCTTCGAGCCCTTGAGATACGATGAGTTCTACAACATGGCACTGAAGCAAGAGGCTGCTCAGTTGAAGTGTAATGCTTCCAAGAAGCGAGTCAGAGATGCTACTCCTTCTTCCTCTACTCAAGTGGCCAAGCAGCAGAAGTATTGGCTTCCTCCTCCTCCGTTCCGTCAACTGTATCAGCAGAAGAGCAAAGGTGGCAGTGGTTTTTCCCACCCACCCAACCCTGGCTTTCAGAACAAGTCTTCGTCTCAAGCTCCAAGATCGAGTGCTCCGTATCACCGTCCGCTTTCAGAGGTCACATGCAACAAGTGCCAACAGAAGGGTCACTATGCCAACAAGTGTTTCAATCATAGGCGTCTTCCTCCTCCTCCTCCTGTCAGATCGGCAAGTACAACTATGGTCAAGCATAACCCCAAGCTCGCCAAGGTCAATATGGTGAATGCAGCTCAGGCAGAGGACTCACCAGATGTCATCATGGGTAACCTTCCTGTTAATGATATTCCTGCAAGAGTTCTTTTTGACACGGGTGCATCACATTGTTTCATGTCAAAGCCATTTTTTACCAAGCATGAGTTCGTTTCTTCTCATTTGGGTAAACAAATGGATATCGTTTCTCCTGGCAAACGTTTGAGTGCTAGTCTGGAGGTGCCAGATGTTACTATCACCTTAGGCGACTACAAGTTCCTTTCTTCCCCAATGGTTCTTGGTAACTCGGATATTTATCTTATTCTCGGAATGGATTGGCTTTCTAAGCACAAGGCTCAACTTAATTGTGCAGCCAGGCAGATTCAATTGACTCATTCGTCTGAGGATGTAATTGTCTTTGCCGCTCGTGATGATACCATCCGTCTATTTTCTCTCAATGAGATGGGTGAATTGGATGTTATCTCTCAAATTCCAGTCGTTTGCGAATATCAAGACGTCTTTCCAGAAGAGCTTCCAGGAATGCCTCCGCACCGGCCAGTTGAATTCGTTATTGATCTTGAGCCTGGCACGGAACCTGTTTGCAAGCGTCCCTACAAGCTCGGACCTGAAGAGTTGAAGGAGCTGAAGAAGCAACTCGATATTCAAGAGAAAATGGGTCTCATCCGGCCTAGTTCTTCTCGGTGGGGTTGTGGTGTTCTTTTTGTGAAGAAGAAGGATGGAACGGACCGACTTTGTGTTGATTACCGTCCAGTGAACAAGAAGACCATCAAGAACAAATACCCACTTCCCAACATCAATGAGCTGTTCGAACAACTCAAAGGTGCTCGAGTATTCTCCAAGCTAGATCTCCGTATGGGTTATCATCAGATTCGAATCCGTGAGCAAGATATTCCCAAGACGGCTTTCAGAACAAGCTTTGGTTCATATGAATACACTGTCATGTCTTTTGGTCTCGTCAACGCTCCTCCGACGTTCTCTCGCATGATGAACTTCATCTTCAACGCCTACACCAATGACTTTGTTTTGGTCTATCTCGACGACATTCTGGTTTTCTCCAAGAACAAGGAAGATCATGCCAAGCACTTGCATTTGGTTCTTGATAAGCTCAGAGAACACAAGTTCTACGCCAAGTTCTCCAAGTGTGAATTTTGGCTTGATGAGGTTCTTTATCTTGGTCATATCATCTCTGCCAAGGGCATTGCCATGAATCCTGAGAAGGTGTCTGCAATTGTGAATTGGGAACCTCCTCAGAACGTGAAGCAACTCCGTAGCTTCCTCGGTCTCGCAAGCTATTGCCGAGATTCGTTGAAAACTTTTCTAAGATCGCGAAGCCTCTCTCAAATCTTCTTCAGAAGCACGTCAAGTACGTTTGGTCTCCGGACTGTGACATTGCTTTCAACACTTTGAAAGATAAATTGATCACTGCTCCAGTTCTGACTCCGCCTAATGAATCCAAGCCGTACGAGGTCTTTTGTGATGCCTCTCTCCAAGGTCTTGGCGCAGTTTTGATGCAAGAGAAGAAAGTTGTTGCTTACACCTCTCGCCAGTTGAAGCCTAATGAGAAGAACTACCCTACTCGTGATCTCGAGTTGGCGGCAGTTGTGCATGCTCTTTTGACTTGGAGACATCTTCTATTGGGAAGAAAAGTGGACATTTTCACTGATCACAAGAGTCTCAAGTACATCTTCACTCAGCCTAATCTCAACCTCAGGCAAACTCGATGGGTTGAAATGATTCAAGAGTATAATTTGAGTATCGAGTATACTCCAGGCAAGGCCAATGTGATTGCTGATGCATTGAGCAGGAAAGCTTACCGCAACAGTCTGATTCTTAAGCCTTATCAACCCGAGCTTTGTGAAGCTTTCCACAAACTTAGTCTGCAAGTTGTTCCTCAAGGATTCCTCACCAACCTTCTAGTCTCCCCTACCTTGGAAGACCAGATTCGCCAAGCCCAGCTTCTTGATGCTATGGTGAAAAAGGTGAAGATTGGGATTGCCAAGAGTCAGTCCAAGTACAAGTGCTACCGCCTTGATGACAAGGACACTCTCTTCTACGAGGATCGTATTGTTGTACCCAAAGGTGACCTCCGTAAAGTGATCTTGAATGAGGCTCACAATTCTCTCCTCTCCATCCACCCTGGGAGCACGAAGATGTATCAGGACCTTAAGCAAGCTTATTGGTGGACTCGAATGAAGCGCGAGATCGCTCAATTCGTGAATGAATGTGATGTCTGCAGAAGAGTGAAGGCAGAACACCAAAGGCCAGCTAGTCTCCTCCAACCTCTTGCCATTCCAGAATGGAAGTTTGACCACATTGAAATGGACTTCGTGACTGGGTTTCCAAAGTCCAAGCGTGGCAATGATGCTATATTCGTTGTCATCGACAAACTCACCAAAGTGGCTCACTTTCTGCCTATCAAAGAGTCGATCACTGCAGCTCAATTGGCGGAACTCTATACCTCTCGCATTGTTTCTCTGCACGGTATTCCTCAAGTGATCTCTTCAGACCGTGGCAGCATCTTTACCTCGAAGTTTTGGGATTCTTTTTAGAAGGCCATGGGCACTAACATCCGCTTCAGCACAGCTTTCCGTCCTCAAACTAGCGGTCAGGTCGAGCGTGTCAACCAGATTCTTGAAGATATGCTCAGGGCTTGTGTGATCTCCTTTGGCATGAAGTGGGAGGATTGCCTTCCTTATGCTGAATTCTCCTACAATAGCAGTTTTCAAGCAAGTTCGGGCAAGGCCCCATTTGAAATTCTGTATGGCAGGAAGTGCCGTACCCCTCTCAACTGGTCTGAAACCGGTGAACGTCAGCTTTTGGGTAATGACTTAATCACAGAAGCAGAAGAAATGTGCAAAGTCATTCGAGATAACCTCAAAGCAGCCCAATCCCGTCAGAAGAGCTACTATGATAGTAAGCACCGTGATTTGGCTTTCGAGATCGGAGATCATGTTTACCTCCGTGTCTCTCCTATGAAAGGTACTCGTCGCTTCGGTATCAAAGGGAAGCTTGCCCCTAGATACGTGGGACCTTTCAAGATTGTCAGCAAGAGAGGCGAGCTCGCCTATCAACTCGAGCTTCCTTCAAACTTTGCAAATGTTCATGACGTGTTCCATGTCTCTCAGCTTCGAAAGTGCTTCAAGACTCCTGACCGCACCGTCAACTTCGAGGACATTGAGCTCCAAGAAGATCTTTCCTATCGTGAGCACCAAGTTGCTATTCTTGAAGAGACTAAACGCAAGACTCGCAACAAGTCAATCAAATTTCTCAAAGTCAAGTGGTCACACCATTCCGACCGTGAAGCTACCTGGGAACGCGAGGATCACCTCCGTTCTGAGTACCCGGTGTTCTTTCAGTCCTAGATCTCGGGACGAGATCCTTTCGTAGTGGTGGAGTGTTGTAACACCCCGGATGTAACTTTCCCTATTTGTACTCCAACTCTTGCCGTTTCCGGCGTTAAGTTATATTTAGTTCCTCGGGTTCGGGTCTTTGTCTCCGTGTGTTGTTATAGTTGTCATGCATCTCATATCATGTCATCATGTGCATTGCATTTCAATACGTGTTCATCTCATGCATTCGAGCATTTTCCCCGTTGTCCGTTTTGCATTTCGGCGCTTCGTTCTCCTCTGGTGGTCATTTCTAGCTTTCTTTCGTGTGTGGAGATTAAACATTTCCGGATTGGACCGATACTTGTCAAGCGGCCTTGATTTACTATCGGTAGACCGCCTGTCAAGTTTCATACCATTTGGACTTCGTTTGATACTCCAACGGTTAACCGAGGGACCGAAAAGGCCTCGGGTGTGTTGCAGCCCAACACCCCTCCAATTTGGCCCAAAACCCACCTAACTCTGCTCCATCATCTAGAGCGTTCAATCGCGATCGCATGGCCGAAAACCGCACCTCATTTGGACTCTCCTAGCTCCCTCTATGCCTATATATAGACCCCCGAAATCCGGATCTTTCTTCCCCCCGAAACCCTAAAAAAACCTCGCACGCCGCCGGACATTGTCCGCCCGGGGCGGACACACCGCGCCACCGCCCCC
>NC_041384.1:426243826-426244596 GCF_002162155.2 Triticum dicoccoides | reverse complement strand
GCGCGCCGCCCAGCCGCCGCCGTCGCTGGACCGCGCCGCCTCGCCGGACGGTCGCCGCCCCACTCCCCGGCCTCCTCCTCGCCGGCCTCGGCCATTTCCTCGCCGGCGAACAAGGCCTGGCCCCGCCTCGATTTCTGTGCGCGAGATCTAGATCCAAAAAAATCCTAGGTCATTTTCGTCTAAGTCCCAGATATTTTCAGTCCATATGCACATGTTCGTTGCTCCGTAACTTTGCATCTGTAGCTCCGATTCATGCATATAGCATATCGAAATGTTCATCTCAGAGAGTACATCATTTAATTCCATTGAATCATTTTCATTTGAGTTCATATTGATGCCCGAAATGCTGTTAGAAGAGGGCTACTTGAGTTAATTGCCAGATCTGTTACTCCGTTTAGCACTTTTGTCTTTTTTGCCATGATTAATGTGTGCATGCTAGTTGCAGGTGAAGATTGGAGGCCGATCCTTGTTGGAACATTTATTTACTTGTTTGGGATATCATTATATTGCTATGTTATCTTAATGCATCTATATACTTGGTAAAGGGTGGAAGGCTCGGCCTCTCGCCTAGTGTTTTGTTCCACTCTTGCCGTCCTAGTTTCCGTCATATCGGTATTATGTTCCCGGATTTTGCGTTCCTTACGCGGTTGGGTTATAATGGGAACCCCTTGATAGTTCGCCTTGATTAAAGCTTTTCCAGCAATGCCCAACCTTGGTTTTACCATTCGCCACCTAGCCTCTTTTTCCCTTGGGTTACCGGAGCCCAAGGG
>NC_041384.1:426207316-426243446 GCF_002162155.2 Triticum dicoccoides | reverse complement strand
ACCCCCCCGGGCCAGTGCTCCCTCTGAGTGTTGGTCCGAACCGGGCAGCCTGCGGGGCCACCTCGGGGAAACTCGAGGGTTGGTTTTACTCGTAGCTTGACCTATCTGAGTGTGCCCTGAGAACGAGATATGTGCAGCTCCTATCGGGATTTGTCGGCACATTCGGGCGGTGTTGCTGGTCTTGTTTTAACCTGTCGAAGTGTCTTGAGTAACCGAGATACCGAGTCTGATCAGAACGTCTTGGGAGGAGGTCTATTCCTTCGTTGACCGTGAGAGCTTGTCATGGGCTAAGTTGGGACTGCCCTGCAGGGATTGAACTTTCGAAAGCCGTGCCCGCGGTTATGGGTAGATGGGAATTTGTTAATGTCCGGTTGTAGATAACTTGAACCTTAATTAATTAAAATGAATCAACTGAGTGTGTTACCGTGATGGCCTCTTCTCGGCGGAGTCCGGGAAGTGGACACGGTGTTGGAGTAATGTTTGCGCAGGTTGCTCGCTAGTTTCTCGCTCGCGCTTTGCCTCCTCTTCTCACTCTCTTTTGCGAATAAGTTAGCCACCATACTTGCTAGTCGCTTGCTGCAGCTCCACTTATATTTTACCTTGCCATACCTATAAGCTCAAATAGTCTTGATCGCGAGGGTGCGAGATTGTTGAGTCCCTGTGGCTCACAGATTACTATTACACCAGATGCAGGGCCTGATGATTCCGCTCCAGGAGATGCGTACGAGCTCATGTGGGAGTTCGACGAGGACTCTCAACGTTACTATGTTTCCTTTCCCGATGATCAGTAGTGGTGTCTAGTTGGGGTGAACGGGACCGTTGTCGCATGTTGGGTTCTCTTTTATTTTGGTGCCGTAGTCGGGCCATGAGTGTTTGGATGATGTAATGTTATTTATGTACTTGATTGACGTGGCGAGTGTAAGCCAACTATGTTATCTCCCCTTTATTATTTATATTACATGGGATGTTGTGAAGATTGCCTAACTTGCGACATATGCCTTCAATGCGATTATGCCTCTAAGTCGTGCCTCGACACGTGGGAGATATAGTCGCATCGAGGGTGTTACAGGGGGGTAGTCCTAAACTAATCTTGCCACGTCAGCCCACGGGTGTTTGGCCGGTAGCGACTATTTCATGTGGCGGAGGGGCTCGGGATCGCTACCCCGGGGCCCAAACGAGCAGCCGAGGGCAGCTACAGGGAGCTGGAGCTCACCCGCATCTAGCGTGGCATGTGGTGGCAGCGGGGACGGCCGGAGCTCGCCGGAATGGAGCTCGTGGCGGTGGCCGGAGTTCGTCCATCGACGGAGTCGACGCTACGGTGGTCAAGAGAGCGAGGTAATCAGTGCTATGGCCTCCTGGGAGCACGCTGAGCACGACTATGTGCTCGGTTGGGTCAGGCGAGGTTGCTAGCTACGGCAGCAAGGAACGCGACGGTGATGAGCTCACGGTTGCAGTGGGGGTTGCAGATAGGGCCGAATATGGTCGCAAGAGGAGAGGGGAAAGATGGCGTGGCTCACAGGAAGTCGGACGAGGTGCTCGGCGGGCTCGGGGACGGCTTGGTGACGGCGAATCGACGTCGGCGGTGACCGGATGTAGAGGACGAGGACGACGGCGTAGTTGGCGTTGTAGCACGTCTTGGGCCTCGTGGCTTGTTGAGGAGGCCGGGGAGGTCGAGACAGAGCTCGCAGGCACGGCGAGGGGTCGAGAGAGAGGCGATGGCCGCGGCAACGTCGAGCGGCGTCGGCGGCTGCGTTTGGTGCGTGCGAGGGGGAGAGACAGGGGAGAGGATGGGGACGAGAGAGAGCGAGAGAGAGAGACAGGGGGTAGCATGGCAACGCCAGAGGCGTCCAGGCCGCCGAGGGGGCGAGGCAGGCAGGCAGGAGGTGGTCGGTGTGTGCTCGCGCGCGGCGGCCACGCGCGTGCGTCCTCCTGGCGGGAGGTGGAGGACGACTGACACTGGCCAGTCGGCTGGGCCGGCCTGTTGGGCCACTGGGCCAGGCCGGCTGCACAGTGCCAGGCCGCGGTAACCCAGGTAAGCAATTTTCCATTTTTGTTTCTTTTCTATTTTCTGACATTTGTTTCTGATTTAGTAAAATACTAAATCATTTTATTTTCTTCTGACAATTTTTGCAGGGGCCTAAGGGATTATTCCAAAGCCCCTCACCAAAATTCAGAACTATTGGTTTGATTTTTATCTCTGTCCAATATTTTCAGAGAGCAACATGAGCATTTTCTTGGACCCTTTTGGAGCAATTTTTACTTGGGTTTGAAATAAGTTATATATAAAAAATGATCAGAAAAATTCAATCTATCCATCTGTACCATTTTCATGCATGACAAACCAACCTATACATGCTGTATATATGAAAACACATAAATGGCATATTTAAGAGCTTAATTTGGAGTTGCAATTAAACCCTTGGTTCAAATGGACTTCAACAAAATAAATGCTAGATGCATTAACTCAAACAACATCACATACTCATGCCATGTTCATGCATCATATTGTTGCATATGCTTGTGTTTGAGTTTCGACACCGTTCCTTCTCGATAGGTCCTGCTCCGGAGAGTGTTCGAGAGTACCTATCTGAGGAGCAGTGCCCCCTATTGATCTACCAGGCAAGCAACCCCCCTTGTTCATTCTGATACAATCCTACTCTCTTGCTCCTGCTCTCATTTATTGCATTAGGACAACAACGATTCAACTGCTACTTTATGCTGCGGTAGTTGAACCCATTCCTCTGCATGACCTGTCATTTCCACAGTAAATAGTTAAAACCCACTAGCATGTGTAGGAGTTGATTGAGCCATTTGTGTTCCTACCATGCTTTGCCTGCTATTGCTTAGAGTATGTCAGGTCTGATTCATCGGGAATGAATTGGAGTGTTACGATATGATCCGGTGCTGAGAGTTAAACGTGTGAAGACGATTTGGTAAAGGTAGCGGTGAGAGGCCATGTAGGAGTACATGGTGGGTTGTCTCATTGGGACCGTCCTTAAGAATTGAGTTCTGTGTAAGTTGTCCAATGACTAGCTACTACCACACATTGGGCTCTAGGCGCTCCAAGCTCTCTCGACTTATTAACCGCCTTGATCTTTGTCCAGGAGTTGCAAATAGTTTTTGGTGTTTATAGGTAGTACTATTTTTCTACCGAGTGGCACCCGGCAGGGTGGACTTGGGATAGACTAGGCACACGTGTCCCGGTGTCCCGAGTGGCACCCCGATGGTGGGCTCGGGAACCCTGTACACATCGTTTGGGGCCGTGAGCGAAACCCCGGCCGGATCTCCTTGCGGATAGAACCCGAATAGGCGATAAACCTGGACTAGAGTCTTGTGTGGTTAGTTAGGTCGTGGCCGACACCCTCGCCAGGCTTCCCCTTGAAGGTTGCCGAGATACATGACGTGTATATGGTGATAAGTGGTGAGAGCGTGCGTGAAGAAGTACACCCTGCAGGGTTATCATGATCTATTCGAATAGCCGTGTCCTCGGTTATGGACTTCTTGGATGCTTATGTGGTACATAGACAACTTAAAGTGGACACTCTAAAATGCTCGAGACAAATGTGAGTGCTATGGATGGCCTTCTCGTAAGGAGACGGGGATGAATCCATAGTAGTGTATTGATGTGGTGATTAGTGGACTCGTGTGCGCTACCTCACCGCAAAGAAGTTTCTCGTAGTCGTAGAACAGGATAGCCACTGAGTCAAAGCTGGCTTGCTGCAACTAAACCCCACATTACCTTCTTGATACAAATGCATGTATGATAGGATCTGATGTAAGCCTTGTTGAGTACCTTTGTACTCATGTTTGCTTTATTTATGTTTTGCAGGTGAGACATCTGTCTCACTAGTAGTACCGCTTGGACTTGGACGAGTAGCTTGTTACCTCAGGTACGATCTTGTTCCCTTGGGAGGGACTTGTAGACAGTCAGGCTTCTGAGCCTTTTTTCTTTTGTAATTGTCTGTACTCAGACATGTAATGCTTCCGTTGCTTGTATGCTCTGAATGATGGGTCATGTGACCCCTATTTGTATTTAATGCTATGTGGATCTTCTGGGCCTTTATCTATTTGAGTTTGCGTTATGTTTCATGTACCTCGGCAACCTTCAAGCGGAAGCAGGGCGAGGGTGTCGGCCACGACCTGACTAACCATCAAGTCTCTAGTCGAGGTTTATCACCTATTCGGGTTCCATCCGCAAGGAGATCCGGCCGGTGTGTCGCTCATGGCCCCAAACAATGTGTGCAGGGTTCCCAAGCCCACCATCCGGGTGCCACTTGGTACACCGTGTCACTGTGCCTAGTCTATCCCAAGCCCACCTGTACCGGGTGACACTTGGTAGACTACTAACACTACCTACAAACACCAGAAACTAGTTGCAACTCCTGGATAGGGATCGAGTTGATTAATAAGTCGAGAGAGCTTGGAGCGCCCGGAGCCCAATGTGTGGTAGTAACTGTTCATGGATCACAAACACAGAACTCAGTTCCTAAGGACGGCTGCAATGAGACAACCCACCATGTACTCCTACATGTCCTCTTACCGCTACCTTTACCAAATCATGTTCACATACTTAGCTCACACACAGTAGGACATGTTCATCACCATTCCAATTCATCCCCGATGAATCGGACCTAACTCAACTCTAAGCAGTAGTAGGCATGACAAACAGGCAATGAGTAGGCACATCAGGGCTCAAACAACTCCTACTCATGCTAGTGGGTTTCATCTATTTACTGTGGCAATGACAGGTCATGCAGAGGAAAGGGGTTCAGCTACCGCAACATGTAACAGTTGAGTCGTTGTTGTCCTAATGCAGTAAAAGAGAGCAAGAGCGAGAGAGTGGGATTGTATCGGAATCAACAAGGGGGTTTTGCTTGACTGGCACTTCTGAAGATATCGTTGGGTCTTCATCAGTGTCAACGATCACAGTGTCGGTACAACGTCTATCGAGAGGGGACAACCACCGGCAACAGAGAAGGAACACAATCAATGCAATGCACAACATGATGCATGATAATGACATGGCAATACGTTGTTGATTGAGCTAATGCAACTAGCAACACAACTAAATGAAGTTGGTTTGAATCCAAAGTTCAAATTCAAACTCCACATGTGGTTATTTAAATACCATTCATTTGATTTGTCCTAAACAGTGGCCTTAAGTTGTTCTAACATGCATGAAAATGGTATAGAGGGATAGATTGGATTTTTCTGATAATTTTTCATATATCATTTATTTCATTTGGAGTTACGGTTTAATTTCTATGATTTTTAGAAGTTTTGGGCATTTTCTGGAATTTCCTGAAAAAGAATAAATCCATAAAATGAGTTATTGCGTCAGCACTGCGTCACTATGACGTCAGCTGGCCAACAGCGCCTAACCAGAGTCAAACCTGACAGTGGGACCCATATGTCATTGACTCAGCTAATTAATATAGTTAATTAACCTTAAATTAAGCCTAACTAAAATGTCAGTGGGGCCAGGGCCCACATGTCAGCGGCTAACCTAACTATTAGGGTTAATTAGCACTAATCTAATCTAGCTAAAGATTAACAGAGACGGGCCCGCACGTCAGTGACCCTTGGGGGTCAAACCCCAGGTCAAACGAGTCAACTTCACCGGACTTGGTCCATGGCTCTTCGTCGGCGATGCCAGAGACGGCGGAGGCGCTCGGAATCGCAACTCAGGCGACCAAATGAGCGGCGGAGAGGCTCTACGGGGAGCTGGCGATCGCGCGCATCTAATGGGGCAAGCGGGAGCAGCTGGGGTGGACTGAGCTCGTCGGAAGGGAGCTCGCGGTGGCGGCCGGAGTTCGGCCAACGGCGGTTTGCGCGTTGCGGGGCATGTCCGGAGCCGTGGATGGTCGTGATCGACCCGCGGAAGTGCAACGAGTGCAGCGGTGGGCTCGGACGTGTGCTTGCACGGCCGTGGTCGCGGGGGCGACATGGCCGACGGCGAGGAGCTATCGGCTCCAATGGCTACGGTGGTTAGAAGGCGCGGACGAGCACGGGGAGAGAGGGGAAAGGACCGGGAGCTCACGGTGAGGCTGACGACAGGCTCAGCTGGCTTGGGGACGACCGGAAGGCGACGAATCCGTCGATGGAGTCCGGCGGCCGTGCTCGGGGAAGACGACTCGTGGCGGCGATGTGGGGCTCCCGCGGTGGCGTGGCTCGGGGTGGAAGACAGAGGGGGTCGAGGCGGAGCCTCTGGGCATGTCGGAGAGGCGAGGGGGAGGCGGTGGCCACGGTGGTGCACGTCGACGGCGACGGGCGCGTTCGGGGAGAGAGCAGAGAAGGGGGAGGGAGCCGTGGGAGAGTGAGAGGTCCAGGGGAAGGGCGGGGCAATGCACGTGGCGCTCGGGGTAGACTCCAGCGGCGGCAAGCAAGCAGGAGGTGGCCGGACGCGTGCTCGCGCACGTCGGCCGCGCGCTCGTCCTCTTGGCAAGGGGAAGACGACAGGGAGGAGCCCCTGGTGGGCTGGGCCAGCAAACTACAGTGTTGGCCACACATAGCAATACACGTCACACGTACGCATAACATGCAAGTATGTGTTGTATAACATGGCATCACAACATAACGCAAACTCAAATAGATAAAGGCCCAGAAGAGCCACATAGCATTAAATACAAATAGGGGTCACATGACCCATCATTCAGAGCATACAAGCAACGGAAGCATTACATGTCTGAGTACAGACAACTACAAAAGAAAAAAGGCTCAGAAGCCTGACTATCTACAAGTCGCTCCCAAGGGAACAAGATCATAGCTGAGGTAACAAGCTACCCGTCGAAGTCCAAGCGGTACTACTAGTGAGACAGATGTCTCACCTGCAAAACATAAATAAAGCAAACGTGAGTACAAAGTTACTCAGCAAGGCTTGCGTCAGATCCTATCATACATGCATTTGTATCAAGAAGGTAATGTGGGGTTTAGTTGCAGCAAGCCAGCTTTGACACATTGGCTATCCTGTTCTACGACTACGAGAATCTTCTTTGTGGTGAGGCAGCGCACACGAGTCCACTAATCACCACATCAATACACTACTATGGATTCATCCCCGTCTCCTTACGAGAAGGCCATCCATAGCACTCACACTTGTCTTGAGCATTTTAGAGTGTCCACTTTAAGTTGTCTATGTACCACGTAAGCATTCAAGAAGTCCATAACCGAGGACACGGCTATTCGAATAGATCATGATAACCCTGCAGGGGTGTACTTCTTTACACACGCTCTCACCACTTATCACCATATACACGTCATGTATCTCGGCAACCTTCAAGCGGAAGCCTGGCGAGGGTGTCGGCCACGACCTGACTAACCACACAAGACTCTAGTCTTGGTTTATCGCCTATTCGGGTTCCATCCGCAAGGAGATCCGGCCGGGGTTTCGCTCACGGCCCCAAACGATGTGTACAGGGTTCCCGAGCCCACCATCCGGGTGCCACTCGGTACACCGGGCCACGTGTGCCTAGTCTGTCCCAAGTCCACCCTGCCGGGTGCCACTCGGTAGAAAAATAGCACTACCTATAAACACCAGAAACTATTTGCAACTCCTGGACAGAGATCAAGGCGGTTAATAAGTCGAGAGAGCTTGGAGCGCCCAGAGCCCAATGTGTGGTAGTAGCTAGTCATTGGACAACTTACACAGAACTTAGTTCTTAAGGACGGTCCCAATGAGACAACCCACCATGTACTCCTACATGGCCTCTCACCACTACCTTTACCAAATCGTGTTCACACGCTTAACTCTCAGCACCGGATCATATCGTAACACTCCAATTCATTCCCGATGAATCAGACCTGACATACTCTAAGCAATAGCAGGCAAAGCATGGTAGGAACATAACATGGCTCAATCAACTCCTACACATGCTAGTGGGTTTTAACTATTTACTTTGGCAATGATAGGTCATGCAGAGGAATGGGTTCAACTACCGCAACATAAAGTAGCGGCTGAATCGTTGTTGTCCTAATGCAATAAATGAGAGCAGGTGTCGCAGTAATTGACCACGGGTACCCCGAGGACGGCAAGACGATATTTCAAGACATCGGGGCTAGCAAAGCCCCTTAGTCCGATTATCCGGTCACTTCTGCCGGCTTCTTGTCCGACTGCTCTGCCCGGCCGACTGCCGACTACCGACTGCGCCAACCAGCCGGCTGCCGACTGCGCCAACCAGCCGGCTGCCGACTGCAGCACGACCCGACACCGACAAGACCCTGACACGATGGCCATATCATGGACAAGACGGCTGTACCCGGACACTGCTGAGCAATAGTGATACACTGTAGCGGGTGTGAGATGTCACATCGTTGTCTCCCAAATAGTGAAGTTGGTCACGTGGGCCATCCCTTGTCCCCTGGGCTCCCCTTTATAAGGAACACCAGGGGAGGCTCACACACTCACGGCCACGAGGCCTCATACACATCCATTCATCCATCCAGGATACACACTCCCACGCACACACACAAGCAACTAGCTAGCAAGGTAGCTAGCTATCCATCCATCCATCCACATGAGCACACATGCTCACGGCCATGAGCATGGCCGGCCACTAGCATGCCTCACATAGGCATATACAAAGCCAGATGCCCATGGCACTGATCTCAGATACAGCTCCAGGAGCACTTTGTACTGCCCGATGTACACCCCACATATATACTCAGACATGCAGGAGTAGGGGTATTATCTCTCCAGAGAGCCCTGAACCTGGGTAAACTAGAGCGTGCTACTCGCATACCCGCTCCCGGGCCTATCAGCAGCAGTCTTACCCTCACACTAAGCCCTTGTGGCATCTGTCGACTCGCAAAGCCCCCCGTGAGAATACCACGATAGTTGGCGCCCACCATGGGGCGGTACTACCACTATGCTACCATGCTGCTGCTGGTTTCGCTGTCCGGGCGGGACCCTTTTTTCTTCATCGCCTCCGTCGCGGCGTCGCGCCATCTCTCCGGTAGCGCTCGGGGGCTCGACATCGACCCGCCCCCGGAGCGGCCGCGAGGGGTGGCGCGTCCTCGCCGTCGGCCTCTTCATCTTCACCACCGCGGCGTCGCGCTGTCTCTCCGATAGCGGTCTGGGGCTCGACATCGACACGCCCCCAGAATGGCTGCGAGGGGCGGCGCATCCTCGCCGTCGGCCGCGCCTTCGTCATCATCACCGCAACGTCGGCCGTCAGTCCGCGCGCATGCCGCGTGCGGGGCCTCGCTTCGGTCGGCCGCATCCATCCACGCGTCGCTCGCGTCTGCTTCCCTCCGTGCTTCATCTTGCCCCGGCGGGAACGCGCGTTGGCTCCTCCATATACCATCTACAAGCTAGCTAGATGCATGTCAAACAATGGTCAAACCATTAGCCACACCATAGCCAAACCATTCCCCGTACACGTCCCAGTTAATGGCTATACTCTTCTCAGATGCGGGTTGGATACGACCCGTACATCACCCAGACTACCCCACGAGCACGGTTTGCTGCTAAACTGAACATGTTGCTGCCTGGCCTGGCGCCACGGTGCTGGCCGGTTGTGTGGCCGCGGCGTTGACCAGCTGCGACCATGGCCTGGCTGCGTGTGTGTGGCTGTGGTCAGCATCGGGCCACCTGACCTCGCAGGAGCTCCGTCCTCGCACCCGTGGCGCGCGGCTTCCCCCGCCCCGGCAAGCTCCATCTGCACGCACCTCCGGGCGGGCCGCTACTCCGCCCAGCTCCCTCGCGTGCCTCGACGGCTCCGACCTCGCGCCGCCCGGCTGCTCTGCCGCCCGTCGTGGGCTTCCCCGCGCCCGTCGGAGGATGGCCTCACCTCCTTCAAACCCCCGGGTCGCCCGCTCCGTGCCCGACTGTCACAGCGCGGCCGCCCTCGTCCCCACGCGTGGCTCGCCTGCGCGTTCCCGACGCCCACGCACTCGCCAACCACCTCGCTGCGCCCCCGCGCCGTGGTGGACCCCCTGCTCCTCCCCCGCGCGGTCGCATCCGCCTGGTCTCCCCCGCGCGCGGGACTCGCTGCTGTTTCCACCCCGAGCTGGAGACCCGCCTCTCCTCCGCGCGACTGCCCGCGTCCGGTGTCCCGCAACTTCGTCGTCGCCCCGCGCCCGGTCTCCGCTCCCGGTGGCTGGGCGGGCTGCCTCGCTCCACGCCGGCTGCCGCCCCGGCGGCCTGCTCCGCCCGTCGCCCGCATCGCGCCGGCCGCGGCCCCGTCCCGGCCTCTCGCGCCGACTGCCGGGTCGTGGTGCTTCGGCCGGCTGCTCTCCGTGCCTAGCCGGCTCCCGCGCCCCTCTGGCCGGCCCCGGCCTCCGGTTTGCCGCGCCCACCTTCCGGGTCTCTGCCCCGCGGCCTTCTCCGTCAAAGCCCCGTTCGGCTCCCACAACCTGGCCGCCTCGCGCCCGGCTCCGGCCGCTTGCCGTCTTCACCCCGAGCTGGACGGCTGGCTCCGCCGCCTGCCGGCTTCGCTCACCACCCGGCCGACCTGGCCGGCCGCAAGCTCCCCGCTCGCCTGCTGCTGGTTCCCTCATTCGGCTACCCCACGCTAGGGAAAGAGGAAAAGTCAAGCCGACTGCTCCTCGCAAAAAGAAGGGGGTGGCCGACTGCCTTGTAACCGACTGGAAAAAGAAAGAGGCCGAGTGCTAGAGAAAAGAAGCGGGATGGCTGCCCAAGTCTGGGTAGGACTAAAAAATGAAGTGGCCGGCTGCCAGAGAAGAAAAGTCAGGTGTCGGCTGCCCAAGCCGGCTGAGAGAGAAGTGGCCGGGTGCCAAGCCGTCTGACTCAAAAAAAGAGAGAGAAAAGAGATCGGCTGGGACAAAGAGAGGAAAAGGCAAACCCGTCCGGATGACCCGTCCGTCTGCTTCGCCACTTGGACGGTCAGTCGTGACCCGCGCTGCCAACTGTGTCAAGCCGGCTGGACTGCCTCCTGCTCCGACGACGCACCCAGCGGGTGCGCTGACACGCCCCCGTGCGAGAGAGAGAAGACAAAGTAGTCGCCGGGAGATCCGGCTTGACTGCTCAGCAGTCGGCCCGAATCTCAGGGGCTACACCCAGCGGGTGCGCTGACGCGCCCCCGCGAGGAAGAAGACAAAGTAGTCACCGGGAGATCCGGCCCGACTGCTCAGCAGTCGGCCCGAATCTCGGGGGCTACACCCAGCGGGTGCGGTAACACGCCCCCACGATGAAGAAGACAAAGTAGTCGCCGGGAGATCCGGCCCGACTGCTCAGCAGTCGGCCCGAATCTCGGGGGCTACACCCAGCGGGTGCGCTGGCGCGCCCCCACGAAGATTGCAGACAAGAGAAAAGATTTGTCCGGCTGCCAGCAGCCGGCAGAAGAGAAAAAGAAGAAAAAAGGCGTTGCAAGACGCCTCGCCGCCTGGCCGGTCGAGCCTGACCGGCCGGGACCCCCTTCGAGCACCCGGGGGCTGAAGGGCTACACCCAGCGGGTGCGCCGACGCGCTCCGCGAGCACTGAGTCGCGTCGGCTGTCTTCGACGACCGCGACTACACGAAAATCAATGTGAGCTCCTCGCCCGCATATTTTTGCATCACGCAAGCACGGATAACCCCGAGCGATGCTCGGGGTCTATCTCCGCATTTTAATTACAGTTGCATCACTGTTCGCCCCGGTGCCAGCCAGAGTTGGCCCGGGGGCTGGCCGCTTGGCCTGAGACGTTAGTTCCCACAGACGGCTTAGTAGCATGCGCAGTACCAAAGGCTCACTCTTAGTCACAGACCGCAGAGCGGCTGTCTGGCTAGCAAGGGTGAATGCTGGAGGCCACCCATGCGAAAAATGTCCAGGAAGAAAAACGGTTCGGGCGACCCGGCCGTTTTCCTTTACAAGTATCTACTCGGTTGAATCTGCTCCTAGACTCTGAGTATTGTACACTCCACTCCGCGGTACACTCTTAGCCACAGACCGCGGAGCGGCTGTCCGGCAAGCAAGAGCACAAGCCAAAGAGTGGAGGGAACATGAAAAAGATTGAAGGGGGCTCGGACGAAACCGAGTCGGCACCCTCCGCATAAAACTTGCAATGCTAAAAGCAAACATTTGATATATCTGCATGGACTAACTTTGTCTTTTTTCATGATCATTTCCATGAACACTCGCCAAAAAACCTCCGCCCAACTTTGCCAAGTTGCCCGGAGGCTTGGGGGCTACTGTCGGAGTAATTGACCACGGGTACCCCGAGGACGGCAAGACGTTATTTCAAGACATCGGGGCTAGCAAAGCCCCTTAATCCGTTCCGGTCACTCCTGTCGGCTTCCCGTCCGACTGCTCTGCCCAGCCGACTGCCGACTGCCGACTACGCCAACTAGCCGGCTGCCGACTGCGCCAACCAGCCGGCTGCCGACTGCAGCACGACCCGACACCGACAAGACCCTGACACGATGGCCATACCGTGGACAAGACGGCTGTACCCGGACACTGCTGAGCAATAGTGATACACCGTAGCGGGTGTGAGATGTCACATCGTTGTCTCCCAAATAGTGAAGTTGGTCACGTGGGCCATCCCTTGTCCCCTGGGCTCCCCTTTATAAGGAACACCAGGGGAGGCTCACACACTCACGGCCACGAGGCCTCACACACATCCATTCATCCATCCAGGATACACACTCCCACGCACACACACAAGCAACTAGCTAGCAAGGTAGCTAGCTATCCATCCATCCATCCACATGAGCACACATGCTCACGGCCATGAGCATGGCCGGCCACTAGCATGCCTCACATAGGCATATACAAAGCCAGATGCCCATGGCACTGATCTCAGATACAGCTCCAGGAGCACTTTGTACTGCCCGATGTACACCCCACATATATACTCAGACATGCAGGAGTAGGGGTATTATCTCTCCAGAGAGCCCTGAACCTGGGTAAACTAGAGCGTGCTACTCGCATACCCGCTCCCGGGCCTATCAGCAGCAGTCTTACCCTCACACTAAGCCCTTGTGGCATCTGTCGACTCGCAAAGCCCCCCCTGAGAATACCACGACAGCAGGAGCGAGAGAGTAGGATTGTATCGGAATGAACAAGGGGGGTTGCTTGCCTGGTAGATCAACAGGGGGCACTGCTCCTTAGACAGGTACTCTCGAACACTCTCCGGAGCAGGACCTATCGAGAAGGAACGGTGTTGAAACTCAAACACAATCATATGGAACATTATGATGCATGAACATGGCATGATTATGTGATGTTGTTTGAGTTAATGCATCTAGAATTTATTTGGTTGAAGTCCATTTGAACCAAGGGTTTAATTGCAACTCCAAATTAGGCTCTTAAATATGCCATTTATGTGTTTTCATATATACAGCATGTATAGGTTGGTTTGTCATGCATGAAAATGGTACAGATGGATAGACTGAATTTTTCTGATCATTTTTCATATATAACTTATTTCAATCTGAGCTACGGTTGAATTTCTATGAATTTTTGAAGTTTATAATATTTTCTCGAAGTCCAGTTGATTCTTAAGGAAGCTCATGAATCCCCTCTCACCATTCATCCTGGTAGTACTAAAATGTATCAAGACCTACGCCAGAGGTTTTGGTGGACTAGGATGAAGAGAGAAATTGCTCAATACATTGCTAGTTGCGACGTCTGTCGTCGTGTTAAAGCAGAGCACCAATGGCCTGCTGGCACCCTTCAACCTTTGGCTATTCCTGAGTGGAAATGGGATAAAATCAGTATGGATTTCATTACTGGGTTTCCCAGGACCAAGAGAGGGAATAATGTTATCTTCGTCGTGATCGACCGTCTTTCCAAAGTAGCCCATTTCCTACCTGTTCGTGAGAGTATCACCGCTAGCCAGCTAGCTGACCTATACATCTCCCGAATAGTGTCTCTTCATGGTGTCCCATTGGAAATTAACTCAGACCATGGTAGTCTCTTCACCTCTCGATTTTGGGAAAATTTCCAAAATGCTATGGGAACTCGTCTCTCTTTTAGCACTGCCTTCCACCCTCAATCAAGTGGTCAAGTAGAGCGAGTCAATCAAATTCTGGAAGATATGCTCCGAGCTTCTGTCATCTCATTCGGAATGGGTTGGGAGAAATGCCTTCCATTCGCAGAGTTTGCTTATAACAATAGTTATCAAGCTAGCTTGGGCAAAGCTCATTTCGAAGTTCTCTATGGACGAAAATGTCGAACGCCTCTTAACTGGTCAGAAACCGGGGAAAGATAACTCTTTGGCCCGGATATGATTCAGGAAGCAGAAGAGCAGGTTCGCGTTATTCGTGAGAAATTGAAAACAGCCCAATCTCGTCAAAAGAGCCAATATGATCGTAAAAATAAGTTCATGTCTTACGAAGTCGGCGAGAAGGCTTACCTTCGGGTTACTCCGTTAAAGGGAACCCATCGCTTCGGTATCAAAGGAAAATTGGCTCCTCGCTACATTGGACCCTTTCGCATTCTTGCCAAACGAGGAGAAGTTGCCTACCAATTGGAACTACCTCCGCATCTTTCTAGAGTTCACGATGTCTTCCACGTTTCTCAACTCAGGCGTTGATTCGCGGATCCTATCCATGGAGTGGACCACGAAACACTTGATCTACAAGATAACCTCTCATATCGGGAATATCATGTATTCCTGTTCGTATCCTTGATCAAGCCGAGCGTACCACTCGACGCCATAACATCAAGTTTCTCAAGGTTCAACGGTCACACCATTCCGAGAAGGAAGCTACTTGGGAAACGGAGGATCGTCTTCGACTCGAGTACCCTACCTTCTTCCCGGAGGATCCTAAATCTCGGGACGAGATTCTTTTGAGTGGGGGTGAGTTGTCACACCCTAGCTAGTTCATGCATTAGAGTGATGCATCATGTCTACTTTTACAGAAACTTGAAATGGGGATGACAGAACCCCCAGCACCCCCCTGGAAACAACTAGGGTTTACTAAAAATATTTTCAATGAACCTAAAATGCCCTTCACAAAATGTTCATCATTTCTGGATTGGGCTTAAACCGCTGGCAAAAATGGTGCACTCTTTTCTAGGACATTCTGGATTCTTTGAATTAAATCATAAGTATTTGAATTTGGGTATTTAAATGCTATAAAATATTTCAAATGCTCAAATAATTCTGGAAATAAGTGTGGGCCGTTGAAAATAATCTAAACAGAGCCTATGATTATTTTCAGGATTTTTGTAAGTGCCTAAGTATTTTTAATAAAGCCACAAACTTACAGAAAAATAGAAAAACAGAAATAAAATAGGAGCAGGAAACTTACCTGGCCGCAGCCCACCTGGCAGCCCACCTGGCCGGCCCAGCACTGTGCTGGCCCATGCCAGCCAGCTGCTTCTCCCTCGCCAGGCAGGCACAGAGGTGACGCCGGCGAGCACGAGCTCGCCACGGCGTCAGCTGCTTGCCGCCCGCGAGGCCAGGACACCTGGGTGAGCTCCACGTCGCCGCCCCGACCCCGTGGACATCTCATTCGCCCCCTGCCTCTCTCCCTCGCTCCCCCGAAGCCATGGCCGATGCAGCCTCCACCGTCTTGCCGTTGTAGCCGCAGCCACCGTCATCCCCGTGTCACCCCACCGTGCCCACGAGCTCCGCAACATCTCCCTTGACCTCCTCGACGAGCCACGAAGCCTCGGACGTGCTGCAACGCCGCCACCGCTGTCGTTCCCCTCATCGGTCACCGGAGATTGTCGCCGACGATTCGCCACCTCCCAAGCTTCCTCGAGCCCGCTTCGACGCCCGCTGCACTCGTCGTGAGCTTCTCTCTCTTCTCCCCCTAGCCACGTCGCTCGAGCTACCCTCTAATCCCGTTGGCCATCACGGCCGAGAGCTCGGCTCCGCCGGCCATGTCGCCGCCGTGGCCACAGGCACGTAAGCTTGATTCCGAGCGCGTCACCACACTCACCACGTTCCCAGGAGCCTAACGCACCACTCCCCGCACCTCGCCGTGCCCCGTAGCTTCGGGTCCATCCTCGCCCGAACTCCGGCGACCGCCAAGGTCATCGCCGGCGTCGTTCCCGGCCTCCCCGAGCTCCACTTCCACCACCAAACGATGCGGCTTGCTCCCAGCTACGCGTAGGACCAAACCGCAGTCGATTTGGTCGACTGTGGGCAAAACCCGAGCCCCTCCGCCGCTTCTGTCATCGCCGGCGTCAAGCCGCCGGGGAGTTGACCACGTCTGACCTGTGTGGGCCCAAGTTGACTTCCCCCTGAGCCTATGACAGGTGGGGCCGACCTGTTAATTAGGTTAGGCTTAGTGCTAACTAATTTTAGTTAGTTTAAGTCACTGACATGCGGGCCCAGGCCCCACTGACAGTTAGTTAGTTAGCTGAGACACTGACAGACCGGGCCCACCAGTCAGGTTTGACCTGGGCCGGCGCCTTTGACTCGCTGACGTCACAGTGATGCAGTGCTAACACAATTATTCATTTTCTGATACCAGCGCTGTCATGACCCCGATTCCAAGTCACATCGATCTAGCCGGTAACACCTCATATCACTTTGCGGCCTCATGCACGGTATTCCCACGGGTGTCGCCTTACCATGGCCCGTGACCGTTTGCGCCTTTTGGCTCACGTATATCATAGTGTCGGTAGCATCCATATGACAGTGAACCCGGGCCGACATGGCTAGTCGTGAACCCAAAGCGGCACCAACCTATGGGGACAGGCATACATGAATCACATCGAGCATGTCGGTCAGCAGCGTGTGAATCCGGGCTGTAGCACTGGGCTAACAGGACTCCGGGAACCCGGGCTGTAGCAGGCTAGGCAGGACTCCGGATGTCACCGCGTGACATTTCCCCGAAGGGACAGACACAGGAACGAAGTGAAACACATGCCGGCCAGTCAAGTGTCCTGAGCGGTAGTGCTGGGCTAGCAGGACTCCGGTGAACCGGGCTGTAACGGACTACTATGGCTCATGGAAGCACTAGACTACATTTCCCCATAAGAGAGGCTGCCAAGGATAAACAACTAGATTGTTGGATCCCACACATACCAAGCATTTCAATCATACACACAATATGCTCGATATGTGTAAATACAACATGGCATCACAACATAACTCTATGACTCAAGTATTTATTCATTAGGCTCCGAGGAGCGAGATATTACAAACATGGGTCTCATGACCCAACAATCATAGCATACAAATCAAAGCACATGCGGAAGCTTAACATGTCTGAGTACAGACATCTACAAATGAAAAAGGCAAAGAAGCCTGACTATCTACCAGATCCTGTCGAGGGCACAAGATCATAGCTGAGGTAGCAAGCTAAACATCGAAGCTCACACGGAACTACTAGCGAGACTGACATCTCTCTGCAAAACATAAATTAAGCAAACGTGAGTACAAAAGTACCCAGCAAGACTTACATCAGAACTATCTACATATGCATTGGTATCAATATAGAGGGTGGTGGAGTTTAACTGCAGCAAGCCAGCTTTGACTCAGTGGCTAACCTGAACTAGGACTGCAAGCAACTCTTTTGAGGTGGCGCACACGAGTCCATATATTCACCATATCAATACACCACTATGGATCTGCTCCCGTCTCCCTACGAGAACGCCATCCATAGCACTCACGCTTATCTTGCGAGTTTTAGAATATCCACTTCAAGTTATCTATGAACTGTATAGGCAACCAAGTAGTCCTTTACCGCGAACGCGACTATTCGAATAGTTTTATACCCTGCAGGGGTGTACTTCGTCACACATGTTTACACCACTTAGCGTCTGCACACGACATGTGCTCGGCAGACTTCAAGCGAAAGCTGACGTGGGTGTAGACCATGACCTGACTAACCGCACAAGTCTCTAGTCCAGGTTTATCGCCTATTCAGGTTCCATCCGCAAGGAAATCCGGCCAGGGTGTCCTCAACGGCCCCAAACGATGTGTACAGGGTCCCGAGACGCCAAACGGGCGCCCGGCATACTCGGCCACAGTGTATCTACCGCGTCATAGCCCACCCCTAGGGTCAGCGCTACGCACGGCCCCAACACATAACCAACAAACACCAGAAACTAGTTAAAACTCCTGGACAGAGGACGGGAGGGGTCAGTAAGTTGAGCGGGGTCATATTTTAGGGCCCAATGTGTGGTAGTAGCTGAATCTTAAATCACGCATACATATCTCAGTTCTTATGGACGGCCTCAATGAAACAACCCACCATGTACTCCTACATGGCCTCTCATCAATACCTTTACCAAATCATGTTCAACACATCCCTCTCATTACCGACATAATCATTTCACTCTAGCCCATCACCCAGATGAACCAGACCTGACACAACTCTAAGCATAGCAGGCATAGCAAGGTAGGAAACACATACATGGCTCAATCAACTCCTACACATGCTAGTGGGTTTCATCTAGTTACTATGGCAATGACATGTCATGCAGAGGATAAGGGTTCAACTACCGTAGCACACAATAGTTTGAAACGTTGTTGTCTTAATGCAGTAAATGAGAGCAGAGGCCAAAGCTGTCAGGACCCCGATTCTAAGTCACACCGATCTAGCATGTAACACCTCATATCACTTTACGGCCTCACGCACGGTATTCCCACAGGTGTCGCCTTACCATGGCCCGGGACCGTTTCGCCTTCTGGCTCACGTATATGATAGTATCGCTAGCATCCATATGACAGAGAACCCGGGCCGACATGGCTAGTCGTGAACCCAAAGCGGCACTAACCTATGGGGACATGCATACATGATTCACATCAAGCATGTCGGTCAGCAGCGTGTGAATCCGGGCTGTATCACTGGCTAACAGGACTCGGGGAACTCGGGCTGTATCAGGCTAGGCAGGACTCCGGATGTCACCGCGTGACATTTCCCCGAAGGGACATACACAGGAACGAAGTGAAACACATGCCGGCCAGTCAAGTGTCTTGAGCAGTAGTGCTGGGCTAGCAGGACTCTGGTGAATCGGGCTGTAGCGGACTACTATGGCTCAAGGAAGCACTAGACTACATTTCCCCATAAGAGAGGCTGCCAAGGATAAACAACTAGATTGTCGGATCCCACACATAGCAATACACGTCACACGTACACATAACATGCAAGTATGTGCTGTACAACATGGCATCACAACATAACGCAAACTCAAATAGATAAAGGCCCAGAAGAGCCACATAGCATTAAATACAAACATGGGTCACATGACCCATCATTCAGAGCATACAAGCAACGGAAGCATTACATGTCTGAGTACAGACAACTACAAAAGAAAAAAGGCTCAGAAGCCTGACTATCTACAAGTCGCTCCCAAGGGAACAAGATCGTAGCTGAGGTAACAAGCTACTCATCGAAGTCCAAGCGGTACTACTAGTGAGACAGATGTCTCACCTGCAAAACATAAATAAAGCAAACATGAGTACAAAGGTACTCAGCAAGGCTTACATAAGATCCTATCATACATGCATTTGTATCAAGAAGGTATTGTGGGGTTTAGTTGCAGCAAGCCAGCTTTGACTCAGTAGCTATCATGTTCTACGACTATGAGAAACTTCTTTGCGGTGAGGCAGCGCACACGAGTCCACTAATCACCACATCAATACACTACTATGGATTCATCCCCGTCTCCTTATGAGAAGGCCATCCATAGCACTCACACTTGTCTTGAGCATTTTAGAGTGTCCACTTTAAGTTGTCTATGTACCACGTAAGCATCCAAGAAGTCCATAACTGAGGACACGGCTATTCGAATAGATCATGATAACCCTGCAAGGGTGTACTTCTTCACACACGCTCTCACCACTTATCACCATATACACGTCATGTATCTCGGCAACCTTCAAGTGGAAGCCTGGCGAGGGTGTCGGCCACGACCTGACTAACCACACAAGACTCTAGTCCAGGTTTATCGCCTATTCGGATTCCATCCGCAAGGAGATCCGGTCAGGGTTTCGCTCACGGCCCCAAACGATGTGTACAGGGTTCCCGAGCCCACCATCCGGGTGCCACTCGGTACACCGGGCCACGTGTGCCTAGTTTGTCCCAAGTCCACCCTGCCGGGTCCCACTCGGTAGAAAAATAGCACTACCTATAAACACCAGAAACTATTTGCAACTCCTGGACATAGATCAAGGCGGTTAATAAGTGGAGAGAGCTTGGAGCGCCCGGAGCCCAATCTGTGGTAGTAGCTAGTCATTGGACAACTTACACAAAACTCAGTTCTTAAGGACGGTCCCAATGAGACAACCCACCATGTACTCCTACATGGCCTCTCACCTCTACCTTTACCAAATCGTGTTCACACGCTTAACTCTCAGCACCGGATCATATTGTAACACTCCAATTCAGGAAATTCCAGAAAATAGCCTAAACTTCTAAAAATCATAGAAAAATCAACCATAGCTCCAAATCAAACAAATTATATATGAAAAATGATCAGAAAAATTCAATCTATCCATCTGTAATGGTTTCATGCATGACAAAACACTTTAACCTTGCTGTTTAGGTGAAACAAGCTAATACACTTATTATGCATAAGAGCTTAAGCTTTCACTTGAATCTTTGATTCAAATGGGACCCTTTCAACTTGTTTCACATTGCATTAGGCAGGACACATCATTTTTTCATGTCATAGCATGCATCATATTGTTGCATATTGCCATGTGTTGATTATACTATATGGTGTCTCTCGTGGTAGGTTGTGCCTCCGAGGATATCTCTGAGTATCCAACTGAAGGGCAGTACCCTACTACCACTCCATCAGGCAAGCAGCCCCATTGATCATATCGATACAATCCCATGTTCTCGCCTCTGCTCTCTTTTACTGCATTAAGACAACAATGTTTCAAATTGCTATGTGCTACGGTAGTTGAACCCTTATCCTCTGCATGACCTGTCATTGCCACAGTAACTAGATGAAACCCACTAGCATCTGTAGGAGTTGATTGAGCCATGTATGTGTTTCCTACCTTGCTATGCCTGCTATGCTTAGAGTTGTGTCAGATCTGGATCATCTGGGTGATGGGCTAGAGTGAAATGATTATGTCGGTAATGTGAGGGATGTGTTGAACATGATTTGGTAAAGGTATCGATGAGAGGCCATGTAGGAGTACATGGTGGGTTGTTTCATTGAGGCCGTCCATAAGAACTGAGATCTGTATGTTTGATTTAAGATTCAGCTACTACCACACATTGGGCCCTGAAATATGACCCCGCTCGACTTACTGACCCCTCTCGTCCTCTGTCCAGGAGTTGCAACTAGTTTCTGGTGTTTGTAGGTATGTGTTGGCGGCCATGCGTAGCGCTGACCCTAGGGGTGGGCTATGACGCGGTAGATACACTGTGGCCGGGTATGTCGGGCGCCCGTTTGGCATCTCGGGACCCTGTACACATCGTTTGGGGCCGTTGAGGACACCCCGGCCGGATTTCCTTGCGGATGGAACCTGAATAGGCGATAAACCTGGACTAGAGACTTGTGCGGTTAGTCAGGTCGTGGTCTACACCCACGCCGGCTTTTGCTTGAAGTCTGCCGAGCACATGTCGTCTGCAGACGCTAAGTGGTGTAAACATGTGTGATGAAGTACACCCCTGCAGGGTATAAAACTATTCGAATAGCCGTGTCCGCGGTAAGGACTACTTGGTTGCCTATACAGTTCATAGACAAGTTAATGGTTACTACTAAAAGACTCAAGATAAGTGTGAGTACCGAGGATGTCTCTCTCGTAGGATGACAAGGGAGGATCTCCGGTGGAGTATTGCGTTGGTGATTAGTGGACTCGTGTGTGAAAACTATTTTACTAGTGGTGTCCCGTAGGATAGCTTAGCCAAGAGTCAAAGCTGGCTTGCTGCAATAACTCCACCACCTTCTTGAGAATGAGCATGTATAGTAGGTTCTGATGTAAGACTTGCTGAGTACCTTTGTACTCATGTTTGCTTAATTACTATTTCCAGACGACAACACCGCCCCCTCCGACGGGTTTTATGTAGATCTCGATGTCGATGAGTGACTCGCCACCCAGGTGGTGATCCTGGCCATGGAGGGCCCTATGTACATAGACAGGCTTCGAGAAGCCTTCTTTCTTTCTAGTGTCTGTACTCAAACTATTTGCTTCTGCATGTGCTTGTATGCTTGTATGACTTGAGTGTCGGGTCATGTGACCCCTACCTGTATGAACATGTTATGTATGGCTCTCTGGTGCCTTTAAATAAAAGTACTTGGGTTGTAGAGTTTTGTTGTGATGCCATGTTGTATTTGCACATATCGAGCATATTGTGTGTATGATTGAAATGCTTGGTATTTGTGGGATCCGACAATATAGTTGTTTATCCTTGGCAGCCTCTCTTATGGGGAAATGTAGTCTAGTGCTCCTCGAGCCATAGTAGTCTGCTACAGCCCGGTTCACCGGAGTCCTGCTAGCCCAGCACTACTGCTCAGGACACTTGAGTGGCCGGCATGTGTTTCACTTCGTTCCTATGTCTGTCCCTTCGGGGAAATGTCACGCGGTGACTTTCAGAGTCCTGCCTAGCCTGCTATAGCCCGGGTTCCCCGGAGTCCTGTTAGCCCAGTGCTACAACCCAGATTCACTCGTTGATGACCGACATGCTCGATGTGATTCATGTATGCCTGTCTCCATAGGTCTGTGCCGCTTTGGGTTCACGTCTAGCCATCTCGGCCCGGGTTCTCTGTCATATGGATGCTAGCGACACTATCATATACGTGAGCCAAAAGGCGCAAACGGTCCCAGCCCATGGTAAGGTGACACACGTGGGGATACCGTGCGTGAGGCCGCAATGTGATATGAGGTGTTACTGGCTAGATCGATGTGACTTGGAATCGGGGTCCTGACAGTGTCAAGGTTGAAGGGTGCCAGCAGGCCTTTGATGTTCTGCCTTAACGCGACGACAAACGTCACAGTTAGCAATAAACTGAGCAATTTCTCTCTTCATCCTAGTCCACCAGAACCTCTGGCGTAGGTCCCGATTAATCTTAGTACTACCGGGATGAATCATGAGAGGAGATTCATGCGCCTCCTTAAGGATTAATTGTCGAAGATGTTGATTCTTGGGAACCACCAAGCGACTCTCAAAGAAAACAAAACCACGATCATCTATAGAGAAACTACCACCAACTCCCTTGTTAATGTTTCTCTTGATCCGGGAAATTCCCGTATCCTTCTTCTGAGCAGAGATGATCTGATCCACAAGAGTAGGTTTCGCCACCAAGGTAGAAAGGAATCCGTGAGGAGCGATGTGAAGGTTTAGCTTACAGAATTCCTCATGGAGAAGTGGTTGGCCCTGTTGCAACATGAGATTGTTGCAATAGGACTTACGACTTAGTGCATCAGCCATGACATTTCCCTTGCCTAGGGTGTAGGTAATCCCTAAGTCATAATCTGAGATCAACTCCAACCAACGTCTTTGCCTAAGGTTCAAATCTGGTCGGGTGAAGATATACTTGAGACTCTGGTGACCGGTGTAAATCTCGCAACGCTTACCAAGAAGGTAATGTCGCCAGGTCTTAAGTGCATAGACTACGGCTGCAAGCTCTAGATCATGTGTAGGATAATTCTCCTCATGTGGATGCAACTGTCGAGATGCATAGGCAATCACATGGCGATCTTGCATAAGAATGCAACCTAGTCCCTGTCGTGAGGCAAACGCTGTCAGGACCCCGATTCCAAGTCACATCGATCTAGCCGGTAACACCTCATATCACATTGCGGCCTCACGCACGGTATCCCCACGGGTGTCGCCTTACCATGGCCCGGGACCGTTTGCGCCTTTTGGCTCACGTATATGATAGTGTCGCTAGCATCCATATGACAGAGAACCCGGGCCGACATGGCTAGTCGTGAACCCAAAGCGGCACAGACCTATGGAGACAAGCATACATGAATCACATCGAGCATGTCGGTCATCAGCGGGTGAATCCGGGCTGTAGCACTGGGCTAACAGGACTCTGGGGAACCCGGGCTGTAGCAGGCTAGACAGGACTCCGGAAGTCACCGCGTGACATTTCCCCGAAGGGATAGACATAGGAACGAAGTGAAACACATGCCGGCCAGTCAAGTGTCCTGAACAGTAGTGCAGGGCTAGCAGGACTCCGGTGAACCGGGCTGTAGCGGACTACTATGGCTCGAGGAGCACTAGACTACATTTCCCCATAAGAGAGGCTGTGAAGGATAAAAAACTAGATTGTCGGATCCCACACATACACGACATTTCAATCATATAATATGCTCGATATGTGCAAATACAACATGGCATCACAACAAAACTCTACAACTCAAGTACTTTTATTTAAAGGCTCCAGAGAGCCATACATAACATGTTCATATAGGTAGGGGTCACATGACCCGACACTCAAGTCATACAAGCATACAAGCATACAAGCACATGCGGAAGCAAATAGTCTGAGTACAGACACTAGAAAGAAAGAAGGCTTCTTGAAGCCTGTCTATCTACAACCATCCGATCCGTTCCATCCCTCTTCTTGACGAAGAGGATGGGGCAAGCCCAAGGAGAGGAACTAGGACGGATGAAACCCTTTTTCGAGGACTCATCGAGTTGGTTCTTAAGCTCGTCTAGTTCTAAGGGTGCCATCTTATAGGGTCTTCTAGAAATTGGAACGGTTCCTAGAACAAGGTCTATCACGAACTCGACATCCCTGTCAGGTGGAACACCTGGCAGTTCTTCTGGAAAGACATCCGGAAAGTCTCGGAGTACCAGAATATCCTCAAGGTCTGGAAGGGGTTGGCATTTAGGGAGTAAAGCTGGCGCTTGGCCACTCGAGTTAAGACATTGACTGTCTTGCCCGATGGGTGAGTAAGTTGAAAGGTTCTAGTGGCACAATCAATCTTAGCATAATGAGCTAACATCCAGTCCATACCCAAGATGATGTTTATGTCCGAGGACTTGAGAGCTATTAAGGATGCAAGGAAGACAAGTCTATCGACAAGAATTTCATTCCCATGGCTTACTCTAGAAGTTTGCCATCTAGAGCCAGGGGTTTGAATTTCCATGGTAGTGGGCATGTCACAGAATGTTGTGTTATGCAATCAAGCATAGCTCTCAGATATGAATGAATGAGATGCTCTAGTATCGAAAAGAACAGATGCCGGATGGCAATTAACAAGGAGCATACCAAGGACGATGTTAGGATCCTCATGAGCCTCCTCGGCTGAGACATAGTTGACATGACCACGTGCAGTGTTGACCGGCTTGGCGTAAATGTCTTTCCCGCTGGCTTACCACGACCAACGGACTTTCCAGACTGATTGGGGTTGTTGTTCTGGGGACACTCTCGACTATAGTGACCCGGCTCTCCACACTTGACACATGTCACAACATTGCAGCGTGGAGCAGCATTAGCAGCGGGGCCACCATAGGGCTTGGGCGGTGCAAACTGCTGGTTGGGACGAGGCGCCTCAAAGGATGGCCTCGGAATGAACCTGGGTGGCAGTGCCGTGCTTGGAATCCACACCCGGCGCTTCTGAGATCCAGAGCCGGATGAAGAGCCAAAATCACGAGACTGCTTGCGTGAAGCGTCATAGTCAGACTGGCCTGCCTCAGCACTGATGGCTTTATTGACCAACTTCTGAAAGGAGGTGCACTCGTGCAGACGAAGATCGCGACAAAGCTCAGGGCTAAGTCCCTTGCGGAACCTTGCCTGCTTCTTAGCGTCGGTGGATACCTCTTCAGGAGCATATTGTGCCAGATTCCCAAATTCACGACTATATGCATCCACGGTCAGTCTTCCTTGGGTGAAATTGTAGAACTCTTTCCTCTTGCAATCTATGAGACCTTCCGGGATGTGATGCTCACGGAAAGCCTCACTGAATTCAGCCCAAGTAGTGATTTGGTCGACCGGGCGCATAGCTTCAATGTTTTCCCACCAAAGGCTAGCAGGGCCTTCAAGGTGATAGGCAACATAGGTAACCTTATCAGCTTCGGCTACGTTAGCAGAACGTAGCTTGTGTGTGATGCTACGAAGCCAGTCATCCGTGTCGAGGGGCTCGATGGAATGATTGAACTTTGGTGGGTACAACTTGATGAAGTCATTGATTGACACCAAGTCATTTCGCTGATGGCGTGCAGTGTTCTGCTCAATCCGCTCCAGCAAGCAGCTAGTCTCACGCTTGTTTCTTTCCGCCTCCAGCATCACTTCGGCCAGAGAAGTCGGGTGAGGCAGATTTTCACCCCTAACTGCACTGGCTTCCCCCTGCTCCGGGGCAGCAGGGTTGCTGCGGCTGTTGACCATCCTAGGAGAAAACAAGACAACGGTTTAGATAAGGATGGCACAAACTTAGCAAGGAAGTGCAGAATGTAATGGATAACATGGAATGCTAAGATGTTCATTGCACGACATGGTAATATAGAAACTGCCATATATATACCATTGGTCATACACACCGTACATAGTTTAGTACAAGCCCAGGCTAGAGTACAACTACGGTGAAAGACATTACATCTCATCGGAGGCATTCCAAGCTCCTATACATTAATTTTCTACACCTCCGGAGCGTGATACACACCAAGTCATATCCCATGGGTCACGCAGGACTGTGGAGAATACAACTATTGCAGTACTAGTGAAACTACTACTAGCTCAGACGGCTCCGTAGTAATCCTCATAAAAGTCACCACCAAAGCCTGGAAGTCGAACATGATCATCTGGGAACAGATGGTCCTGCGGAGCCTGCGGACCATAGGGACTCGGATGTGGCCTTGGTCCCACAGGTGGTGGCAGACGGGGACCACGAGGAGGGGTGATGCCTCCTACATCGCTCCACTCCATACAATCTGGCAATCCAGACCATACGACTTGGTGTCACTATTCCTATGGACTGAGCCCTTAAGCTTCGCCGCGATCTTCATCTGCATGAGTGCACCTCCTTTCAGAAGTTGGTCAATAAAGCCATCAGTGCTGAGACAGGCCTGTCCGACTATGACGCTTCACGCAAGCACTCTCGTGATTTTGGATCTTCATCCGGCTCTGGATCTCAGAAGCGCCGGGTGTGGATTCCAAGCACGACACTGCCACCCAGGTTCATTCCGAGGCCATCCTTTGAGGCGCCTCATCCCAACCAGCAGTTTGCACCGCCCAAGCCCTATGGTGGCCCCGCTACTAATGCTGCTCCACGCCCCAATGTTGTGACATGTTTCAAGTGTGGAGAGCCGGGTCACTATAGTCGAGAGTGTCCCCAGAACAACAACCCCAATCAGTCTGGAAAGTCCGTTGGTCATGGTAAGCCAGCGGGAAAGACATTCTACGCCAAGCCGGTCACCACTGCACGTGGCCTTGTCAACTATGTCTCAGCCGAGGAGGCTCATGCGGATCCTAATGTCGTCCTTGGTACGCTCCTTGTTAATTGCCGTCCGGCATCTGTTCTTTTCGATACTAGAGCATCTCATTCATTCACATCTAAGAGCTATGCTAGATTGCATAACACAACATTCTGTGACATGCCCACTACCATGGAAATTCAAACCCCTGGCTCTAGATGGCAAACTTCTAGAGTAAGCCATGGGAATGAAATTCTTGTCAATAGACTTGTCTTCCTTGCATCCTTAATAGCTCTCAAGTCCTCGGACATAAACATCATCTTGGGTATGGACTGGATGTCAGCTCATTATGCTAAGATTGATTGTGCCACTAGAACCGTTCAACTTACTCACCCATCGAGCAAGACAGTCAATGTCTTAACTCGAGTGGCCAAGCGCCAGATTTACTCCCTAAATGCCAACCCCTTCCAGACCTTGAGGATATTCCGGTAGTTCGAGACTTTCCGGATGTCTTTCCAGAAGAACTGCCAGGTGTTCCACCTGACAGGGATGTCGAGTTCGTGATAGACCTTGTTCCAGGAACCGTTCCAATTTCTAGAAGACCCTATAAGATGGCACCCTTAGAACTAGCCGAGCTTAAGAACCAACTCGATGAGTCCTTGAAAAAGGGTTTCATCCGTCCTAGTTCCTCTCCTTGGGCTTGCCCCGTCCTCTTCGTCAAGAAGAAGGATTGAACGGATCGGATGGTTGTAGATTACCGACCTGTCAACTTGGTCACTATCAAGAACAAGTATCTGCTTCCCAGAATCAACGATCTCTATGATCATCTCACTGGATCCTCGGTCTTTTCCAAGATGGATTTGAGGTTGGGCTACCATCAAATCAAAATCAGAAACGGGGACATTCCCAAAACGGCCTTTGTTACTCGTTATGGCCAATACAAGTACACTGTCATGTCCTTCGGTTTAACCAATGCCCCAGCCACCTTCTCTCGGTTAATGAACTCGGTCTTCATGGAGTATTTGGATAAATTCGTCGTAGTACACCTCGATGATATACTCATCTACTCCAAGAATGAAGAGGAACATGCCGAACATCTAAGGCTGGTATTGAGGAAACTTTGAGAGCATCGCCTTTATGCCAAATTCTCCAAGTGTGAATTTTGGTTGCCAGAAGTGACCTATGTAGGCCATGTAATCTCTGGTAAGGGTACTGCTGTCAATCCCGAGCGAGTTCAAGCCGTCCTTGATTGGACTCCACCTGAGACGGTCAAGCAAGTTCGGAGCTTCCTTGGCTTAGCGAGCTATTGCCGCCGCTTCATCGAGAATTTCTCCAAGGTTGGTAAACCTCTAACTGAACTCCTCAAGAAAGATAAAAAGTTAGAGTGGACCCCACAGTGCGAGTTCAACTTTCAGGAACTGAAAATACGCCTGACATCTGCTCCCGTACTGGTACCACCAGATTTCTCCAAGGACTTTATTATCTATTGTGACGCCTCGCGACAAGGACTAGGTTGCATACTCATGCAAGATTATTAGGTAATTGCCTATGCCTCACGGCAATTACACCCACATGAGGAAAACTATCCCACACATGATCTAGAGCTTGCAGCTGTAGTCCATGCACTCAAAACTTGGCGACATTACCTTCTCGGTAATCGTTGCGAGATCTTCACCGATCACCAAAGTTTGAAATATATCTTCACCCAACCGGATTTCAATCTCAGGCAACGATGTTCGGTCGAGTTGATCTCGGATTATGACTTAGAAACAACTTACACCCCGAGCAAGGCCAATGTCATGGCTGGTGCGCTAAGTCGTAAATCCTATTGTAACAACCTGATGTTACAACAAAGTCAACCACTTCTCCATGAGGAATTTCGTAAGCTTAATCTTCACATTGTTCCTCGAGGATTCCTATCCACCCTGGTGGCGAAGCCTAACCTTACGGATCAAATCATAGCTGCCCAGAAGCGTGATAAGGGCATATCCCGGATTAAGGAAAACATTGCTAGAGGAGTTGCTAGATGTTTTTCCATGGATGAGCGAGGTGTTGTCTTCTTCGAGAACCGCTTGGTGGTTCCCAAGAAACAACATCTATGCCAGTTGATTCTTAAGGAAGCTCATGAATCCCCTTTCACCATTCATCCCGGTAGTACTAAAATGTATCAAGACCTACGCCAGAGGTTTTGGTGGACTAGGATGAAGAGATAAATTGCTCAATACATTACTAGTTGCGACGTCTGTCGTCGTGTTAAAGCAGAGCACCAACGGCCTGCTGGCACCCTTCAACCTTTGCCTATTCCTGAGTGGAAATGGGATAAAATCAGTATGGGTTTCATTACTGGGTTTCCCAGGACCAAGAGAGGGAATAATGCTATCTTCGTCGTGATGGACCGTCTTTCCAAAGTAGCCCATTTCTTACCAGTTCGTGAGAGTATCACCGCTAGCCAGCTAGCTGACCTATACATCTCCCGAGTAGTGTCTCTACATGGTGTCCTATTGGAAATTAACTCAGACTGTGGTAGTCTCTTCACCTCTCGATTTTGGGAAAGTTTCCAAAATGCTATGGGAACTCGTCTCTCTTTTAGAAGTGCCTTCCACCCGACAGAGAACCCGGGCCGACATGGCTAGTCGTGACCCCAAAGCGGCACCAACCTATGGGGACAGACATACATGAATCACATCGAGCATGTCGGTCAGCAGCGTGTGAATCCGGGCTATAGCGCTGGGCTAACAGGACTCCGGGAACCCGGGCTGTAGCAGGCTAGGCAGGACTCCGGATGTCACCGCGTGACATTTCCCCGAAGGGACAGACACAGGAACGAAGTGAAACACATGCCGGCCAGTCAAGTGTCCTGAGCAGTAGTGCTGGGCTATTAGGACTCCGGTGGAGCGGGTTGTAGCGGACTACTATGGCTCATGGAAGCACTAGACTACATTTCCCCATAAGAGAGGCTGCCAAGGATAAACAACTAGATTGTCGGAGCCCACACATACCAAGCATTTCAATCATACACACAATATGCTCAATATGTGTAAATACAACATGGCATCACAACATAACTCTATGACTCAAGTATTTATTCATTAGGCTCCGAGGAGCGAGATATTACAAACATGGGTCTCATGACCAAACAATCATAGCATACAAATCAAAGCACATGCGGAAGCTTAACATGTCTGAGTACAGACATGTACAAATGAAAAAGGCTAAGAAGCCTGACTATCTACCAGATCTTGCTGAGGGCACAAGATCATAGCAGAGGTAGCAAGCTAAACGTCGAAGCCCACACGGTACTACTAGCGAGACTGATGTCTCTCTGCAAAACATAAATTAAGCAAACGTGAGTACAAATGTACCCAACAAGACTTACATCAGAACTATCTACATATGCATCGGTATCAATAAAGAGGGTGGTGGAGTTTAACTGCAGCATGCCAGCTTTGACTCAGTGGCTAACCTGAACTACGACTGCAAGAAACTCTCTTGAGGTGGCGCACACGAGTCCACATATTCACCATATCAATACACCACTATGCATCTGCTCCTGTCTCCCTACGAGAACGCCATCCATAGCACTCACTCTTATCTTGCGAGTTTTAGAGTATCCACTTCAAGTTATCTATGAACTGTATAGGCAACCAAGCAGTCCTTTACCGCGGACGCGGCTATTCAAATAGATGATGTTAACCCTGCAGGGGTGTACTTCTTCATACACGCTCTCACCACTTACCGTCGTTTACACGGCATGTACTCGGCAACCTTCAAGCGGAAGCCCAACGAGGGTGTCGGCCACGGCCTACCTAACACATAAGTCTCTAGTCCAGGTTTATAGCCTATCCAGGTTCCATCCGCAGGGAGTCCGGCCGAGGTTTCCACATACGGCCCCGAACGATGTGTACAGGGTTCCGAGACACCAAACGGGTGCCCGGTATACCCGGCCACGGTGTATCTACCGCATCATAGCCCACCCCTGGGGTCAGCGCTACGCACGGCCGCCAACACATATCCTACAAACACCAGAAACTAATTGCAACTCCTGGACAGAGGACTAGGGTGGTTAAGAAGCCGAGAGGGTCAATTAAGGATCCCAATGCATGGTAGTAACTGATTCTTAAATCACACATACAGGTCTCGGTGCTTAAGGATGGTTCCAATGAAACAACCCACCATGTACTCCTACATGGCCTCTCATCGATACCTTTACCAAATCGTGTTCAACAACTTAGCTCACACACAATAGGACATGTTCACAACTTTCCAATTCATCCCCGATGAATCAGACCTGACACAACTCTAAGCAATAGTAGGCATGACAAACAAGCATGAATGAGTAGGCACAGCAGGGCTCAAACAACTCCTACTCATGCTAGTGGGTTTCATCTATTTACTGTGGCAACGACAGGTCATGCAGAGGAAAGGGGTTCAACTACCGCAGCATGTAACAGTTGAAATAGTGTTGTCCTAATGTAGTAAAAGAGAGCAGGAGCAAGAGAGGGGGATTGTATCAGAATGAACAAGACGGTTTTGCTTGCCTGGCACTTCTGAAGATAGTATAGTTCTTCATCGGTGTCATCGAACTCACTGTCAGGGTACGTCTATCGAGAGGGGACAACCACCGGCAACAGAGAGGAAACCAAATCAATGCAAAGCACAATATGATGCATGATCATGACATGGAAATATGAGTGTGTTGGGTTAATGCAACTACAACCAGAAGGTTTTGAGCTTATTTTAACCCAAGAATCAAATACAAACTCAAGTTCCACCTGACAGGGATGTCGAGTTTGTGATAGACCTTGTTCCAGGAACCGTTCCAATTTCTAGAAGACCCTATAAGATGGCACCCTTAGAACTAGCCGAGCTTAAGAACCAACTCGATGAGTCCTTGAAAAAGGGTTTCATCCGTCCTAGTTCCTCTCCTTGGGCTTGCCCCATCCTCTTTGTCAAGAAGAAGGATGGAACAGATCGGATGGTTGTAGATTACCGACCTGTCAACTTGGTCACTATTAAGAACAAGTATCCGCTTCCCAGAATCAACGATTTGTATGATCAGCTCGATGGATCCTCGGTCTTTTCCAAGATGGATTTGAGGTTGGGCTACCATCAAATCAAAATCATAAATGGGGACATTCCCAAAACGGCCTTTGTTACTCGTTATGGCCAATACGAGTACACCGTCATGTCCTTCGGTTTAACCAATGCCCCAGCCACCTTCTCTCGGTTAATGAACTCGGTCTTCATGGAGTATTTGGAGAAATTCATCGTAGTAGACCTCGATGATATACTCATCTACTCCAAGAATGAAGAGGAACATGCCGAACATCTAAGGCTGGTATTGACAAAACTTCGAGAGCATCGCCTTTATGCCAAATTCTCCAAGTGTGAATTTTGGTTGCCAGAAGTGACCTATCTAGGCCATGTAATCTCTGGTAAGGGTATTGCTGTCAATCCCGAGCGAGTTGAAGCCGTCCTTGATTGGACTCCACTTGAGACGGTGAAGCAAGTTCGAAGTTTCCTTGGCTTAGCGAGCTATTGCCGCCGCTTTGTCGAGAATTTCTCCAAGGTTACTAGACCTCTAACTGAACTCCTCAAGAAAGATAAAAAGTTCGAGTGGACCCCACAGTGCGAGTTTAGCTTTCAGGAACGGAAAAGACGCCTGGCATCTGCTCCCGTACTGGTACCACCAGATTTCTCCAAGGACTTTATTATCTATTGCGACGCCTCGCGACAAGGACTAGATTGCATACTCATGCAAGATCGTCAGGTAATTGCCTATGCCTCACGGCAATTACACCCACATGAGGAAAACTATCCCACACATGATCTCGAGCTTGCAGCTGTAGTCCATGCACTCAAAACTTGGCGACATTACCTTCTCGGTAATCGTTGCAAGATCTTCACCGATCACCAAAGTTTGAAATATATCTTCACCCAACCGGATTTGAATCTCAGGCAACAACGTTGGGTCGAGTTGATCTCGGATTACGACTTAGAAATAACTTACACCCCGAGCAAGGCCAATGTCATGGCTGATGCGCTAAGTCGTAAATCCTATTGTAACAACCTGATGTTACAACAAAGTCAACCACTTCTCCATGAGGAATTTCGTAAGCTTAATCTTCACATTGTTCCTCGAGGATTCCTATCCACCCTGATGGCGAAGCCTAACCTTACAGATCAAATCATAGCTGCCCAGAAGCGTGATACGGGCCTATCCCGGATTAAGGAAAACATTGCTAGCGGAGTTGCTAGATGTTTTTCCATGGATGAGCGAGATGTTGTCTTCTTCGAGAACCGCTTGGTGGTTCCCAAGAAACAACATCTACGCCAGTTGATTCTTAAGGAAGCTCATGAATCCCCTCTCACCATTCATCCCGGTAGTACTAAAATTTATCAAGACCTACGCCAGAGGTTTTGGTGGACTAGGATGAAGAGAGAAATTGCTCAATACATTGCTAGTTGCGATGTCTGTCGTCGTGTTAAAGCAGAGCACCAACGGCCTGCTGGCACCCTTCAACCTTTGGCTATTCCTGAGTGGAAATGGGATAAAATCAGTATGGATTTCATTACTGGGTTTCCCAGGACCAAGAGAGGGAATAATGTTATCTTCGTCGTGATCGACCGTCTTTCCAAAGTAGCCCATTTCCTACCTGTTCGTGAGAGTATCACTGCTAGCCAGCTAGCTGACCTATACATCTCCCGAATAGTGTCTCTTCATGGTGTCCCATTGGAAATTAACTCAGACCGTGGTAGTCTCTTCACCTCTCGATTTTGGGAAAGTTTCCAAAATGCTATGGGAACTCGTCTCTCTTTTAGCACCGCCTTCCACCCTCAATCAAGTGGTCAAGTAGAGTGAGTCAATCAAATTCTGGAAGATATGCTCCGAGCTTCTGTCATCTCATTCGGAATGGGCTGGGAGAAATGCCTTCCATTGGTGGAGTTTGAAAAATTCAATCTATCCATCTGTAATGGTTTCATGCATGACAAAACACTTTTACCTTGCTGTTTAGGTGAAACAAGATAATACATTTATTATGCATAAGAGCTTAAGCTTTCATTTGAATCTTTGATTCAAATGGGACCCTTTCAACTTGTTTCACATTGCATTAGGCAGGACACATCATTTTGCCATGTCATAGTATGCATCATATTGTTGCATATTGCCATGTGTTGATTATACTCTATGGTGTCTATCGTGGTAGTTTCTGCCTTCGAGGATATCTCCGAGTATCCAACTGAAGGGCAGTACCCTACTACCACTCCATCAGGCAAGCATCCCCATTGATCATATCGATACAATCCCATGTTCTCGTCTCTGCTCTCATTTACTTCATTAAGACAACAACGTTTTCAAACTGCTGTGTGCTAAGGTATTTGAACCCTTATCCTCTGCATGACCTGTCATTGCCACATTAACTAGATGAAACCCACTAGCATGTGTAGGAGTTGATTGAGCCATGTATGTGTTTCCTACCTTGCTATGCCTGCTATGCTTAGAGTTGTGTCAGGTCTGGTTCATCTGGGTGATGGGCAAGAGTGAAATGATTATGTCGGTAATGTGAGGGATGTGTTGAACATGATTTGGTAAAGGTATCGATGAGAGGCCATGTAGGAGTACATGGTGGGTTGTTTTATTGAGGCCGTCCATAAGATATGATATCTGTATGCGTGATTTAAGATTCAACTACTACTACACATTGGGCCCTGAAATATGACCCCGCTCGACTTACTGACCCCTCTCGTCCTCTGTCCAGGAGTTGCAACTAGTTTCTGGTGTTTGTAGGTTATGTGTTGGCGGCCGTGCGTAGCGCTGACCCTAGGGGTGGGCTATGACGCGGTAGATACACTATGGCCGGGTATGCCGGGCGCCCGTTTGGCGTCTCGGGACCCTGTACCCATCGTTTGGGGTCGTTGAGGACACCCCGACCGGATTTCCTTGTGGATGGAACCTGAATAGACGATAAACCTGGACTAGAGACTTGTGCGGTTAGTCAGGTCATGGTCTACACCCATGTCGGCTTTCGCTTGAAGTCTGCCGAGCACATGTCGTGTGCAGACGCTAAGTGGTCGAAACATGCGTGATGAAGTACACCCCTGCAGTGTATAAAACTATTCGAATAGCCGCGTCCACGGTAAAGGACTACTTGGTTGCCTATACAGTTCATAGACAAGTTAATGGTTACTACTAAAAGACTCAAGATAAGTGTTAGTACCGAGGATGGCTCTCTCGTAGGATGACAAGGCAGGATCTCCGGTGGAGTATTGTGTTGGTGATTAGTGGACTCGTGTGCGAAACTATTTTACTAGTGGTTTCCTGTAGGATAGCTTAGCCAAGAGTCAAAGCTGGCTTGCTGCAATAACTCCACCACCTTCTTGAGAATGAGCATGTATAGTAGGTTGTGATGTAAGACTTGCCGAGTACCTTTGTACTCATGTTTGCTTAATTACTGTTTTCAGACGACAACACCGCCCCCTCCGATGGGTTTCATGTAGATCTCGACGTCGATGAGTGACTTGCCACCCAGGTGGTGATCCTGGCCATGGAGGGCCCTACGTAGATAGACAGGCTTCAAGAAGCCTTCTTTCTTTCTAGTGTCTGTACTCAGACCATTTGCTTCCGCATGTGCTTGTATGCTTGTATGACTTGAGTATCGGGTCATATGACCCCGACCTGTATGAACATGTTATGTATGGCTCTCTGGAGCCTTTAAATAAAAGTACTTGAGTTGTAGAGTTTTGTTGTGATGCCATGTTGTATTTGCACATATCGAGCATATTGTGTGTATGATTGAAATGCTTGGTATGTGTGGGATCCGACAATCTAGTTGTTTATCCTTGGCAGCCTCTCTTATGGGGAAATGTAGTCTAGTGCTCCTCGAGCCATAGTAGTCCGCTACAGCCCGGTTCACCGGAGTCCTGCTAGCCCAGCACTACTGCTCAGGACACTTGACTG
>NC_041384.1:426163544-426206867 GCF_002162155.2 Triticum dicoccoides | reverse complement strand
CCTCGAGCCATAGTAGTCCGCTACAGCCCGGTTCACCGGAGTCCTGCTAGCCCAGCACTACTGCTCAGGACATTTCCCCGAAGGGATAGACACATGAACGAAGTGAAACACATGCCGGCCAGTCAAGTGTCCTGAGCAGTAGTGCTGGGCTAGCAGGACTCCGGTGAACCGGGCTGTAGCGGACTACTATGGCTCAAGGAAGCACTAGACTACATTTCCCCATAAGAGAGGCTGCCAAGGATAAACAACTAAATTGTCGGATCCCACACATAGCAATACACGTCACACGTACGCATAACATGCAAGTATGTGTTGTACAACATGGCATCACAACATAACACAAACTCAAATAGATAAAGGCCCAGAAGAGCCACATAGCATTAAATACAAACAGGGGTCACATGACCCATCATTCAGAGCATACAAGCAACGGAAGCATTACATGTCTGAGTACAGACAACTACAAAAGAAAAAAGGCTCAGAAGCCTGACTATCTACAACTCCCTCCCAAGGGAACAAGATCAAGCTACTTGTCGAAGTCCAAGCGGTACGACTAGTGAGACAGATGTCTCACCTGCAAAACATAAATAAAGCAAACGTGAGTACAAAGGTACTCAGCAAGGCTTACATCAGATCCTATCATACATGCATTTGTATCAAGAAGGTAATGTGGGGTTTAGTTGCAGCCAGCCGGCTTTGACTCAGTGGCTATCCTATTCTACGACTACGAGAAACTTCTTTGCGGTGAGGTAGCGCACACGAGTCCACTAATCACCACATCAATACACTACTATGGATTCATCCCCGTCTCCTTACGAGAAGGCCATCATTAGCACTCACACTTGTCTTGAGCATTTTAGATGTCCACTTTAAGTTGTCTATGTACCACATAAGCATCCAAGAAGTCCATAACCGAGGACACGGCTATTCGAATAGATCATGATAACCCTACTGGGGTGTACTTCTTCACACACGCTCTCACCACTTATCACCATATACACGTCATGTATCTCGGCAACCTTCAAGCGGAAGCCTGGCGAGGGTGTCGGCCATGACCTGACTAACCACACAAGACTCTAGTCCAGGTTTATCGCCTATTCGGGTTCCATCCGCAAGGAGATCCGGCCGAGGTTTCGCTCACGGCCCTAAACGATGTGTATAGGGTTCCTGAGCCCACCATCCGGGTGCCACTCGGTACACCGGGCCACGTGTGCCTAGTCTGTCCCAAGTCCACCCTGCCGGGTGCCACTCGATAGAAAAATAGCACTACCTATAAACACCAGAAACTATTTGCAACCCCTGGACAGAGATCAAGGCGGTTAATAAGTGGAGAGAGCTTGGAGCGCCCGGAGCCCAATGTGTGGTAGTAGCTAGTCATTGGACAACTTACACATAACTCAATTCTTAAGGATGGTCCCAATGAGACAACCCACCATGTACTCCTACATGGCCTCTCACCACTACCTTTACCAAATCGTGTTCACACGCTTAACTCTCAGCACCGGATCATATCGTAACACTCCAATTCATTCCCGATGAATCAGACCTGACATACTCTAAGCAATAGCAGGCAAAGCATGGTAGGAACACAACATGGCTCAATCAACTCCTACACATGCTAGTGGGTTTTAACTATTTACTGTGGCAATGACAGGTCATGCAGAGGAATGGGTTCAACTACCGTGGCATAAAGTAGCAGTTGAATCGTTGTTGTCCTAATGCAATAAATGAGAGCAGGAGCGAAAGAGTAGGATTTCATCGGAATGAACAAGGGGGGCTGCTTGCCTGGTAGATCAACAGGGGGGCACTGCTCCTCAGACAGGTACTCTCGAACACTCTCTGGAGCAGGACCAATCGAGAAGGAACGGTGTCGAAACTCAAACACAAGCATATGCAACATTATGATGCATGAACATGGCATGAGTATGTGATGTTGTTTGAGTTAATGCATCTAGCATTTATTTGGTCGAAGTTGATTTGAACCAAGGGTTTAATTGCAACTCCAAATTAAGCTCTTAAATATGCCATTTATGTGTTTTCATATATACAACATGTATAGGTTGGTTTGTCATGCATGAAAATGGTACAGATGTATAGATTGAATTTTTTGATCATTTTTCATATATAACTTATTTCAATCTGAGCTACGGTTGAATTTCTATGAATTTTTGAAGTTTATAATATTTTCTGGAATTTCCTGATTTATTTTAAAACCAGAAAAAGATATATTGCGTCAGCATGATAGCAGCATTGCATCAGCAGGTCAAAGGCGGCTGACCAGGTCAAACTTGATGTGTAGGGTCCACACGTCAGTGTCACAGGTTAAATAGGGGGTTATTTCTAATTTAACAAAAAGATTAAGGCACCAGGGCCCACTGTTAGTGTCACTAATGGGGCGGGGGTTAGTCCTAAACTAATCTTGCCACGTCAGCCCGCCGGAGTTTGGCCGGCGGCGACTATTCCGTGCGGCAGAGGGGCTCGGGATCGCTTCCCTGGGGCCCAAACGAGCAGTCGAGGGCAGATACGGGGAGCTAGAGCTCACCCGCATCTAGCGCGGCATGTGGTGGCAGCGGGGACGGCCGGAGCTCGCCGGAATGGAGGTCACGGCGGTGGCCAGAGTTTGGCCATCGACGGAGTCGACGCTACGGTGGTCAGGAGAGCGAGGTAATCAGTGCTATGGCCTCCTGGGAGCACGTTGAGCACGACTATGTGCTCGGTTGGGTCAGGCGAGGTTGCTAGCTGCGGCAGCAACGGACGCGGCGGCAATGAGCTCACGGTTGCAGCGGGGGTTGTAGATAGGGCCGAATTTGGTCGCAAGAGGAGAGGGGAAAGATGGCGTGGCTCACAGGGAGTCGGAAGAGGTGCTCGGCGGGCTCGGGGATGGCTTGGTGATGGCGAATAGACGTCGGCGGTGACCGGATGCAGAGGACGAGGACGACGGCGTAGTTGGCGTTGCAGCGCGTCCGGGGCCTCGTGGCTCGTCGAGGAGGTCGGGGAGGTCGAGACAGAGCTTGCAGGCATGGCGAGGGGTCGAGAGAGAGGCGATGGCCACAGCAACGTCGAGCAGCGGCGGCGGCTGCATTCGGTGCGTGCGAGGGAGAGAGACAGGGGAGAGGATGGGGACAAGAGAGAGCGAGAGAGAGATGGGGGGTAGCATGGCGACGCGAGAGGCGTCCAGGCCGTCAAGGGGGCGAGGCAGGCAGGCAGGAGGTGGCCGGCGTGTGCTCGCGCGCGGCAGCCACTCGCGCGCGTCCTCCTGGCGGGAGGTGGAGGATGACTGGCACTGGCCAGTCGGCTGGGCCGGCCTGTTGGGCCACTGGGCCAGGCCGGCTTCACAGTGCCAGGTCGAAGTTGAGTCTAGAAATGCTTTAGTTATATAAGGGAATTGATTGTGGATGGGAACGTAAGGCTCTTTTTACTCCTTATCCTCATGACCTTCTGATCTGTGTCATCTTATCTTTTCTACGGGGTTAAGGACTAGGCTTCTCTTCTATCTCTCAGGATGACGTGTTACTAAACCGTAGTTGCCTAGGATTGTTGAGTTTAAGCGTTAGTTTAGTTCCTACTACTTCTGTATGTTGACCGTTGATCCCGGAACTTTGATATTGTGATGTTGAGTGGCTATGCCACCATATTTGCAGGTTGTCTCAAATGTTTTTGAGCAAATACAACCGTTATGCTATCCGAGTCTTCCTAGGTTTCTAAACAGTCTGATGCACTTGCAAATCTTTCCTCCATGTTCCCGTTGTATTTTGGGCCAGATTAAGCACACTAATCGGTGTGTTGAGGTACTCCATTGCCTTGACGTGTATGTTGGAGTTAGTATTATGACCCTAGGTGTCCTCGAGAATTTAGCAATGCTTTCGTATCCCCAGTGTGATGATTCTGGCCATCATTCTTGAAAGCATCCTGTGATGCCATTTAGTAGTAGGTATTCTACTCCTATGCTCTTGACCCAAGAATCACTCTGTTCACTTCGTGTTGATATTGTTGCTAGTTCCTTTATGATATTAGTAACCTTTGCGATAGTCCTCAAGGTCCGTGGAATTTCCTTCTTCCAAATACCATGAACCATTAAGGCAGAAGTTCTTTGAACCAAAAGATCACCATTAGAGTACTCCTGAGGAGTTCTCCATTCATAATTGTGATTCTGCCTGTTCTACCTTTCTGCATGGGTTATCCGAAAGAAAAATGTTGAACTCGTTCGACATACTAACCCATGAATCCACAACTCAGCAAGATATATGTTCCTTGAGTTGTCCCTCCTTAGTTGTTTCTGACCTTCGTCTATCAATTGATAGTCGAGGGTATATCATTGCATTCGTTCATCAAAGTCTATTATTCTTGTGGTCCGTTGTTCTATTCCAGAATGACTAGGAGAAACAAACTCCAGTACCTCATCCATGTCCAGGATTGGGTCAAAGTGGTTGTCCTCCGCGGATCAAAATGCCAATCCATCTTTTGATTCCGTTCTACCCTGAAGTATTGCCCTCTTGATGCCAGGAATGTCATGATAATTGCACCAACTCTTATAAATTCTTGAAGCAGTGATACTTCTCGCCATCATCATTCGCTCCTTGGTTCCGTGTTGTTGCAACTGGAATCCCGACAAATGAACTGTGATGTGTGAAATCAATACTCCTAGCAGCCTTGTTGCTTTGTAGTTAAAGGACAATAATTTCATTCTTACCATGTTGGTTATTGAATCATCGTTCTAAGATAGATTGTGCTACCTACTCCTTGTTTCTGGTGCACCCTTCGATTGATGAGTTAGGGTTTTGCCAAATCCTCGCTCATTTGATCATATCGTCTTGCCCTAAAAAGCAAGTTGTTCTCGATCTTATTAACATATCAGTGCTTCGTGATTTTCCGGATAACTTCATGGAAGTATCACTAGGTCGTCCCCTGACCGATATGTGGAGTTCGTGATCAAGTTGGTTTCTTGTAAACCAGCCATTCTCCAAGAATCTGTGTCGGTTACCCCCTGAGCTAGTTGGTTGAGCTAGACAACAACTTGGAGAGTTGGAAGATAAAAGCTTGCCTAACTTAGTTCATTTAAAGGGATATCCTTGTGTTTGTGTTTTTGTTGAAGAAAGATGATATCTTCATCGATTGATCCTCGTGATCAATTGTCGGTGTCATTATCTTATCCAATCTTTGATTTGTGCATGGGCTATCGTCAAATCAAATAAGAACCAATGATAATCGTAATGTTGTCTTACTCGTGGTTGATCCCTCGAGCATACACCATTTCATCTTTTGGTCTGACCAATACTATCACATTGTTCACATAATGGTGGAATTCTAGTGATATGGAAATTACGATGAGTTGTTGTTCAGCCCATCAGCAGCATCTTGTCTCCTCCATGATTCATGTTGAACATTGAGCTAGTGTTGGAAACTTTTGTAAGCATTGCGTTCGTGTTCCGCTCATGAGGTATATGTTTGGGTGAAAGAAGTGACTTTCTCCAAGTTCACGTGCATTAGGTGCAATTTGCCGCCATGAATTTGAGAAAGTTTGTTTTGCTTCCTCTGGAATCATCCCAAGTTAGTCATGCATGTGCGAAGTATTCTATGGTTTGATAGAGTGATCATCTTCATTCTGTATGTATCCCTAGCACACAAAGCCACTGATTGATTTGGTCAAGGAGAAGAAGTTCCTTCTTAAGAATCATTACTTATGTTAGGGCTTTGTTATCCTCGATGATTGTTCCCCACCTAAACTCGGTAGTGTTTTTATTATAAGACTACTACGTGGTCATGCTTGTCTGGGACAACATGTTCACATGTGTTAGAAGAACCAGCTCATGTTTTGGAGCTTACTACCATAATCCATTTCCCGATAATCTCGCAACGTCATCTCCTTGATTTGTGTTGCAAACTTTCATTTTCTTCTACACTCGATGGGTCTGGAATATCCTGTTACCAACCAGATGTGAATCTCAGGCAGATATGATGGTTGGAACTTTTCCAAGATCTATGATGTAGGTCCCCGACAAGGTTGATGTTCTGACCGACACACCTAGCCAGAAGATCTATCATTGTAGTATCTTGATTGAGCTATTCGACCATCTTCTCCATGAGGATTTGGTATGACTTATTCCACAAGTTGTTCCTTATGGATCTATTGTATTCCGAAGTTCGACCACTACTGGATGACTATGTTGATGCTTTAAAGCATGACAGTGGTAACCAGTACATCAAGGAGAACATTAGAAGCGGAGTGCTAAATGTCTCTCAATCGATCATCCAGATTTCATTCCCTTGGCCTCGCTAAGGTGAAATCTGAGAAAGGGTTGTCTTTCTATGCATCTGCATTGTCCATCACTATTCGTCAAGGTAGTAAGATGTGTTGCCAGGATCCTCGACTCGGATGTTGGTAGAACCTTGATGAATATGGAAATGCTCAAGTTCTTGAGAGCACGCGCAAGAAAATTCATCCATTATGTTGTCTTCAAGAAGGTAGTCCACATCATCCATCCTATTCGGAGTATGCCATTCTTTCGAACCCCTTCCAATGATCGATTGTGATTACCTCAGGCTGGTATAAAGAGTTTCAATGATCTTTGTATCAAAAGTAATTCTTTTTGCCACTTAAGGGAAATGCTCTACGAGTCACCTTTCCCTAAGGTGTCCCGTTATGGAATCATGGCAATTACCTCCTCGCTACTTTGAAACCATGCACCATCCTACTCCAGCGTGGAATTGTTGCCTACCAATTTGAACCCTTGTCATCTATTACCTTCCATCTCTCTCGATGTGTGTTTTGTGTCTCAGCTCAAGAGATGTTCTAATGTCTCACTCCATGAGTTGATCTTGAGTTGCCCGATCTTTGAGAAGATCATTTCCTGTAGAGTTTCCTTCCGTATTCATCGTGTTGGATGAAGATCTCGAAGACAAAGACGTCAAGAGCAATGTGATGCAATATATCGGTATCTTCGAGAAGGGCAGTTGGATCGACAAGACTGTGATGGTTTTGTGACCCCTCTGTCTTCTTACTCCACTTCTTGAATCTTGAGACGAGATTCTTGTTTTAGTGGGGGTTAGTTGTCACATCCCTAGTTCTAGTATGCTCTGAGCTAGCTAGTCACGTGTTGCATCATGTTTAAATTCTTTTGAATTTGAAATGGGGATCGATCAAACCCTAGCACCAGATCAAATCAAATAGGTTCAACATAAAATCATTTTCAATAAACCCAAAATGCCCTTTGAAAATGTTCATGATTTATGATAAAGGTGAAAACCTCTGCCAAAAATGATGAGCATATTTCTTGGACATTTATGGATTTTCGAGTTAAATCATATTGTATTTGAATTGGAGCATTTAATGCCTATAAATATTTTAAATGCTTCAATACTCCTGAAAACAACTGGGGGCTGTTGGAAATAATTCAAATAGTGCCCACAATTTTGGCAGGATTTTACAAAATGAGTTAGTATTTTTACTAATTCAAAACAAATCAAAATAAATAGAAAACAGAAACAGACTTAAAAGAGAGAGAGAGAAGGACTCATCTGGGTCGTCTTACCTGGCAGCCCAACAAACCAGCCCAGCCCACCAGGGGCATCCTTGTCTTCAACCTCTGCCTACTGGCAGAGGCAAGGCCGAGCACGGCACCACGGCGCGCCACGCCGGCAGCTGCCTGCCTCGCTCCTTCTCGTCGCGCCCAGACAGCGGCACGACACCCCCTGACCCCCTCTCACTCCCCCTCTCTCGCTCTGGACCCCCCTCCTCTGCTGCCTCTCCTGTGTTCGACCACGGGCACCCGAGAGCGCCGGCGAGCACCACCGGGGCCATCGTCCACCCCGCACCTCGCTGATGCTTCCAGAGGAACCGCCATCACCTTATGCATTTTCTGCACCAACCCATTCGACCGCGGGAGCCCTGTAGCGTCGTCCCCGAGCTCATCCTCAACCTCCGACTGCCAGCTACCTCGCCGTCGATTCGGGAGCTACCGGGCGTCCCCGACCTCCCCCTCGCGCTCATTAGCCTCGCTGTGAGCCTCCGCACCGAACCCCTCTCTTCCCTCTGCCAATTTCCTCCTCTAACCGCGGGCTCCATTGAGCCCGAGCGCTCCTCGCCGCCGTCCATGTCGCCGCTGTCACTACAGCCGCTTGAGCTCGATTCGGAGCGCGTCACCGCACTCAGTAAGCCACCAGGAGCCAAACGCACACTCTAACTCACCCTCACGTGCACCATAACGCCAACCCCGCACTCACCCGAACTCCGGCGCCGCCGCGAGCTCACTTCCGGCGAGCTCCGACCACCCCATGACCTCCCACCTGCTCCGTTGGATGTGCGCGAGCGAGGGCCTCCTCCCTGTGCCCTTCTCTCGCCTAGCCGCCTCCTGTAGCGCCATCCCGTGTAGACTCTACTGCGCGGGAAGGTCGCCGGCGGCTTAACTCCGGCGACTGCTGATGTGGCATGCTTAATTAGTGCTAATGATCCAACTAATCAACCCTAGAGCCACTGACTAGTGGGCCCCATGCCTTAACTAACCCCAGAATTATTTTCTATTTAGTTTAGATTAAGACGGCCGACCCCACACATCAGTTGCCATGCCACGTCAACGTTGACCTGGCCCCACAGGCCAGCCTCTATTCCTGCCCTGTTACACTGACACGTGGGTCCCACTGGTCAGGTTTGACCAGGGGCAGCCCAGTTGACCTGCTGACCGTAGGCTTATGTCATGCTGACGCAATAAGCTATTTCTGGATTAAATCTAATTCAGGAAATTCCAGAAAATAACCAAAACTTGAAAAATTCATAGTAAATCAACCGTAACTCCAAATGAAATAAATTATATATGAAAAATTATCAGAAAAATTCAAGGAATCCATCTATACTAGTTTCATGCATGTTAGATCACTTTAACCTTGCTGTTTGGGTGAAACAAGTTAATGCACTAATATGACTCCAAAAATGGGTTTGCATTCGAATCTTTGGTTCAAATGGACTCATTTCAATATGTTCTAGCTTGCATTAGCCCAAAACACATTCATATTGCCATGTCATAGCATGCATCATATTGTTGCATATTGTCATGTGTTGATTGTGTTCTTTCTCAGTTGCCGATGTTTGCCCCCCCTCAGTAGATGTTGATCGAGCAATGAATTCGATGACACCGATGAAGAGCTATACTATCTTCAGAAGTGCCAGGCAAGCAAAACCCCCTTGTTCATTCCGATGTAATCCCACTCTCTCGCTCCTGCTCTCTTTTACTGCATTAGGACAACAACGATTCAACTGTTACATGTTGCGTTAGTTGAACCCCTTTCCTCTGCATGACCTGTCATTGCCACAGTAAATAGATGAAACCCACTAGCATGAGTAGGAGTTGTTTGAGCCCTGATGTGCCTACTCATTCATGCTTGTTTTTCATGCCTGCTACTGCTTACAGTTGAGTCAGGTCCGATTCATCGGGGATGAATTGGAATGTGGTGAACATGTCCTACTATGTGTGAGCTAAGTGTGTGAAAACGATTTGGTAAAGGTAGCGGTGAGAGGCCATGTAGGAGTACATGGTGGGTTGTCTCATTGCAGCCGTCCTCAGGAACTGAGTTCTGTGTTTGTGATCCATGATCAGTTACTACCACACATTGGGCTCCGCGCGCTCCAAGCTCTCTCGACTTATTAATCAACTCGATCTCTGTCTAGGAGTTGCAACTAGTTTCTGGTGTTTGTAGGTAGTGTTGGTAGTCTACCAAGTGGCACCCGGTACAGGTAGGCTTGGGACAGACTAGGCACAGTGGCCCGGTGTACCAAGTGGCACCCGGATGGTGGGCTTGGGAACCCTGTACACATCGTTTGGGGCCGTGAGCGACACCCCGGCTGGATCTCCTTGCGGATGGAACCTGAATAGGCAACAAACCTGGACTAGAGACTTGTTGGTTAGTCAGGTCGTGGCCGACTCCCTCGCCCGGCTTCCGCTTGAAGGTTGCCGAGGTACATGACGTGTACAGGGCGATAAGTGGCGAGAGCGTGTGTGAAGAAGTACACCACTACAGGGTTATCATTATCTATTCGAATAGCCGGATTCCTCGGATATGGAAACTTGGACCCCTTGCATAGTTCATAGACAAGTGAAAGTGGAGTACTCTAAAATGCGCAAGATAAGCGTGAGTGCTATGGATGGCGTTCTCATAGGGAGACGGGAGCGGGTCCGTAGTGGTGTATTGATATGGTGAATATGTGGACTCGTGTGCGCCACCTCAAAAGAGTTCTTGCAGTTGTAGTTCAGGATAGCCACTGAGTCAAAGCTGGCTTGCTGCAGTTAAACTCCACCACCCCCTTTGTTGATACCGATGCATATGTAGTTAGTTCTGATGGAAGTCTTGCTGGGTACATTTGTACTCACATTTTATTATTTTATGTTTTGCAGAGAGACTTCAGTCTCGCTAGTAGTAACATGTGGACTTCGACGTTTAGCTTGATACCTCAGCTACGATCTTGTGCCCTCGGCAGGATCTGGTAGATAGTCAGGCTTCTCAGCCTTTTTCATTTGTAGAAGTCTGTACTCAGACATGTTAAGCTTCCGCATGTCCTTTGACTTGTATGCTCTGAATGTTGGGTCATGAGACCCATGTTTGTTTTATCTGGCTCTTCGGAGCCTAATGAATAAATACTTGAGTCGTAGAGTTATGTTGTGATGCCATGTTGTATTTACACATATCGAGCATATTGTGTGTATGATTGAAATGCTTGGTATGTGTGGGATCCGACAATCTAGTTGTTTATCCTTAGCAGCCTCTCTTATGGGGAAAACGTCGAAGTCCACGTGGAACTAAAAGCGAGACTGAAGTCTCTCTGCAAAACATAAAAATAAGCAAACGTGAGTACAAATGTACCCAGCAAGACTTACATCAGAACTAACTACATATGCATCAGTATCAACAAAGGGGGTGGTGGAGTTTAACTGCAGCAAGTCAGCTTTGACTCAGTGGCTAAACTGAACTATGACTGCAAGTAACTCTTTTGAGGTGGCGCACACGAGTCCACAAATTCACCATACCAATACACCACTATGGATCCGCTCCCGTCTCCCTGCGAGAGCGCCATCCATAGCACCCACGCTTATCTTGCGAGTTTTAGAGTATCCACTTTCACTTGTCTATGAACTATGCAAGGGGTCCAAGTTTCCATATCCGAGGAATCCATCTATTCGAATGGATGATGATAACCCTGCAGGGGTGTACTTCTTCACACATGTTCTCACCACTTAGCGCCATGTACACGTCATGTACGTCGGCAACCTTCAAGCGGAAGATAGGCGAGGGTATCGGCCATGACCTGACTAACCAACAAGTCTCGAGTTCGGGTTTATCGCCTATTCGGGTTCCATCCGCAAGGAGATCCGGCCGGGGTGTCGCTCACGACCCCAAACGATGTGTGCAGGGTTCCCAAGCCCACCATCCGGGTGCCACTTGGTACACCGTGCCACTGTGCCTAGTCTGTCCCAAGCCCACCTGTACCGGGTGCCACTTGGTAGACTACTAACACTACCTACAAACACCAGAAACTAGTTGCAACTCCTGGACAGAGATCAAGTTGATTAATAAGTCGAGAGAGCTTGGAGCGCCCGGAGCCCAATGTGTGGTAGTAGCTGTTCATGGATCACAAACACAGAACTCGATTCCCGAGGACGGCTCCAATGATACAACCCACCATGTACTCCTACATGGCCTCTCACCGCTACCTTTACCAAATCGTGTTCACATACTTAGCTCACACGCAGTAGGACATGTTCATCACCATTCCAATTCATCCCTGATGAATCAGACCCGACTCAATTCTAAGCAGTAGCAGGCATGACAAACAGGCATGAATGAGTAGGCACATCAGGGCTCAAACAACTCCTACTCATGCTAGTGGGTTTCATCTATTTACTGTGGCAATGACAGGTTATGCAGAGGAAAGGGGTTCAGCTACCGCAGCATGTAACAGTTGAGTCGTTGTTGTCCTAATGCAGTAAAAGAGAGCAGGAGCGAGAGAGTGGGATTGTATCGGAATGAACAAGGGGTTTTTTGCTTGCCTGGCACTTCTGAAGATATCGTTGGGTCTTCATCAGTGTCAATGATCACAGCGTCGGTACAACGTCTATCGAGAGGGGACAACCACCGGCAACAGAGAAGGAACACAATCAATGCAATGCACAACATGATGCATGATAATGACATGGCAATATGATGTTAATTGAGCTAATGCAACTAGCAACACAATTAAATGAAGTTGGTTTGAACCCAAAGTTCAAATTCAAACTCCACATGTGGTTATTTGAATACCTTTCATTTGATTTGTCCTAAACAGTGGCCTTAAGTTGTTCTAATATGCATGAAAATGGTACAGATGGATAGCCTGGTTTTTTCTGATAATTTTTTATAAATAATTTATTTCATTTGGAGTTACGGTTTATTTTCTATGAACTTTAGAAGTTTTCAACATTAGCTTAATGTTTAACACGAATCATGGGGGAGACAAGATGCTGCTGATGGACTCAATAGCAACTCCTCGGAATGTCCATATCACTGGACCTCCACCATCATGTGAACATGGTGATAGCATTGGTCAGACCAAAAGATGTAACGGTGTATGCTCGAGGGGTCAACCACGAGTAGGACAACATTATGAACATCGTTGGTTCTGATTTGACTTGACGATAGCCCATACTCAAGTCAAAGTTTGACAAGACAATAGATTCAACAACTGATCACGAGGACCAATTGGTGAAGATATCATCTTTGTTCAACACACACACACAAACACAAGGATATCCCTTCAGAAAGAACCAAATTCGACAAAGCTTTTTATCTTCCAACTCTCCAAGTTGTTGTTTAGCTTAACCAACTAGCTCAGGGGTAACCCACATGGATTCTTGGAGAAGGGGTGGTTTATAAGAAACCAACTTGATCACGAACTCAACATAGCGGTCAGGTGACAACCTGGTGATACTTCCGAGAAGATATTTGGAAAATCACGAACCACCGATATGTTACTAAGCTCGAGAACAATCTTGCTTTGCGAGGCAAGACGATGTGACCAATAGAGCAAGGGTTTGACACAATCCTAACTCATTGATCGAATAGTGCTCCGGAAATACGGACTAGGTAGCACGATCAATCTTAGAATGATGATTCAATAACCAACATGCTAAGAATAAGTTTATTGTCCATTAACTACCAAGCAACGGGGTTGCTAGGAGTATTGATGTCACACATCACGATTCACTTGTCGGTGTTCCGGTTACAATAACATGAGGACCAAGGAATGAATAATGATGGCAAGAAGTATCACTATATCAAGAGTTCATAGGCTGGTGTGCAATTCCCATGACATTCTTGACATAAGACGGTAATACTTCAGGGTAGAACAGAATCAAAAGATGGATTGGCATTTTGATCTACGAAATACAACTACTTTGACCCAATCCTAGATATGGATGAGGTACTGGAGTTTGTTTCTCCTAGTCATTCTAAAATAGAATGGCTTGACGGACCACAAAAATAATAGGCATCGATAACATGAATGCACAACTATTCTTGACTATCAAATGATAGACGGGGGTCAGGATACAACTAAAGAGAACAGCTCAAGGAACATATAACCTTTTGAGTTGTGGATTCATGGGTTAGTATGTCAAATGAGTTCAATATATTTCTTCCGGATAACCCATGCAGAATGATAGAACTGGCAGAGTCACAACTATCGAATGAAGAACTCGTCAAGAGCACTCTTGTTGTGATCGTTTCGTTAAGAGAACTTATGCCTTTGCTGATTCATGGTATTGGAAGAATGAGATACCATGGACCTCGAGGACTATCGTAAGGTTACTAATATCTTAAGGGAACTAGCAAATACTAACAACAAAAAGTAAGTGGAGTGAATCTTGGGTCAGGAACCCAAGAGTAGAATACCTACTACTAAATGGCATCACAGGAAGCTTTCGAGAGCAATGGACAAAATCATCACACTAGGAATACAAAGCATTGCTAGATTACTAGGAGACTCTCTAAGACACCTAGGGTCATAATAATAGCTCCAACATATATGTCGAGGCAACAGAGTACCTCAACTCACTGGCTAGTGTGCTTATTCTGACCAAAAGGACATCGGGAATGGAGGAAGGATTTGGAAACGCATCAGATTATTTAGAAACCTGGAATGACTCGGACAGCATAACGGTTGTAAATGCTCGAAAAGATTTGAGACATGCTGCAAAAATGGTGGCATAACCACTCAACATCACAATATCAAGGTTCTGAGGCCAGTTATGAAAATATGGAAGTAGTAGGAACTGAACTGAGGCTTGAACTCAACAATCCTAGGCAACTACGGTTTAGTAACACATCATCCTGAGAGATAGAAGAGAAGCCTAGTTCTTATCCCCCGTAGAAGAGAAGAGGATGACTCAGATTAGAAGGCCATAGGGTAAAGGAGTAAAAAGAGCCTTACGTTCCCTTCCACAATCAATTCCCTTACATAACTAAAGAATTTCTAGACACGACTTCGACCATAAGTTAGGCAACCGTAGCTCAGATTGAAATAAGTTATATATGAAAAATGATCAAAAGATTCAATCTATCCATCTGTACCATTTTCATGCATGACAAACCAACCTATACATGTTGTATATATGAAAACACATAAATGGCATATTTAAGAGCTTAATTTGGAGTTGCAATTAAACCCTTGGTTCAAATCGACTTCAACCAAATAAATGCTAGATGCATTAACTCAAACAACATCACATACTCATGCCATGTTCATGCATCATAATGTTGCATATGCTTGTGTTTGAGTTTCGACACCGTTCCTTCTCGATTGGTCCTGCTCCAGAGAGTGTTCGAGAGTACCTGTCTGAGGAGCAGTGCCCCCCTGTTGATCTACTAGGCAAGCAGCCCCCTTGTTCATTCCGATACAATCCTACTCTCTCGCTCCTGCTCTTATTTATTGCATTAGGACAACAATGATTCAACTGCTACATTATGCTGCGGTAGTTGAACCCATTCCTCTGCATGACCTGTCACTGCTACAGTAAATAGTTAAAACCCACTAGCATGTGTAGGAGTTGATTGAGCCATGTTGTGTTCCTACCATGCTTTGCCTGCTATTGCTTAGAGTATGTCAGGTCTGATTCATCGAGAATGAATTGGAGTGTTATGATATGATCCGGTGCTGAGAGTTAAGCGTGTGAACACGATTTGGTAAAGGTAGCGGTGAGAGGCCATGTAGGAGTACATGGTGGGTTGTCTCATTGGGACCGTCCTTAAGAACTGAGTTCTGTGTAAGTTGTCCAATGACTAGCTAATACCACACATTGGGCTCCGGGCGCTCCAAGCTCTCTCGAGTTATTAACCGCCTTGATCTCTGTCCAGGAGTTGCAAATAGTTTCTGGTGTTTATAGGTAGTGCTATTTTTCTATCGAGTGGCACCCGGCAGGGTGGACTTGGGACAGACTAGGCACACGTGGCCCGGTGTACCGAGTGGCACCCGGATGGTGGGCTCAGGAACCCTGTACACATCGTTTGGGGCCGTGAGCGAAAACCCGGCCGGATCTCCTTGCGGATGGATCCCGAATAGGTGATAATCCTGGACTAGAGTCTTGTGTGGTTAGTCAGGTCGTGGCCGACACCCTCGCCAGGCTTCCGCTTGAAGGTTGCCAAGATACATGACGTGTATATGGTGATAAGTGGTGAGAGCGTGTGTGAAGAAGTACACCCCTGCAGGGTTATCATGATCTATTCGAATAGCCGTGTCCTCGGTTATGGACTTCTTGGCCGCTTACATGGTACATAGACAACTTAAAGTGGACACTCTAAAATGCTCAAGACAAGTGTGAGTGCTATGGATGGCCTTCTCGTAAGGAGACGGGGATGAATCCATAGTAGTGTATTGATGTGGTGATTAGTGGACTCGTGTGCGCTGCCTCACCGCAAAGAAGTTTCTCGTAGTCGTAGAACAGGATAGCCACTGAGTCAAAGCTGGCTTGCTGCAACTAAACCCCACATTACCTTCTTGATACAAATGCATGTATGATAGGATCTGATATAAGCCTTGCTGAGTACCGTTGTACTCACGTTTGCTTTATTTATGTTTTGCAGGTGAGACAACTGTCTCACTAGTAGTACCGCTTGGACTTTGACGAGTAGCTTGATCTTGTTCCCTTAGGAGGGACTTGTAGATAGTTAGGCTTCTGAGCCTTTTTTCTTTTGTAGTTGTCTGTACTCAGACATGTAATGCTTCCGTTGCTTGTATGCTTTGAATGATGGGTCATGTGACCCCTGTTTGTATTTAATGCTATGTGGCTCTTCTGGGCCTTTATCTATTTGAGTTTGTGTTATGTTGTGATGCCATGTTGTACAGCACATACTTGCATGTTATGCGTACGTGTGACATGTATTGCTATGTGTGGGATCCGACAATCTAGTTGTTTATCCTTGGCAGCCTCTCTTATGGGGAAATGTAGTCTAGTGCTTCCTTGAGCCATAGTAGTCCGCTACAGCCCGGTTCACCGGAGTCCTGCTAGCGCAGCACTACTGCTCAGGACACTTGACTGGACGACATGTGTTTCACTTCGTTCCTGTGTCTGTCCCTTCGGGGAAATGTCACGCGGTGACATCCGGAGTCCTGCCTAGCCTGCTACAGCCCGGGTACCCGGAGTCCTGTTAGCCCAGTGCTACAGCCTGGATTCACAAGCTGCTGACTGACATGCTCGATGTGAATCATGTATGCATGTCCCGTTAGTGCCGCTTTGGGTTCACGACTAGCCATGTCGGCCCGGGTTCTCTGTCATATGGATGCTAGCGATACTATCATATACGTGAGCCAAAAGGCGCAAACGGTCCCGGACTATGGTAAGGCGACATCCGTGGGAATACCGTGCGTGAGGCCGCAAAGTGATATGAGGTGTTACATGCTAGATCAGTGTGACTTAGAATCGGGGTCCCGACCGGAAGCACAAGACTACATTTCCCCATAAGAGAGGCTACCAAGGATAAACAACTAGGTTGTCGGATCCCACACATACCAAGCATTTCAATCATACACACAATATGCTCAATATGTGCAATACAACATGGCATCACAACAAGACTCTACGACTCAAAGTATTTAATCATTAGGCTCCGAGGAGAAGAGATATTACAAACATGGGTCTCATGACTCAACATTCAGAGCATACAAGCAACAAGCACATGCGGAAGCTTAAATTGTCTGAGTACAGACAACTACAAATGAAGAAGGCTCAGAAGCCTTACTATCTACAAGACCCTCCCATGGGTACAAGATCGTAGCTGAGGTAACAAGCTAAACGTCGAAGTCCACGTGGAACTACTAGCGAGACTGAAGTCTCTCTGCAAAACATAAAATAAGCAAACGTGAGTACAAAAGTACCTAGCAAGACTTACATCAGAACTAACTACATATGCATCGGTATCAACAAAGGGGGTGGTGGAGTTTAACTATAGCAAGTCAGCTTTGACTCAGTGGCTAACCTGAACTACGACTACAAGTAAGTATTTTGAGGTGCCGCACACGAGTCCACAAATTCACCATACCAATACACCACTATGGATCCGCTCCCGTCTCCCTGCGAGAACGCCATCCACAGCACTCACGCTTATCTTGCGAGTTTTAGAGTATCCACTTTCACTTGTCTATGAACTATGCAAGGGGTCCAAGTTTCCATATCCGAGGAATCCGGCTATTTGAATAGATGATGATAACCCTGCAGGGGTGTACTTCTTCACACACGCTCTCGCCACTTACCGCCCTGTACACATCATGTACCTCGGCAAACTTCAAGCGGAAGCGGGGCGAGGCTATCGGCCACGACCTGACTAACCAACAAGTCTCTTGTCCAGGTTTATCGCCTATTCGGGTTCCATCCGCAAGGAGATCCGGCCGGGGTGTCGCTCACGGCCCCAAACGATGTGTGCAGGGTTCCCAAGCCCACCATCCGGGTGCCACTTGGTACACCGTGCCACTGTTCCTAGTCTGTCCCAAGCCCACTTGTACCGGGTGCCACTTGGTAGACTACTAACACTACCTACAAACACCAGAAATTAGTTGCAACTCCTGGACAGAGATCGAGTTGATTAATAAGTCGAGAGAACTTGGAGCGCCCGGAGCCCAATGTGTGGTAGTAACTGTTCATGGATCACAAACACAGAACTCAGTTCCTGAGGACGGCTACAATGAGACTACCCACCATGTACTCCTACATGGCCTCTCACCGCTACCTTTACCAAATCGTGTTCACATACTTAGCTCACACGCAGTAGGACATGTTCATCACTATTCCAATTCATCCCCGATGAATCAGACCTGACTCAACTCTAAGTAGTAGAAGGCATGACAAACATGCATGAATGAGTAGGCACATCAGGGCTCAAACAACTCCTACTCATGCTAGTGGGTTTCATCTATTTACTGTGGCAATGACAGGTCATGTAGAGGAAAGGGGTTCAGCTACCTCAGCATGTAACAGTTGAGTCGTTGTTGTCCTAATGCAGTAAAAGAGAGCAGGAGCGAGAGAGTGAGATTGTAGAATGAACAAGGGGGTTTTGCTTGCCTGGCACTTCTGAAGATATCATTGGGTCTTCATCAGTGTCAACGATCACAGCGTCGGTACAACGTCTATCGAGAGGGGACAACCACCGGCAACAGAGAAGGAACACAATCAATGCAATGCACAACATGATGCATGATAATGACATGGCAATATGTTGTTAATTAACCTAATGCAACTAGCAACACAATTAATTGAAGTTGGTTTGAACCCAAATTTCAAATTCAAACTCCACATGTGGTTATTTAAATACCATTCATTTGATTTGTCCTAAACAGTGGCCTTAAGTTGTTCTAACATGCATGAAAATGGTACAGATGGATAGATTGGATTTTTCTGTTAATTTTTCATATATAATTTATTTCATTTGGAGCTATGGTTTATTTTCTATGAATTTTAGAAGTTTTCAACACTTCTGGAATTTCCTGGATTTATCTCTAAATAAAAAAATCCAGTTAACTGCATTATGACATCATCACTGCATCAGCATGGCGTCAGGTCAACCGAGTCAAATCTGATGTGCGGGTCCTACATCTCAGCGTAACAGTGGAAAATTGGGCTTAATTATTTCCTAACCAAAACATTAGTGGGACTGGGACCCACTGTCAGTGGCTCAGTGGTGCGGTTAGGGCTAATTAAGCACGCCACGTCGGCACGGCCGGGGTTGACCGCCGGAGACCATTGACCACGGCGGAGGCTCGCCCAAAACACTACTCTGGCAGTATTTCGATGCACCGAGGGCACCAGGAGATGCCCCTTTCTCACCCCCATCCAACGGACCAAGCTAGAGGGCGCGGGGTGGTCGGAATCTCGCTGGCGTTGAGCTTTGGTGGTGGCAGAGCCACGGGCGTTGATGAGAACGACACCATAGAGCATGGGAGGAGGAACTGTGGTGGTGTTCGTCTCCTGGGAGGGTGCGGAGCTCGTTGGCGGGCCCGGACGCGGGTTGCAGCAGCTCTAGCCGCAACGGTGCCATGGCCAGCAGTGGCGAGCTCGGGAGCTTGCGGAAACGGTGACTAGAGGACATGTGAGGCTGGGGTGAGAGAAGGGTTTCATTCCCGAGCTCACCACGGTTCGGGTGGAGTCGAAGAAGAGGCCGGGGAAGCGCTGTGGCTGGCAAATCAACGATGGCGGGGACGAAGCAGAGGCGGCGATGGGAACGATGGGGGCGACGTTCTGCTGCTCCGTGCCTTGCGTGTGTCGACGAGAGAGGGTAGCGCGGGATGGTGGAGCTCTCGAATGGCGGTGGCGCTTGGGGACGACGGCGGCCACCCGAGCGAGGCACGACGGCGACGGGCTCCTCTCGGTGAGCACAGAAACGAGAGGCGGAGGGGCTAGAGCGAGGAAGAAGTGAGAGGGGGGCTCGGGCGTCTCCAGGAACGGGTTCAGGGAGGAGGACGAGCCTCCAGCGCGAAGCAGGAGGTGGCCAGGGTAGCATCGGTGCTCGCCACGCACCTGTTTGTCCTCCTGGCAGAGGAGGAAGAAGACACACGAGCCCCTGGTGGGCTGGGCTAGCAGTGCCAGGCTAGCTGGGCTGCCAGGTAAGGCCAGGTAAGCCTTTTTCCTTTTCTTGTTTTTCTTTTACTATTTTGTTTTCTTAGTTCTGATTTAGTTTAGGAACTAAATCATTTTAGATAATTCTGAAAATTATTTTGGAGGTTAACTGAATTATTTCAGGGCTCCACAAATAACTTCAGAATATTTGGACCATTTAAAATATATATATAGCATTTAAACGTCTCCAATTCAAATACTTTTGTGTTAATTCAAAAATCCAAAGATGACCTAAAAATATATTCATCATTTTTGGGTGAGGTTTTCACCTTAACCAGAAATCATGAACTTTTCTTAGAGACATTTTGGGTTTATTGAAAAAGATTTTAATCAAGCCTAGATGGATTGATTTAGTGCTAGGGTTTGAACAATCCCCATTTCAAGTTTAAAAGAAATTTAGACATGATGCAACAACCAAGCTAGTCCAAGTGCATAGCAAGGCTAGGGATGTTACAACTCTCTCATCTACTCCATGAAGACCGAGTTCATTAACCGAGAGAAGGTGGCAGGGGCATTGGTTAAACCGAAGGACATGATGGTGTACTTGTATTGGCCATAACGAGTAACAAAGGCTGTTTTGCGAATGTCCCCGTTTCTGATTTTGATTTGATGGTAGCCCAACCTCAAATCCATCTTGGAAAAGGTCGAGGATCCAGCGAGCTGATCATACAGATCGTTGATTCTGGGAAGCGGATAATTGTTCTTGATAGTGACCAAGTTGACAGGTCGGTAATCTACAACCATCCGATCCGTTCCATCCTTCTTCTTGACGAAGAGGACGGGGCAAGCCCAAGGAGAGGAACTAGGACGGATGAAACCCTTTTTCAAGGACTCATCGAGTTGGTTCTTAAGCTCGGCTAGTTCTAAGGGTGCCATCTTATAGGGTCTTCTAGAAATTGGAACGGTTCCTGGAACAAGGTCTATCACGAACTCGACATCCCTGTCAGGTGGAACACCTGGCAGTTCTTCTGGAAAGACATCCGAAAAGTCTCGGACTACCGGAATATCCTCAAGGTCTGGAAGGGGGTTGGCATTTAGGGAGTAAAGCTGGCGCTTGGCCACTCGAGTTAAGACATTGACTGTCTTGCCCGATGGGTGAGTAAGTTGAATGGTTCTAGTGGCACAATCAATCTTAGCATAATGAGCTGACATCTAGTCCATACCCAAGATGATGTTTATGTTCGAGGACTTGAGAGCTATTAAGGATGCAAGGAAGACAAGTCTATCTACAAGAATTTCATTCCCATGGCTTACTCTAGAAGTTTGCCATCTAGAGCCAGGGGTTTGAATTTCCATGGTAGTGGGCATGTCACAGAATGTTGTGTTATGCAATCGAGCATAGCTCTCAGATATGAATGAATGAGATGCTCCAGTATTGAAAAGAACAGATGCTGGATGCCAATTAACAACGAGCGTACCAAGGACGACGTTAGGATCCTCATGAGCCTCCTCGGCTGAGACATAGTTGACATGGCCACGTGCAGTGGTGACCGGCTTGGCGTAGAACGTCTTTCACGCTGGCTTACCACGACCAACGGACTTTCCAGACTGATTGGGGTTGTTGTTGTGGGGACACTCTCGACTATAGTGACCCGGCTCTCCACACTTGAAACATGTCACAACATTGGGGCGTGGAGCAGCATTAGCAGCGGGGCCACCATAGGGCTTGGGCGGTGCAAACTGCTGGTTGGGACGAGGCGCCTCAAAGGATGGCCTCGAAATGAACCTGGGTGGCAGTGCCGTGCTTGGAATCCACATCCGGCGCTTCTGAGATCCAGAGACGGATGAAGAGCCAAAATCACGAGAGTGATTGCGTGAAGCGTCATAGTCAGACTAGCCTGTCTCAGCACTGATGGCTTTATTGACCAACTTCTGAAAGGAGGTGCACTCGTGCAGACGAAGATCGCGGCGAAGCTCAGGGCTAAGTCCCTTGCAGAACCTTGCCTGCTTCTTAGCGTCGATGGATACCTCTTCAGGAGCATATCGTGCTAGATTCCCAAATTCACGACTATATGCATCCACAGTCAGTCTTCCTTGGGTGAAATTGCAGAACTCTTCCCTCTTGCGATCTATGAGACCTTCCGGGATGTGATGCTCATGGAAAGCCTCACTGAATTCAGCCCAAGTAGTGATTTTGCCGACCGGGCGCATAGCTTCAAAGTTTTCCCACTAAAGGCTAGCAGGGCCATCGAGGTGATAGGCAGGATAGGTAACCTTATCAGCTTCGGATACATTAGCAGAACGTAGCTTGTGTGTGATGCTGCGGAGCCAGTCATCCGCGTCGAGGGGCTCGACGGAATGATTGAACTTTGGTGGGTACAACTTGATAAGTCATTGATTGACACCAAGTCATTTCGCTGATGGCGTGCAGTGTTCTGTTCAATCTGCTCCAGCAAGCGGTTAGTCTCACGCTTGTTTCTTTCCACCTCCAGCATCACTTCGGCCAGAGAAGGCGGGTGAGGCAGATTTTCACCCTTAACTGCACTCCATGTACTCCTAGATGGCCTCTCATGTTCAACACATCCCTCACATTACCGACATAATCATTTCACTCTAGCCCATCACCCAGATGAACCAGACCTAACACAACTCTGAGCATGGCAGGCATAGCAAGGTAGGAAACACATACATGGCTCAATCAACTCCTACACATGCTAGTGGGTTTCATCTAGTAACTGTGGCAATGACAGGTCATGCAGAGGATAAGGGTTCAACTACCGTAGAACACATCAGTTTGAAACGTTGTTGTCTTAATGCAGTAAATGAGAGCAGAGGCGAGAACATGGGATTGTATCGATATGGTTAATGGGGCTGCTTGCCTGATGGAGTGGTAGTAGGGTACTGCCCTTCAGTTGGATACTCGGAGATATCCTCGGAGGCAGAACCTACCACGAAAGACACCATAGAGTATAATCAACACATGGCAATGTACAACAATATGATGCATGCTATGACATGGCAAAATGATGTGTCCTACCTAATGCAATGTGAAACAAGTTGAAAGGGTCCCATTTGAATCAAAGATTCAAATGAAAGCTTAAGCTCTTATGCATAATAAGTGTATTAGCTTGTTTCACCTAAACAACAAGGTTAAAGTGTTTTTTCATGCATGAAACCATTACAGATGGATAGATTGAATTTTTCTGATCATTTTTCATATATAATTTGTTTGATTTGGAGCTATGGTTGATTTTCTATGATTTTTAGAAGTTTAGGCTATTTTCTGGAATTCCCTATATAAAAATAAATCCAGAAAATGAACATTTTGTGAAGGGCATTTTGGGTTCATTGAAAATATTTTTAGTAAACCCTAGTTGTTTCCAGGGGGGTGTTGGGGGTTCTGTCATCCCCATTTCAAGTTTCTGTAAAAGTAGACATGATGCATCACTCTAATGCATGAACTAGCTAGGGTGTGACAACTCACCCCCACTCAAAAGAATCTCGTCCCGAGATTTAGGATCCTCTGGGAAGAAGGTGGGGTACTCGAGTCAAAGACGATCCTCCCTTTCCCAAGTAGCTTCCTTCTCGGAATGGTGTGACCATTGAACCTTGAGAAACTTGATGTTATGGCGTCGAGTGGTATGCTCGGCTTGATCAAGGATACGAACGGGATATTCCCGATATGAGAGGTTATCTTGTAGATCAAGTGTTTCGTGGTCCACTCCACGGATAGGATCCGCGAAGAAACGCCTGAGTTGAGAAACGTGGAAGACATCGTGAACTCTGGAAAGATGCGGAGGTAATTCCAATTGGTCGGCAACTTCTCCTTGTTTGGCAAGAATGCGAAAGGGTCCAATGTAGCGAGGAGCCAATTTGCCTTTGATACCGAAGCGATGGGTTCCCTTTAATGGAGTAACCCGACGGTAAGCCTTCTCGCCGACTTCGTAAGACATGAGCTTATGTTTACGATCATATTGACTCTTTTGACGAGATTGGGTTTTTCTCAATTACTCACGAATAACACGAACCTGCTCTTCTGCTTCCTGAATCATATCCGGGCCAAAGAGTTGTCTTTCCCCGGTTTCTGACCAGTTAAGAGGCATTCGACATTTTCGTCCATAGAGAACTTCGAAAGGAGCTTTGCCCAAGCTAGCTTGATAACTATTGTTATAAGCAAACTCCGCGAATGGAAGGCCTTTCTCCCAACCCATTCCGAATGAGATGACAGAAGCTCGGAGCATATCTTCCAGAATTTGATTGACTCGCTCTACTTGACGACTTGATTGAGGGTGGAAGGTGGTGCTAAAAGAGAGATGAGTTCCCATAGCATTTTGGAAACTTTCCCAAAATCGAGAGGTGAAGAGACTACCACGGTCTGAGTTAATTTCCAATGGGACACCATGAAGAGACACTATTCGGGAGATGTATAGGTCAGCTAGCTGGCTAGCGGTGATACTCTCAACCGGGCTGTAGCAGACTACTATGGCCCATGGAAGCACTAGACTACATTTCCCCATAAGAGAGGCTGCCAAGGATAAACAACTAGATTGTCAGATCCCACACATACCAAGCATTTCAATCATACACACAATATGCTCGATATGTGTAAATACAACATGGCATCACAACATAACTCTACGACTCAAGTATTTATTCATTAGGCTCTGAAGAGCCAGATAAAACAAACATGGGTCTCATGACCCAACATTCAGAGCATACAAGTCAAAGGACATGCGGAAGCTTAACATGTCTGAGTACAGACTTCTACAAATGAAAAAGGCTGAGAAGCCTAATTATCTACCAGATCCTGCCGAGGGCACAAGATCGTAGCTGAGGTATCAAGCTAAACGTCGAAGTCCACCTAGTGCTACTAGCGAGACTGAAGTCTCTCTGCAAAACATAAAATAAGCAAACGTGAGTACAAATGTACCCAGCAAGACTTACATCAGAACTAACTACATATGTATCGGTATCACCAAAGGGGGTGGTGGAGTTTAACTGCAACAAGCCAGCTTTGACTCAGTGGCTATCCTGAACTACAACTGCAAGTAACTCTTTTGAGGTGGCGCACACGAGTCCACATATTCACCATATCAATACACCACTACGGATCCGCTCCTGTCCCCCTACAAGAACACCATCCATAGCACTCACGCTTATCTTGCGCATTTTAGAGTATCCACTTTCACTTGTCTATGAACTATGCAAGGGGTCCAAGTTTCCATATCGGAGGAATCCGGCTATTCGAATAGATAATGATAACCCTGCAGGGGTGTACTTCTTCACACACGCTCTCGCCACTTATCGCCCTGTACACGTCATGTACCTCGACAACCTTCAAGCGGAAGCCGGGCGAGGGAGTCGGCCACGACCTGACTAACCAACAAGTCTCTAGTCCAGGTTTATCGCCTATTCGGGTTCCATCCACAAGGAGATCCGGCCGGGGTGTCGCTCATGGCCCCAAACGATGTGTACAGGGTTCCCAAGCCCACCATATGGGTGCCACTTGGTACACCAGGCCACTGTGTCTAGTCTGTCCCAAGCCCACCTGTACTGGGTGCCACTTGGTAGACTACTAATAGTACCTACAAACACCAGAAACTAGTTGCAACTCCTAGACAGAGATCGAGTTGATTAATAAGTCGAGAGAGCTTGGAGCGCCCGGAGCCCAATGTGTGGTAGTAGCTGATCATGGATCACAAACACAGAACTCAGTTCCCGAGGACGACTGCAATGAGACAACCCACCATGTACTCCTACATGGCCTCTCACCGCTACCTTTACCAAATCGTGTTCACACACTTAGCTCACACACAGTAGGACATGTTCACCACATTCCAATTCATCCCCGATGAATCGGACCTGACTCAACTCTAAGCAGTAGCAGGCATGACAAACAAGCATGAATGAGTAGGCACATCAGGGCTTGAATAACTCCTACTCATGCTAGTGGGTTTCATCTATTTACTGTGGCAATGACAGGTCATGCAGAGGAAAGGGGTTCAACTACCGCAACATGTAACAGTTGAATCGCTGTTGTCCTAATGCAGTAAAAGAGAGCAGGAGCGAGAGAGTGGGATTGTATCAGAATGAACAAGGGGGTTTTGCTTGTCTGGCACTTCTGAAGATAGTATAGCTCTTCATTGGTGTCATCGAATTCATCGCTCGATCAACGTCTACTGAGGGGGGACAAACATCGGCAACTAAGAAAGAACCCAATCAACACATGACGATATGCAACAATATGATGCATGCTATGACATGGCAATATGAATGTGTTTTGGGCTAATGCAAGCTAGAATATATTGAAATGAGTCCATTTGAACCAAAGATTCAAATGCAAACCCATTTTTTGAAGTCATATTAGTGCATTAACTTGTTTCACCTAAACAGCAAGGTTAAAGTGTTCTAACATCCATGAAACTCGTACAGATGGATTCCTTGAATTTTTCTGATAATTTTTCATATATAATTTATTTCATTTCGAGTTACGGTTGATTTACTATGAATTTTTGAAGTTTTGGTTATTTTCTAGATTAATTCCAAATGTGCAAAATAAATATTTATGAGTTCCTAAAAATATTGGTTTCATTTTTATCTCTGTCCAATATTTTCAGAGAGCAACATGAGCATTTTCTTGGACCCTTTTGGAGCAATTTTTACTTGGGTCATTTTCAAAAATGATTCTGAGGGTTTCACAAATCCCCATTTCAATTTTTAAATGGTATTTAAACATGATGCAAACATGAAGGCTAGCCTAGGTCATACCAGAACTAGGAAGGTGACACACTCCCCCCTCTCTCTCTTTTATATCTGTTTCTGTTTTCTATTTATTTTGATTTGTTTTGAATTAGTAAAAATACTAACTCATTTTGTAAAATCCTGACAAAAATTGTGGGCACTATTTGAATTATTTCCAACAGCCCCCAATTGTTTTCAGGAGTATTGAAGCATTTAAAATATTTATATGCATTAAATGCTCCAATTCAAATACAATATGATTTAACTCAAAAATCCATAAATGTCCAAGAAATATGCTCATCATTTTTGGCAGAGGTTTTCACCTTTATCATAAATCATGAACATTTTCAAAGGGCATTTTGGGTTTATTGAAAATGATTTTATGTTGAACCTATTTGATTTGATCTGGTGCTAGGGTTTGATCAATCCCCATTTCAAATTCAAAATAATTTAAACATGATGCAACACGTGACTAGCTAGCTCAGAGCATACTAGAAGTAGGGATGTGACAACTCACCCCCACTAAAATAAGAATCTCGTCCTGAGATTCAAGAAGTGGAGTAAGAAGACAGAGGGGCCACAAAACTATCACAGTCTTCTCGATCCAACTGCCCTTCTCGAAGATACCGATATATTGCATCACATTGCTCTTGACTTCTTTGTCTTCGAGATCTTCATCCAACACGATGATGACGGAAGGAAACTCTACAGGAAACGATCTTCTCAAAGATCGAGCAACTCAAGATCAACTCATGGAGTGAGACATTAGAACATCTCTTGAGCTGAGACACAAAACACACATCAAGAGAGATGGAAGGTAATAGATGACAAGGGTTCAAATTGGTAGGCAACAATTCCACGCTGGAGTAGGATGGTGCATGGTTTCAAAGTAGCGAGGAGGTAATTGCCATGATTCCATAACGGGACACCTTAGGGAAAGGTGACTCATAGAGCATTTCCCTTAAGTGGCAAAAATAATTACTTTTGATACAAAGATCATTGAAACTCTTTATACCAGCCTCAGGTAATCACAATCGATTGTTGGAAGGGGTTCGAAAGAATGGCATACTCCGACTAGGATGGATGGTGTGGACTACCTTGTTGAAGACAACATAATGGATGAATTTGCTTGCGCGTGCTCTCAAGAACTTGAGAATTTCCATATTCATCAAGGTTCTACCAACATCCGAGTCGACGATCCTGGCAACACATCTTACTACCTTGACGAATAGTGATGGACAATGTAGATGCATAGAAAGACAACTCTTTCTCAGATTTCACCTTAGCGAGGCCAAGGGGATGAAATCTGGATGATCGACTGAGAGACATTTAACACTCCGCTTCTAATGTTCTCCTTGATGTACTGGTTACCACGGTCATGCTTTAAAGCATCAACATAGTAATCCAGTAGTGGTCGGACTTCGGAATACAATAGATCCATAAGGAACAACTTGTGGAATAAGTCATACCAAATCCTCATGGAGAAGATGGTCGAATAGCTCAATCAAGATACTACAATGATAGATCTTCTGGCTAGGTGTGTCGGCCAGAACATCAACCTTGTCGGGGACCTACATCATAGATCTTGGAAAAGTTCCAACCATCATATCTTCCTGAGATTCACATCTGGTTGGTAACAGGATATTCCAGACCCATCGAGTCTAGAAGAAAATGAAAGTTTGCAACACAAATCGACGAGATGATGTTGCGAGATTCTCGGGAAATGGACTATGGTAGTAAGCTCCAAAACATGAGTTGGTTCTGCTAACACATGTGAACATGTTGTCCCAGACAAGCATGACCACGTAGTAGTTTTATAATAAAAACACTACCGAGTTCACATGGGGAACCATCATCGAGGATAACAAAGTCCTAACATAAGTCATGATTCTTAAGAAGGAACTTCTTCTCCTTGAACAAATCAATCAGTGGCTTCGTGTGCTAGGGATACATACAGAATGAAGATGATCAGTCTATCAAACCATAGAATACTTCGCATATGAATGACTAACTTGGGATGATTCTAGAGGAAGCAAAACAAACTTTCTCAAATTCATGGCGGCAACTTGCACCTAATGCACGTGAACTTGGAGAAAGTCACTTCTTTCACCCAAACATATACCTCATGAGTGGAACACGAAGGCAATGCTTACAGAAGTTTCCAACACTAGCTCAATGTTCAACATGAATCATGGAGGAGACAAGACGCTGCTGATGGGCTGAACAACAACTCATCGTAATTTCCATATCAATGGAATTCCACCATTATGTGAACAATGTGATAGTATTGGACAGACCAAAAGATGAAATGGTGTATGCTCGAGGGATCAACCACGAGTAAGACAACATTACGATTATCATTGGTTCTTATTTGATTTGACGATAGCCCATGCACAAATCAAAGATTGGATAAGACAATGACACCGACAATTGATCACAAGGATCAATCGATGAAGATATCATCTTTCTTCAACAAACACAGAAACACAAGGATACCCCTTTAAATGAACTAAGTTAGGCAATCTTTTATCTTCCAACTCTCCAAGTTGTTGTCTAGCTCAACCAACTAGCTCAGGGGGTAACCGACACAAATTCTTGGAGAATGGCTGGTTTACAAGAAACCAACTTGATCACGAACTCCACATATCGGTCAGGGGATGACCTAGTGATACTTTCGTGAAGATATCCGGAAAATCACGAACCACCGATATGTTAATAAGATCAAGAACAATCTTGCTTTTTAGGGCAAGACAATATGATCAAATGAGCAAGGATTTGGCAAAATCCTAACTCATCAATCGAAGGGTGCACCAGAAACAAGGACTAGGTAGCCCAATCTATCTTAGAACAATGATTCAATAACCAACATGGTAAGAATGAAATTATTGTCCTTTAACTACAAAGCAACAAGGCTGCTAGGAATATTGATTTCACACATCATGGTTCACTTGTCGGGATTCCGGTTGCAACAGCATAGAACCGAGGAGCGAATGATGATGGCGAGAAGTATCACTGCATCAAGAATTTATAAGAGTTGGTGCAATTATCATGACATTCCTGGCATCAAGAGGGCAATACTTCAGGGTAGAACAGAATCAAAAGCTGGATTGGCATTTTGATCCGCGGAGCACAACTACTTTGACCCAATCTTGGACATGGATGAGGTACTGGAGTTTGTTTCTCCTAGTCATTCTGGAATAGAACGACGGACCACAAGAATAATAGACTTTGATGAATGAATGCAATGATATACCCTCGACTACCAATTGATAGACGAAGGTCAGAAACAACTAAGGAGAGACAACTCAAGGAACATATATCTTTCTGAGTTGTGGATTCATGGGTTAGTATGTCGAACGAGTTCAATATTTTTCTTCCGGATAACCCATGCAGAAAGGTAGAACTGGCAGAATCACAATTATGAATGGAGAACTCCTCAGGAGTACTCTAATGGTGATCTTTTGGTTCAAAGAACTTCTGCCTTAATGGTTCATGGTATTTGGAATAAGGAAATACCACGGACCTCGAGGACTATCGCAAAGGTTACTAATATCCTAAAGGAACTAGCAACAATATCAACACGAAGTGAACAGAGTGATTCTTGGGTCAAGAGCACAGGAGTAGAATACCTACTACTAAATGGCATCACGGGATGCTTTCAAGAATGATGGCTAGAATCATCACACTTGGGATACGAAAGCATTGCTAAATTCTCGAGGACACCTAGGGTCATAATACTAACTCCAACATACACGTCAAGGCAACGGAGTACCTCAACACACCGATTAGTGTGCTTAATCTGGCCCAACATACAACGGGAACATGGAGGAAAGATTTGCTAGTGCATCAGACTGTTTAGAAACCTAGCAAGACTCGGACAGCATAACAGCTGTAATTGCTCAAAAAGATTTGAGACAACCTACAAATATGGCGGCATAGCCACTCAACATCACAATATCAAAGTTCTGGGATCCACGGTCAACATACGGAAGTAGTAGGAACTGAACTGAGGCTTAAACTCAACAATCCTAGGCAACTACGGTTTAGTAACACGTCATCCTGAGAGATAGAAGAGAAGCCTAGTTCTTAACCCCATAGAAAAGATAAGATGACTCAGATCAGAAGGTCATGAGGATAAGGAGTAAAAAGAGCCTTACGTTCCCATCCACAATCAATTCCCTTATATAACTAAAGCATTTCTAGACTCAACTTCGACCAGCTTGGCTTGGTAATCCTACAGGCAGTCAGGCTTGGTTGAGCTAGACAACAACTTGGAGAGTTGGAAGATAAAAGCTTGCCTAACTTAGTTCATTTAAAGGGATATCCTTGTGTTTGTGTGTTGTTGAAGAAAGATGATATCTTCATCGATTGATCCTCGTGATCAATTATCAGTGTCATTGTCTTATCCAATCTTTGATTTGTGCATGGGCTATCATCAAATCAAATCAGAACCAACGATAATCGTAATGTTGTCTTACTCGTGGTTGATCCCTCGAGCATACACCATTACAACTTTTGGTCTGACCAATACTATCACATTGTTCACATAATGGTACTTATGCCAAGTCCTCCAAGTGCGAATTTTGGTTGCCAGAAGTGACCTACCTGGGCCACGTGATATCTGGTAAGGGCATTGCTGTCAATCCCGAGAGAGTTCAGGCCATTCTTGATTGGACTCCGCCTGAAACGGTTAAGCAAGTTAGGAGTTTCCTTGGTCTAGCCAGTTATTGTCGCCGCTTCGTGGAGAACTTCTCCAAAGTGGCCAAACCTCTCACGGAACTTCTCAAGAAAGATAAAAAGTTTGAGTGGACCCCACAGTGTGAGCACAGTTTTCAGGAACTGAAAAGACGCCTGACTTCTGCTCCCATACTTGTGCCACCGGATTTCACAAAGGACTTTGTTATCTATTGTGATGCCTCACGACAGGGACTAGGTTGCATTCTTATGCAAGATCGCCATGTGATTGCCTATGCATCTCGACAGTTGCATCCACATGAGGAGAATTATCCTACACATGATCTAGAGCTTGCAGCCGTAGTCTATGCACTTAAGACCTGGCGACATTACCTTCTTGGTAAGCGTTGCGAGATTTGCACCGATCACCAGAGTCTCAAGTATATCTTCACCCAACCAGATTTGAACCTCAGGCAAAGACGTTGGTTGGAGTTGATCTCAGATTACGACTTAGGGATTCCCTACACCCCAGGCAAGGGAAATGTCATGGCTGATGCACTAAGTCGTAAGTCCTATTGCAACAATCTCATGTTGCAACAGGGCCAACCACTTATCCATGAGGAATTCTGTAAGCTAAACCTTCACATCGCTCCTCACAGATTCCTTTCTACCTTGGTGGCGAAACCTACTCTTGTGGATCAGATCATCTCTGCTCAGAAGCAGGATACGGGAATTTCCCGGATCAAGAGAAACATTAACAAGGGAGTTGGTGGTAGTTTCTCTATAGATGATCGTGGTGTTGTTTTCTTTGAGAGTCGCTTGGTGGTTCCCAAGAATCAACATCTTCGACAATTAATCCTTAAGGAGGCGCATGAATCTCCTCTCAGGATTCATCCCGGTAGTACTAATATGTATCAGGACCTACGCCAGAGGTTCTGGTGGACTAGGATGAAGAGAGAAATTGCTCAATTTATTGCTAACTGCGATGTTTGTCGTCATGTTAAGGCAGAACATCAAAGGCCTGCTGGCACCCTTCAACCTTTAGCTATTCCTGAGTGGAAATGTGATAAAGTTGGTATGGACTTCATCACCGGCTTTCCCAGGACCAAGAAAGGGAATAATGCTATCTTCGTAGTCATTGATCGTCTTTCCAAATTGGCTCACTTCCTACCTGTTCGAGAGAGTATCACCGCTAGTCAGCTTGCTGACTTATATATTTCTCGAATAGTGTCACTTCATGGTGTTCCACTAGAGATCAATTCAGACCGTGGCAATCCTTTCACTTCTCATTTCTGGGAGAGTTTCCAAACTGCCATGGGCACCCATCTTTCCTTCAGTACCACTTTCCACCCTCAATCAAGTGGTCAGGTGGAAAGGGTCGACCAAATTCTCGAAGACATGCTTGGAGCTTGTGTTATCTCGTTTGGTATGGATTGGGAGAAGTGTCTTCCCTTCGCCGAGTTTGCTTATAACAATAGCTACCAATCCAGCCTCAAGAAAGCTCCTTTTGAGGTTATGTATGGACGAAGATGTCGAACACCTTTGAACTGGTCAGAAACCGGTGAAAGACAGTTCTTTGGACCGGATATGATCCAGGAGGCAAAAGAGCAAGTTCGCATCATTCATGAGAATTTGAAAACATCCCAATCTCGTCAAAAAAGCCAGTATGACCGTAGTCATAAGGAAGTGGCTTATGAAGTTGGCGACAAAGCTTACCTTCGGGTTACCCCTTTGAAGGGTACCCATCGATTCGGTATCAAGGGCAAGTTGGCTCCTCGTTACATTGGTCCCTTTCTCATTCTCGCTAAACGAGGAGAGGTTGCTTACCAGTTGGAACTACCCCCACATCTTTCTCGAGTACATGATGTCTTCCACGTCTCAACTCAGGCGTTGCTTCTCGGATCCCCTCCGCGGAGTGGACCACGAAACGCTTGATCTCTAAGATAACCTCACTTATCGAGAGTACCCCGTCCACATTCTGGATCAAGCCGAGCGTGTCACTCGACGTCATAACATCAAGTTTCTCAAGGTTCAGTGGTCTCATCATTCCGAGAGAGAAGCTACCTGGGAGCGTGAAGATCGTCTTCGACTTGAGTACCCCGCTTTCTTTCCGCCAACTCCTGAATCCCGGGACGAGATTCTTCCGAGTGGGGGAGAGTTGTCACATCCCTAGTTCTGGTATGAGCTAGTCTAGCCTTCATGTTTGCATCATGTTTAAATTCCATTTAAAATTTGAAATGGGGATTTGTGAAACCCTCAGAATCATTTCTGAAAATGACCCAAGTAAAAATTGCTCCAAAAGGGTCCAAGAAAATGCTCATGTTGCTCTCTGAAAATATTGGACAGAGATAAAAATCAAACCAATATTTTTAGGAACTCATAAATATTTATTTTGGACATTTTGAATTAATCCAGTAATTATTTGCGTTGGATGCGCGCGAGCGAGGGCCTCCTCCCTGTGCCCTTCTCTCGCCCAGCTGCCTCCTGTAGCACCGTCCCGTGTGGTGTCCGCCGCGCGGGAAGGTCGCCGGCGGCTTAACTCCGATGACTGCCGATGTGGCACGCTTAATTACTGCTAATGATCCAACTAATCAACCTTAGTGACGCTGACAGTGGGCCCTGGTGCCTTAATATTTTTGTTAAATTAGAAATAACCCCCTGTTTAACCTGTGACACTGACGTGTGGACCCCACATGTCAGGATTGACCTGGTCAGCCGCCTTTGACCTGCTGACGCAATGCTGCTGTCATGCTGACGCAATATATCTTTTTCTGGTTTTAAAATAAATCAGGAAATTCCAGAAAATATTATAAACTTCAAAAATTCATAGTAAATCAACCGTAACTCCAAATGAAATAAATTATATATGAAAAATTACCAGAAAAAAATCAAGGAATCCATCTGTACTAGTTTCATGCATGTTAGAACACTTTAACCTTGCTGTCTACGTGAAACAAGTCAATGCACTAATATGACTTCAAAAAATGGGTTTGCATTTGAATCTTTGGTTCAAATGGACTCATTTCAATATGTTCTAGCTTGCATTAGCCCAAAACACATTCATATTGCCATGTCATAGCATGCATCATATTGTTGCATATCGTCATGTGTTGATTGGGTTCTTTCTTAGTTGCCGATGTTTGTCCCCCCTCAGTAGACGTTGATCGAGCGATGAATTCGATGACACCAATGAAGAGCTATACTATCTTCAGAAGTGCCAGACAAGCAAAACCCCCTTGTTCATTCTGATACAATCCCACTCTCTCGCTCCTGCTCTCTTTTACTGCATTAGGACAACAGCGATTCAACTGTTACATGTTGCGGTAGTTGAACCCCTTTCCTCTGCATGACCTGTCATTGCCACAGTAAATAGATGAAACCCACTAGCATGAGTAGGAGTTGTTTGAGCCCTGATGTGCCTACTCATTCATTCTTGTTTGTCATGCCTGCTACTGCTTAGAGTTGAGTCAGGTCCAGTTCATCGGGGATAAATTGGAATGTGGTGAACATGTCCTACTGTGTGTGAGCTAAGTGTGTGAACACGATTTGGTAAAGGTAGCGGTAAGAGGCCATGTAGGAGTACATGGTGGGTTGTCTCATTGCAGCCGTCCTCAGGAACTGAGTTCTGTGTTTGTGATCCATGATCAGTTACTACCACACATTGGGCTCCGGGCGCTCCAAGCTCTCTCGACTTATTAATCAACTCGATCTCTGTCCAGGAGTTGCAACTAGTTTCTGGTGTTTGTAGGTAGTGTTAGTAGTCTACCAAGTGGCACCCGGTACAGGTGGGCTTGGGACAGACTAGGCACAGTGGCCCGATGTACCAAGTGGCACCCGGATGGTGGGCTTGGGAACCCTGTACACATCGTTTGGGGCCGTGAGCGACACCGCGGCCGGATCTCCTTCGGATGGAACCCGAATAGGCGATAAACCTGGACTAGAGACTTGTTGGTTAGTCAGGTCGTGGCCGACTCCCTCGCCCGACTTCCGCATGAAGGTTGCCGAGGTACATGACATGTATAGGGCGATAAGTGGCGAGAGCGTGTGTGAAGAAGTACACCCCTGCAGGGTTATCATTATCTATTCGAATAGCCGGATTCCTCGGATATGGAAACTTGGACCCCTTGCATAGTTCATAGACAAGTGAAAGTGGATACTCTAAAATGCGCAAGATAAGCGTGAGTGCTATGGATGGCGTTCTCGTAGGGAGACAGGAGCGAATCCGTAGTGGTGTATTGATATGGTGAATATGTGGACTCGTGTGCGCCACCTCAAAAGAGTTTCTTGCAGTTGTAGTCCAGGATAGCCACTGAGTCAAAGCTAGCTTGCTGCAGTTAAACTCCACCACCCCCTTTCTTGATACCGATGCATATGTAGTTAGTTCTGATGTAAGTCTTGCTGGGAACATTTGTACTCACGTTTGCTTATTTTATGTTTTGCAGAGAGACTTGAGTCTCCCTAGTAGTACCACGTGGACTTCGACGTTTAGCTTGATACCTCAGCTACGATCTTGTGCCCTCGGCGGGATCTGGTAGATAGTCAGGTTTCTCAGCCTTTTTCATTATAGAAGTCTGTACTCAGACATGTTAAGCTTCTGCGTGTGCTTTGACTTGTATGCTCTGAATGTTGGGTCATGAGACCCATGTTTGTTTTATCTGGCTCTTCGGAGCCTAATGAATAAATACTTGAGTCGTAGAGTTATGTTGTGATGCCATGTTGTATTTACACCTATCGAGCATATTGTGTGTATGATTGAAATGCTTAGTATGTGTGGGATCCAACAATCTAGTTGTTTATCCTTGGCAGCCTCTCTTATGGGGAAATGTAGTCTAGTGCTTCCATGGGTCATAGTAGTCCGCTACAGCCGGGTTCACCAGAGTCCTGCTAGCCTAGCACTACTGCTCAGGACACTTGACTACCGGCATGTGTTTCACTTCATTCCTGTGTCTGTGCCTTCGGGGAAATGTCACATGGTGACATCCGGAGTCCTGCCTAGCCTGCTACAGCCCGGTTCACTGGAGTCCTGTTAGCCTAGTGCTACAGCCCGGATTCGCACGCTGCTAACCGACATGCTCGATGTTGATTCATGTATGCCTGTCCCCATAAGTTAGTTCCACTTTGGGTTCACGACTAGTCATGTCGGCCCGGGTTCTCTGTCATATGGATGCTAGTGACACTATCATATACGCGAGCCAAAAGGCGCAAATGGTCCCGGCCATGGTAAGGCAAAGCTGCCAGGACCTCGATTCCAAGTCACATCGATCTAGCCGGTAACACCTCATGTCACTTTGCGGCCTCACGCACGGTATTCCCGAGCTGTCAGGACCCCGATTCCAAGTCAGATCGATCTAGCCGGTAACACCTCATATCACTTTGCGGCCTCACGCACGGTATTCCCACGGGTGTTGCCTTACCATGGCCGGGACCGTTTGCGCCTTTTGGCTCACGTATATGATAGTGTCACTAGCATCCATATGATAGAGAACCCGTGCCGACATGACTAGTCATGAACCCAAAGTGGCACTAACTTACAGGGACAGGCATACATGAATCAACATCGAGCATGTCGGTCAGCAGTGTGCGAATCCGGGCTATAGCACTAGGCTAACAGGACTCTGGTGAACTGGGCTGTAGCAGGCTAGGCAGGACTCCGGATGTCACCGCGTGACATTTCCTCGAAGGGACAGACACAAGAACGAAGTGAAACACATGCCGGCCAGTCAAGTGTCCTGAGGAGTAGAGCTGGGCTAGCAGGACTCTTGTGAACCGGGCTGTAGCGGACTACTATGGCCCATGGAAGCACTAGACTACATTTCCCCATAAGAGAGGCTGCTAAGGATAAACAACTAGATTGTCGGATCCCACATGTACCAAGCATTTCAATCATACACACAATATGCTCGATATGTGTAAATACAACATGGCATCACAACATAACTCTATGACTCAAGTATTTATTCATTAGGCTCCGAAGAGCCAGATAAAACAAACATGGGTCTCATGACCCAACATTCAGAGCATACAAGTCAAAGCACATGCGGAAGCTTAACATGTATGAGTACAGACTTCTACAAATGAAAAGGCTGAGAAGCCTGAATATCTACCAGATCCTGCCGAGGGCACAAGATCGTAGCTGGGGTATCAAGCTAAACGTCGAAGTCCATGTGGTACTACTAGCGAGACTGAAGTCTCTCTGCAAAACATAAAATAAGCAAACGTGAGTACAAATGTACCCAGCAAGGCTTATATCAGAACTAACTACATATGCATCAGTATCAACAAAGGGGGTGGTGGAGTTTAACTGCAGCAAGCCAGCTTTGACTCAGTGGCTATCCTGAACTACGACTTCAAGTAACTCTTTTGAGGTGGCGCACACGAGTCCACATATTCACCATATCAATACACCACTATGGATCCATAGCACCCACGCTTATCTTGCATATTTTAGAGTATCCACTTTCACTTGTCTATGAACTATGCAAGGGGTCCAAGTTTCTATATCCGAGGAATCCGGCTATTCGAATAGATAATGATAACCCTGCAGGGGTGTACTTCTTCACACACATGCTCTCGCCACTTATCGCCCTGTACACGTCATGTACCTCGGCAACCTTCAAGCGGAAGCTAGGTGAGGGAGTCGGCCACGACCTGACTAACCAACAAGTCTCTAGTCCAGGTTTATCGCCTATTCGGGTTCCGTCCGCAAGGAGATCCGGCCGGGGTGTCGCTCACGGCTCCAAACGATGTGTGCAGGGTTCCCAAGCCCACCATCCGGGTGCCACTTGGTACACCGTGCCACTGTGCCTAGTCTGTCCCAAGCCCACCTGTACCGGGTGCCACTTGGTAGACTACTAACACTACCTACAAACACCAGAAACTAGTTGCAACTCCTGGACATAGATCGAGTTGATTAATAAGTCGAGAGAGCTTGGAGCGCTCGGAGCCCAATGTATGGTAGTAACTGATCATGGCCACTGGCCAGCCAAACTGCCTGTAGGTTCGTTGAGCCAAACTTGTCGATGTCGAGTCTAGAAATGCTTTAGTTATATGTAGAGGAATTGATTGTGGGAGGGAACGTAAGGCTCTTTTTACTCCTTTACCTTATGCCCTCTGATCTGAGTCATTCTCTTCTCTTTCAACATGGGTTAAGGACTAGGCTCTCTTCTTCTATCAGCTTCACGTGTTACTAATCCGTAGTAGCTTATAGGATTGTTGTTACCAGCCTCAGTACAGTTTCTACTACTTTTAGTATGTTGCCAGTTGAATCAGAACCTTGATATGATGTTGTTGAGTGGTATTGCAAACTGTTGTGGATGTCTCAAATCTTTTTCTGAGCATTTACAGCCGTTATGCTGTCCGATTTCCCCTAGAAAATTCTAATTCCTTTGCATTATTCTATGCTTTCAGATGGCAACCCGTTCGCAGAACCAAGTGGTTCGTCTGACCCGGTGCCTCGATATGCCTGGCCACACGGCCATGTTGGTTCGAGTGATGGTCGAATCAGGCTATCGGTGGTATCCGGAATATACCGTCGAGGAGCAGTTCAGTGACTTCAACCAGAGCCAGTACCTCTGTACCGTCAGGATATATCCCTCTTATCCTAGAGCCACTGAGCCCCTTCACTTTTCCTATGGACTTGGGGTCACTATTGAGATGTCGGTGCAGGATGCAGCCTATTCAATGATGACTATCATTCGAGCCAGGACTGCCTTGCTACAGAACACCGACTTCCGTTACATGCCAGCCTCACTTCCTGGAGCACAGGGGTACTATTAGGCCTTGTACTATGACTCTACACATGAGGAGTCACTACTTCGCCCCCGCCTCTCTACCTCGCTCCGCCGAAGCCATGGCCGACGCAGCCGCCGCCATCTTGTCGCCTTAGCCGCAGCCACCGTCGTCCCCGTGTCACCCCACCATGCCCACGAGCTCCGCAACATCTCCCTCGACCTCCTCGACGAGCCACGAAGCCTCGGACGCGCTGCAACGCCACCACCGCTGCCGTTCCCCTCGTTGGTCACCGGAGATCATCGCTGACGATTCGCCGCCTCCCAAGCTTCCCCGAGCCCGCTTCGACGCCCACTGCACTCGCCGTGAGCTTCTCTCTCTTCTCCCCTAGCCACGTCGCTCGAGCTGCCCTCTAACCCCGTTGGCCATCATGGCCGAGAGCTCGGCTCCGCCGGCCATGTCGCCGCCGTGGCGACAGGCGCGTAAGCTCGATTCCGAGCGCGTCACCACACTCACCACGTTCCCAGGAGCCTAACGCACCACTCCCCGCGCCTCGACGTGCCCCGTAGCTTCGGGTTCATCCTCGCCCGAACTCCGACGACCGCCAAGGTTGTCGCCGGTGTCGTTCCCGGCCTCCTCGAGCTCCACTTCCACCACCAAATGCTGCGGCTTGCTCCCAGCTATGCGTAGGACCAAACCTGTAACACCCTCGATGCGACTATAGCTCCCACGTGTCGAGGCACGACTTAGAGACATAATCGCATTGAAGGCATATGTCACAAGTTAGGCAATCTTCACAAACTTCCCATGTAATGTAATAATAAAAGGGGAGATAACATAGTTGGCTTACACTCGCCACATCAATCAAGTACATAAATAACATTACATCATCCATACACTCAAGGCCCGACTACGGCGCCAAAATAAAAGAGAACCCAACATGCGACAACGGTCCCAATCACCCCCAACTGGGCACCACTACTGATCATCGGGAAAGGAAACATAGTATCGTTGAGAGTCTTCGTCGAACTCCCACTTGAGCTCGTACGCGTCTCCTGGAGCGAAAACATCAAGCCCTACATCTGGTGTAATAGTAATCTGTGAGCCACAGGGACTCAGCAATCTCGCACCCTCGCGATCAAGACTATTTAAGCTTATGGGTATGGCAAGGTAAAATATGAGTGGAGCTGCAGCAAGCGACTAGCAAGTATGGTGGCTAACTTATTCGCAAAAGAGAGCGAGAAGAGGAGGCAAAGCGCGAGCGAGAAACTAGAGAGCAACCTGCGCAAACATTACTTCCCGGACTCCGCCGAGAAGAGGCCATCACGGTAACACACTCAGTTGGTTCATTTTAATTTAGTTAAGGTTCAAGTTATCTACAACCGGACATTAACAAATTCCCATCTGCCCATAACCGCGGGCACAGTTTTCGAAAGTTCAATCCCTGCAGGGGAGTCCCAACTTAGCCCATGACAAGCTCTCACGGTCAACGAAGGAATAGACCTCCTCCCAAGACGTTCCGATCAGACTCGGTATCTCGGTAATTGAAGACACTTCGACAGGTTAAAACAAGACCAGCAACACCGCCCGAATGTGCCGACAAATCCCGATAGGAGCTGCACATATCTTGTTCTCATGGCACACTCAGATAGGTCAAGCTACGAGTAAAACCAACCCTCAAGTTTCCCCGAGGTGGCCCCGCAGGCTGCCCGGTTCGGACCAACACTCAGAGGGAGCACTGGCCCGGGGGGGGGGGTTAAAATAAGATGACCCTCGGGCTCCGGTAACCCAAGAGAAAAAGAGGCTAGGTGGCGAATGGTAAAACCAAGGTTGGGCATTGCTGGAAAAGCTTTAATCAAGGCGAACTATCAAGGGGTTCCCATTATAACCCAACCGCGTAAGGAACGCAAAATCCGGGAACATAACACCGATATGACGGAAACTAGGGCGGCAAGAGTGGAACAAAACACTAGGCGAGAGGCCGAGCCTTCCACCCTTTACCAAGTATATAGATGCATTAAGATAACATAGCAATATAATGATATCCCAACAAGTAAATAAATGATGTTGCAACAAGGGACGGCCTCCAATCTTCACCTGCAACTAGCAACGCTATAAGAGGGGGGCTGAGCAAAGCGGTAACATAGCCAATCAACGGTTTGCTAGGACAATGGTGGGTTAGAGGTTTGACATGGCAATTTGGGAGGCTTTCAAGCAAGTGGTAGGCATCGTAGCAATGGCATAGCAAAAGAGCGAGCAAACTAGATAGCAAAGATAGTAGTGATTTCGAGGGTATGATCATCTTGCCTGCACAGTTGTCAGAGTTGACTTGATCCTCAAGAGCAAACTCAACGGGCTCCTCGTTAGCGAACTCGTCTCCCAGCTCTACCCAAACAAGACAGACAAGCAACAAGTATACAATCAACCACGTGCAAGACCAATCAATATGATGAAATGATGATATGCTATGCGGGATGCGATGCGGGATGCAAAATGCAAGATATGACAGGAAATGCATGAACCTGGCCTCAACTTGGAATTCCAAGGGTGCCACTGGAAAGATGAGATGAAATCGCTTGAAAACGATATAAAGAACGCCGGAATCGGAGTTACGGTTTGGAAATGGCAAGCGTTTCAAAAATGACACCGGCCTGCGATTTACAGCAAGTAGGCATCTAAATGCAATGAGATGAACATGCTACGGCCACCAAACATGACAAAAAAATACATGGCAGGGATGCACACAAGATGCTTAACAAAAGTCTAGCACTGAGCTACGGCCAATTCATCCATTAACAGGTTCAAACAAGCATGGCAAAAACGCAAATGGTAAAACAGATCTCAGACTTAGTGAAACTAACACTTGTCTGGAATTTCAGATCATATAGCCCTCTTCGGAGCAACAAAACAACATTCTACAGGACCTGAACATGACAAAGAAAGACATGACATGGAGCTACTCAACAAGCTTAACAAAAGTCTCTTAGTGAACTTGAGCCAAAAGGGATCACAAAATACAATTGCAAGCACGCGAACATAGCAAAAACAAAATAAGTTTTCAGACAGTGAAAACTGGGACATGCTGAAATATAACTCACGAAGGCATGTTTACGAGCTCGATGCACTCACCACGGTGCAAGTCATGGCAAGACAAGCATACATCCTTAAAGAAGGCATAAAATACAAGCTAGACATAGCAAGAACAATGGCATAGCATGCACGGATCAACTACAATAACATTGGCAAAATCGCAAACAAGTTGACGATCTGCCCAGATTCGCAACGAAGCAAAAGTAGAGCTCGATTGACTCAAGCTAGGGTGCTCCATAATTGCAAACAAAGAAATGGATGGATATAGAACTACAAGATTAACAAAACTCCCTTACTTATCATCCTCAAAAGAGGCACGGATCACCAGGAAACAACAAGAACATATGGCATCATGAACTAAACAATCCCAAGACTTAGTGAAATTACTAAGTCCCTGAAAACAAAATTAGCAAGTGCACCTCTTTGCAATCTTGCACAAGTCACCACACACATCCTAAAAATACATGGGTTGCACCTCTAGATAGATGACAAAACCCGTAACAAAACATATGAAGAACTCACGGGCATATCATGCACACAATAATCATGGCAAAAATGACAAAAGTGCTAAACGGAGCAACAGATCAGACAATTAATTCAAGTAGCCCTCTTCCAACAGCATTTCCGGCATCAAGATGAGCTCAAATGAAAATGATTCAATGGAATGAAATGCTGTACTCTCTGAGATGAACATTTTGATATGCTATATGCATGAATCGGAGCTATGAATGCAAAGTTACGGAGCCGCGAACAGGAGCATATGGACTGAAAATTTTAAGGACTTGGAGAAAAAAACAACCAGATCTAGGGTTCTTCGGAGGGCACGCGAACCGAGGCCGGATCTTGAGCTCGCCGGAGCTTCTCGCCGGAGTAGGAGGGAGGACCGGCCGGGGCTTGCCGGAGATGGGGAGGAGCGGGGCCGGCGCGGCGCGGCGCGGCGCTCCTCGGCGGCGGGCTCCCGCGGCAGGGCGGCGAGGCACGGCGGGCGGGGCGCGGCGGCCGGCGAGCTGGGCGGCGGAGGCGGTGGCTC
>NC_041384.1:426111231-426163247 GCF_002162155.2 Triticum dicoccoides | reverse complement strand
GCGGAGCGTCCAGCGCGTCGGAGGGGACTTTTAGGGTTTCGGGGAGAGGAAGAGATCCGAAAACGAAGGGGTCTATTTATAGGCATAGAGGGAGCTAGGAGAGTCCAAATGAGGTGCGGTTTTCGGCCACGCGATCATGATCGAACGCTCTAGGACATGGAGTAGAGTTTGGTTGGTTTTGGGCCAAATTGGAGGGGTGTTGGGCTGCAACACACACGAGGCCTTTTCGGTCCCTCGGTTAACCGTTGGAGTATCAAATGAAGTCCAAATGGTATGGAACTTGACAGGCGGTCTACCAGTAGTAAACCAAGGCCGCTTGGCAAGTCTCGGTCCAATCCAGAAATGTTTAATCCCCGCACACGAAAGAAAGCTAGAAATGACCACCGGAGGAGAACGAAGCGCCGGAATGCAAAACAGACAACGGGGAAAATGCTCGAATGCATGAGACGAACACGTATGCAAATGCAATGCACATGATGACATGACATGAGATGCATGACAACGAGAACAACACACGGAGACAAAAACCCGAACCCGAGGAAAATAAAAATAACTTAACGCCAGAAACGGCAAGCGTTGGAGTACAAATAGGGAAAGTTACATCCGGGGTGTTAAAAAACCGCAGTCAATTTGGTCGACTGTGGGCAAAACCCGAGCCCCTCCGCCGCATCTGTCGTCGTTGGTGTCAAGCCGCTGACCAGTGTACCACGTCTGGCCCGTGTGGGCCCAAGTTGACTTCCGCCCTGAGCCTATGACAGGTGGGGCCGACTTGTTAATTAGGTTAGGATTAGCGCTAACTAATTTTAGTTAGTTTAAGTCACTGACATGCGGGCCCAGGCCCCACTGACAGTTAGTTAGTATTAACTAAAATCTATTAGTTCGCTGAGACACTGACAGACCGGGCCCACCAGTCAGGTTTAACTTGGGCTGGCGCCTTTGAGTCGCTGACGTCACAGTGACGCAGTGCTGACGCAATTATTCATTTTCTGGATTTATTTTTATATAGGAAATTCCAAAAAATAGCCTAAACTTCTAAAAATCATAGAAAATCAATCATAGCTCCAAATCAAACAAATTATATATGAAAAATGATCAAAAAAATTCAATCTATCCATCTGTAATGGTTTCATGCATGAAAAAACATTTTAACCTTGATGTTTAGGTGAAACAAGATAATACACTTATTATGCATAAGAGCTTAAGCTTTCATTTGAATCTTTGATTCAAATAGGACCCTTTCAACTTGTTTCACATTGCATTAGGCAGGACACATCATTTTGCCATGTCATAGCATGCATAATATTGTTTCATATTGCCATGTGTTGATTATACTCTGTGGTGTCTTTCGTGGTAGGTTCTGCCTCCGAGGATATCTCCGAGTATCCAACTGAAGTGCAGTACCCTACTACCACTCCATCAGGCAAGCAGCCCCATTGATCATATCGATACAATCCCATGTTCTCGCCTTTGCTCTCATTTACTACATTAAGACAACAACATTTCAAACTACTGTGTGCTACGGTAGTTGAACCCTTATCCTCTACATGACCTGTCATTGCCACAGTAACTAGATGAAACCCACTAGCATGTGTAGGAGTTTATTGAGCCATGTATGTGTTTCCTACCTTAATATGCCTGCTATGCTTAGAGTTGTGTCAGGTCTGGTTCACCTGGGTGATGGGCTAGAGTGAAATGATTATGTCGGTAATGTGAGGGATGTGTTGAACATGATTTGGTAAAGGTATCGATGAGAGGCCATGTAGGAGTACATGGTGGGTTGTTTCATTGAGGTCGTCCATAAGAACTGAGATCTGTATGCGTGATTTAAGATTCAGCTACTACCACACATTGGGCCTTGAAATATGACCCCACTCGACTTACTGACCCCTCTCGTCCTCTGTCCAGGAGTTGCAACTAGTTTCTTGTGTTTGTAGGTTATGTGTTGGCGGCCGTGCGTAGCGCTGACTCTAGGGGAGGGCTATGACGCGGTAGATACACTGTGGCCGGGTATGTCGGGCACCCGTTTGGCGTCTCGGGACCCTGTACACATTGTTTGGGGCCGTTGAGGACACCCCGGCCGGATTTCCTTGCGGATGGAACCTGAATAGGCGATAAACCTGGACTAGAGACTTGTGTGGTTAGTCAGGTCGTGGTCTACACCCACGTCGGCTTTCGCTTGAAGTCTGCCGAGCACATGTCGTGTGCAGCCGCTAAGTGGTGTAAACATGTGTGATGAAGTACACCCCTGCAGGGTATAAAACTATTCGAATAGCCACGTCCGCAGTAAAGGACTACTTAGTTGCCTATACAGTTCATAGACAAGTTAATGGTTACTACTAAAAGACTCAAGATAAGTGTGAGTACCGAGGTTGGCTCTCTCGTAGGATGACAAGGGAGGATCTCTGGTGGAGTATTGTGTTGGTGATTAGTGGACTCGTGTGCGAAAACTATTTTACTAGTGGTGTCCCGTAGGATAGCTTAGCCAAGAGTCAAAGCTGGCTTGCTACAATAACTCCACCACCTTCTTGAGAACGAGCATGTATAGTAGGTTCTGATCTAAGACTTGTTGAGTACCTTTGTACTCATGTTTGCTTAATTACTGTTTTCAGACGACAACACCGCCCCCTCTGATGGGTTTTATGTAGATCTCGATGTTGATGAGTGACTTGCCACCCAGGTGGTGATCCTGGCCATGGAGGGCCCTATGTAGATAGACAGGCTTCGAGAAGCCTTCTTTCTTTCTAGTGTCTGTACTAAGACTATTTGCTTCCGCATGTGCTTGTATGCTTGTATGACTTGCCGATTAATCCCTACTCATAGGGTCCCCGAGTAGCCGATTACCCGATAAATCATCCAATTAATTGATTAAATGGCCGATTAACTTGCCGATTAGCCTATTAATCCCCTACTCACCAGCCGACCGAGCAGCTACCAGTTAACTATTTCCTTAACAGTGCTTGAGTGTCGAGTCATGTGACCCCTACCTATATGAACATGTTATGTATGGCTCTCTGGAGCCTTCAAATAAAAGTACTTGAGTTGTAGTGTTTTGTTGTGATGCCATGTCGTATTTGCACATATCGAGCATATTTTGTGTATGATTGAAATTCACCAGGAAATATGGACTAGGTAGCAAGATTAATCTTAGAATGGTAGTTCAATAACCAACACGCTAAGAATGAGAATATTGTCCATTCACTACCAAGCAAGGAGTTGCTCGAAGTATTGATTTCACACGTCACGATTCACTTGTCAGCATTCTGGTTACAATAACACGGAAACCGAGGAATGAAAAATGATGGCAAGAAGTATCACTGCGTCAAGAATGTATAAGAGATGGTGCAATTCTCATGACATTCCTGGCATAAAGTGGGTAATACTTCAGGGTAGAACATAACAAAACTTGATTGCATTTGATCTGCGGAATACAACTGCTTTGACCCAATCCTGGATATGGATGAGGTACTGGAGTTTGTTTCTCCTAGTCATTCTAAAATAGAATGGCTGAACGGACCACAAGAATAATAAGCATCGATAACATGGATGCACAATTACTCCTGACTATCAATTGATAGGCGATGGTCGGAATACAAATGAAGAGGGACAACTCAAGAGGACGTATATCCTTCTAAGTTGTGGATGCATAGATTAATATGTCGAACCAAGTTCAACAAGTTTCTTCTAGATAACCCATACAGGAAGGTAGGACTGGCAGAATCACAATTATGAATGGAGAACTCCTCAAGAGTACTCTGATTGTGATATTTTGGTTCAAAGAACTTCTGCCTTAATGGTTCATGGTATTGGAAGAAAGAAATACCACGGACCTCGAGGACTGTCGCAAGGTTACTAATATCCTAAAGGAACGAGCAAACACTATCAACATGAGGTAAGTAGGGTGAATCTCGGGTTCAAGAACCCAGGATAGAATACCTACTACTAAATGGCATCACGGGATGCTTTCGAGAATGGTGGCCAGAATCATCACACCGGAACACAAAACATGGCTAGATTACTAGGTGACTCCCTAAAACACCTAGGGTCATGATAATAGATCCAACATATATGTCGAGGCAACAGAGTACCTCAACTCACCGATAGTGTGATTAATCTGGCCCGAAAGGACATCGGAAACGGGAAGAAGGGATTTGCAAATGCATCCGACTATTTAGAAACCTGGGATGACTCAGACAGCATAACGACTGTAAATGCTCAAAAATATTTGAGACATCCTGCAAAATGGTGGCATAACCACTCAACATCACAATATCAAGGTTCCGATACCAATTATGAACACACAGAAGTAATAGAAACTGAGCTGAGACTTGAATCTAACAATCCTACTAGTCTATGGATTAGTAACACGTGATCCTGATAGAAAGATGAGAAGCCTAGTTCTTAATCCCCGTAGAAGAGAAGAGGGTGACTCAGATCAGAAGGGCATAAGGTAAAGGAGTAAAAAGAGTCTTAAATTCCCTTCCACAATCAATTCCCTTATATAGCTAAAGCATTTCTACACTCAACTTCGACCAGTTTGGCTTGGTAATCCTACAGGCAGTCAGGCTCTGATACCAACGCTGCAGGACCCCGATTCCAAGTCACATCGATCTAGCCGGTAACACCTCATTTCACTTTGCTGCCTCACGCACGGTATTCCCATGGTTGTCGCGTTACCATGGCCCGGGACCGTTTGCGCCTTTTGGCTCACGTATATGATAGTGTCGCTAGCATCCATATGACAGAGAATCCAGGCTGACATGGCTAGTCATGAACCCAAAGCGGCACTAACCTATGGGGACAGGCATACATGAATCACATCGAGCATGTCGGTCAGCAGTGTGTGAATCCGGGCTGTAGCACCGGGCTAACAGGACTCTGGGAACTCGGGCTGTAGCAGGCTAGGCAGGACTCCGGATGTCACCGTGTGACATTTCCTTGAAGGGACAGACACATGAATGAAGTGAAACACATGCCGGCCAGTCAAGTGTCCTGAGCAGTAGTGCTGGGCTAACAGCACTCCGGTGAACCGGGTTGTAGTAGACTACTATGGCTCATGGAAGCACTAGACTACATTTCCCCATAAGAGAGGCTGCCAAGGATAAACAACTAGATTGTCGGATCCCAAACATACCAAGCATCTCAATCATACACACAATATGCTCGATATGTGTAAATACAACATGGCATCACAACATAACTCTACAACTCAAGTATTTATTCATTAGGCTCCGAGGAGCGATATATTACAAACATGGGTCTCATGACCCAACAGTCATAGCATACAAATCAAGCACATGCGTAAGCTTAACATGTTTGAGTACAGACATCTACAAATGAAAAGGCTAAGAAGCCTGACTATCTACCAGATCCTGCCGAGGGCACAAGATTGTAGCTGAGGTATCAAGCTAAACGTCGAAGTCCACACAGAACTACTAGCGAGACTGAAGTCTCTCTGCAAAACACAAATTAAGCAAACGTGATTACAAAGGTACTTAGCAAGACTTACATCAGAACTAGCTACATATGCATCGGTATCAACAAGGGGGGGTGGTGGATTTAACTGCAGCAAGCCAGCTTTGACTCAGTGGCTAACCTGAACTATGACTGCGAGCAACTCTTTTGAGGTGGCGCACACGAGTCCACATATTCACCATTCAATACACCACTATGGATCCGCTCCCGTCTCCCTACGAGAAGGCCATCCATAGCACTCACACTTATCTTGCGAGTTTTAGAGTATCCACTTTATCTTGTCTATGAATTGTTATAGGCAACCCAGAAGTTCTTTACCGCGGACGAGGCTATTCGAATAGATCATTTATAACCCTGCAGGGGTGTACTTCGTCACACATGTTTCCACCACTTAACGTCTGCACAGACATGTGCTCGGTAGACTTCAAGCGAAAGCCGACGTGGGTGCAGACCACGACCTGACTAACCGCACAAGTCTCTAGTCCAGGTTTATCGCCTATTCGGGTTCCATCCGCAAGGAAATACGGCCGGGGTGTCCTCAACGGCCCCAAACGGTGTGTATAGGGTCCCGAGACGCCAAACGGGCGCCCGGCATACCCGGCCACAGTGTATCTACCGCATCATAACCCACCCCTAGGGTCAGCACTACGCACGGCCGCCAACACATAACCTACAAACACCAAAAACTAGTTGCAACTCCTGGACAGAGGACGAGAGGGGTCAGTAAGTCGAGCGGGGTCATATTTCAGGGCCCAATGCGTGGTAGTAACTGTTTCATGGATCACAAACACAGAGCTCAGTTCCTGAGGACGGCTTCAATGAGACAACCCACCATGTACTCCTACATGGCCTCTCACCACTACCTTTACCAAATCGTGTTCACACACTTAGCTCACACATAGTAGGACATGTTCACACACCTCCGATTCATCCCCGATGAACCAGACCTGACACGACTCGATGCAATAGCAGGCATGACAAACAGCACGAATGAGTAGGCACATCAGGACTCAAACAGCTCCTACTCATGCTAGTGGGTTTCATCTATTTACTGTGGCAATGACAGGTATTGCAGAGGAAAGGGGTTCAACTACCGCATCATGTAACAGTTGAATCGTTGTTGTCCTAATGCAGTAAAAGAGAGCAGGAGCGAGAGAGTGGGATTGTATCAGAATGAGCAAGGGGTTTTGCTTGCCTGGCACTTCTGAAGATATCATTGGGTCTTCATCAGTGTCAACGATCACCGTGTCGGTACAATGTCTATCGAGAGGGGACAACCACCGGCAACAGAGAAGGAACACAATCAATGCAATGCACAACATGATGCATGATAATGACATGGCAATATGTTGTTGATTGCGCTAATGCAACTAGCAACATAATTAAATGAAGTTGGTTTGAACCCAAAGTTCAAATTCAAACTCCACATGTGGTTATTTAAATACCATTCATTTGATTTGTCCTAAACAGTGGCCTTAAGTTATTCTAACATGCATGCAAATGGTACAGATGGATAGATTCGATTTTTCTGATAATTTTTCATATATAATTCATTTCATTTGGAGTTACGGTTTAATTTCTATGATTTTTAGAAGTTTTGGGCATTTTCTGGAATTTCCTGAAAAAGAATAAATCCAGAAAATGAGTTATTGCGTCAGCACTACGTCACTGTGACGTCAGCTAGTCAACAGCGCCTAACCAGAGTCAAACCTGACAGTGGGACCCATATGTCATTGACTCAGCTAATTAATATAGTTAATTAACCTTAAATTGAGCCTAACTAAAATGTCAGTGGGGCCGGGGCCCACATGTCAGTGGCTAACCTAACTATCAGGGTTAATTAGCACTAATCTAATCTAGCTAAAGATTAACAGAGAAGGGCCCGCACGTTAGTGACCATGGGGGGTCAAACCCCAGGTCAAACGAGTCAACTTCACCGGACTTGGTCCACGGCTCGTCGCCAGCGACGCCAGAGATGGCGGAGGCGCTCGGGATCGCAACTCAGGCGACCAAATGAGTGGTGGAGAGGCTTTACGGGGAGTTGGCGATCGCGCGCATCTAACGGGGCAAGCGGGAGCAGCTGGGGTGGACTGAGCTCGTCGGAAGGGAGCTCGCGGCGGCGGCCGGAGTTCGGCCAACGGCGGTTTGCGTGTTGCGGGGCATGTCCGGAGCCGTGGATGGTCGTGATCGACCCGCGGAAGTGCAACGAGTGCAGCGGTGGGCTCGGACGCGTGCTTGCACGACCGTGGTTGCGCTGGCGACATGGCCGGCGGCGAGGAGCTATCGGCTCCGATGGCTACGGTGGTTAGAAGGCGCGGACGAGCATGGGGAGAGAGGGGAAAGGACCGGGAGCTCACAGTGAGGCCGATGACAGGCTCAGCTGGCTCGGGGACGACCGGAAGGCGACGAATCCATCGATGGAGTCCGGCGGCCGTGCTCGGGGAAGACGACTCGTGGCGGCGATGTGGGGCTCCCGCGGTGGCGTAGCTCGGGGTGGAAGATGGAGGGGGTCGAGGCGGAGCCTCTGGGCATGTCGGAGAGGCGAGGGGGAGGCGGTGGCCACGGTGGTGCATGTCGGCGGTGACGGGCGCATTCGGGGAGAGAGCAGAGAATGGGGAGGGAGCCGTGGGAGAGTGAGAGGTCCAGGGGAAGGGTGGGGCGATGCACGTGGCGCTTGGGGTAGACTCCAGTGGCGGCAAGCAAGCAGGACGTGGCAGGACGTGTGCTCGCGCACGCCGGCCACGCGCTTATCCTCCTGGCAAGGGGAAGACGACAGGGAGGAGCCCCTGGTGGGCTGGGCCGGCCAGCTACAGTGTTGGGCCGGTTGGTGGGCGCCAGGTAAATTTCTCTGCTCTGTTTTATTTCTGTTCTGTTTCCTTTTATTAATTCATTTTGCCATAGTTTTGAACTCCAAACAATTGAAAACAGTGACAACATTCCTCTGAATATTTTTATATTGCAAAATGGGATTATCCAGTGGCACATAAATTATTTCAGAGTTATCTGAAATTATATTCCATATATTAAGAATATAAACCCAAATCCAAATACAATAATGATTTAAATTCAATGCCCAAATAATTCCTTAAAAATGTTCATTATTTTCGGTTTGGAACAAAGCCCTTGCCAAAAATACCAAATATCAGTAAGGATCATTTTTGGTTTCATTGAATGCAAATTTTAGTTGAACCTAGTTTGATTCAAGTGGTGCTAGGGTTTCAACATCCCCATTTCAAATTTCCATGAAAGCTAAACATGATGCAGGTAGGATGCAAACACTAGGTAGCACCAGAAGCTAGGGATGTGACAACTCACCCCTACTAAACAAGAATCTCGTCCCGAGATTCAAGTTGTGAGGTAAGAAGACAAAGGGACACAAGCGAATACAATCTTCACGATCCAGATGTCTTTCTCACGGATGTGGATTCATTGCATCGCCTTGATCTCGATGTCTTGCTTTGAAAACTACATCCAACATGACAACAAGGAGAAAGGGAGGATTTTAGAAGAATCGATCTTCTTGAGGTTCGAGCAACTTAGGATCATCTTGATGATCACAAGATCAACTCACGGGATGAGACATAGAAACATCTCTGGAGCTGAGAGGAAAAACTTGCATCAGGAGCGACAGAAGAAACAATTTGATGAGGGTTTCAAAGTAGCGAGGGAAATTGCCATGATTCCAAAACAGGGCACCTCGAGGAAGGTGACTCAAAGAACTATTCCCTTAAGTGGCAAAAAGAATTACTTTTGATCCATATATCATTGAAACTCTCTATACCAGCCTAAGGCAAATCTCAATCGATCGTCTAGAAGAGTTCGAAGGAGTGGCATACTCAGACTAGGATGGATGATGTGGACTACCTTGTTGAAGACAACGCAATGGATGATTTTTGCTTATCATCAGAAATGGATGGGACCCGTGGTAGGACCACTTTTGAAGATGATCCTTGACAGCAACTTCTAAGAAGGACAACCCATAGGAAATTGGCACAATGGGGTGCAAACTGGGACAAAATGCAAATGTTGGGAATGTTCCAACCATCATATGTGCCTGAGATTCAGATCTGGTTAGAAACAGGATACTTCATACTCACATGTCTGAAAAGAAGAGTTTTCAACACAAGTCGATGAGATAACGTTGCGAGACTCTCGGGAGATGAACTACGATAGCAAGCTCCAAAACATGAGCAGGTTTTTCTACACACCTGTGAACACACTATCCTAGACAAGCGTGACCACGTGGCGGTCTTATAACAAAACACTACCGAGTTCAGGGGGGAACCATAATTGAGGATATTGAAGTCCTTGCATAAGGCATGCTCTTAAGAAGGAACTTCCTTTCCTTGAACCAATCAATCAGTGGCTTGGTGTGCTAGGAGATACACATGGAATGAAGATGATCAGTCTATCAGACCATAGAATACTTCACACATGCATGACTGACTTGGGATGATTCCAGAGGAAGAAAAACAAACTTTCTCGGATTCACGGCGGCAGCTTACATCAAAGCACGTGAGTCAAAGGAGGTCACTTCTTTCATCCAAACATATACTTCATGAACCGGGCATGAAGAAAATGCTTACACAAGTTTCCAACACTACCTGGATGTTCAACACAAATCATGGAGGAGACAAAATGCTGCTGATGGGCTCAATAGCAACTCATCAGAATTTCCATATCACTGGACTTCCACCATTATGTGAACAATGTGATAGTATTGGTCATACCAAAAGATGTAATGGTGTATGCTCGAGGAGTCAACCAAGAGTAGACAACATTACGAATATCGTTGGTTCTGATTTTATTTGAGGATAGCCCACACTCAAATCAAGGTTGGACAAGATGATAGATTCAAGAACTGATCACGAGGATCAATCGATGAAGATATCATCTTTCTTCAACACACACAACACAAGGATATCCCTTTCGAAATGAACTAAGTGGGAAAAGCTTTCATCTTCCAACTCTGCAAGTTGTTGTTTAGCTCAACCGACTAGTTCAGGGTATCCAACACAGAACCTTGGAGAATGGGTGGTTTGCAAGAAACCAACTTGATCACGAACTCAACATAGCGGTCGGGTGACAACCTGGTAATATTTCCGAGAAGATATTCGGAACATCACAAACCACCATATGTCTCTAAGCTCGAGATCAATCTTGCTTTTCAAGGCAAGACAACATGATCAGAAGAGCAAGGGATTCAATCCTAACTCAAAGATCGAGGAGTGAACCAAGAAATATGGACTAGGTAGCAAGATTAATCTTAGAATGGTAGTTCAATAACCAACACGCTAAGAATGAGAATATTGTCCATTTGCTACCAAGAAATGAGTTGCTCGGAGTATTGATTTCACACATCACGATTCACTTGTCGGCATTCTGGTTACAATAACACGGAAACCGAGGAACGAAAAATGATGGCAAGAAGTATCACTACGTCAAGAATGTATAAGAGATGGTGCAATTCTCATGACATTCCTGGCATAAAGTGGGTAATACTTCAGGGTAGAACATAACAAAACTTGATTGCATTTGATCTACGGAATACAACTGCTTTGACCCAATGCGGGATATGGATGAGGTACTGGAGTTTGTTTCTCCTAGTCATTCTGAAATAGAATGGCTTAACAGACCACAAGAATAATAAGCATCGATAACATGGATGCACAATTACTCCTGACTATCAATTGATAGGCGATGGTCGGAATACAAATGAAGAGGGACAACTCAAGAGGATGTATATCCTTCTGAGTTGTGGATGCATAGATTAATATGTCGAACCAAGTTCAACAAGTTTCTTCCAGATAACCCATGCAGGAAGGTAGGACTGGGAGAATCACAATTATGAATGGAGAACTCCTCAAGAGTACTCTGATTGTGATATTTTGGTTCAAAGTACTTCTGCCTTAATGGTTCATGGTATTGGAAGAAAGAAATACCACGGACCTCGAGGACTGTCGCAAGGTTACTAATATCCTAAAGGAACGAGCAAACACTATCAATAGGAGGTAAGTAGGTTGAATCTCGGGTTCAAGAACCCAGGAATAGAATACCTACTACTAAATGGCATCACGGGATGCTTTCGAGAATGGTGGCCAGAATCATCACACCGCAACACAAAACATGGCTAGATTACTAGGTGACTCCCTAAAACACCTAGGGTCATGATAACAGCTCCAACATATATGTCGAGGCAACAAAGTACCTCAACTCACCAATAGTGTGATTAATCTGGCCCAAAAGGACATCGGAAACGGGAAGAAGGGATTTGCAAATGCATCAGACTATTTAGAAACCTGGGATGACTCGGACAGCATAATGGCTGTAAATGCTCAAAAATATTTGAGACATCCTACAAAATGGTGGCATAACTACTCAACATCACAATATCGAGGTTCCGAGACCAATTATGAACACACGGAAGTAAAACAAACTCAATTGAGACTTGAATCCAACAATCCTACAAGTCTACAGGTTAGTAACACGTGATCTTGATAGAAAGATGAGAAGTCTAGTTCTTAATCCGCGTAGAAGAGAAGAGGGTGACTCAGATCAGAAAGGCATAAGGTAAAGGAGTAAAAAGAGCCTTATGTTCCCTTCCACAATCAATTCCCTTATATAGCTAAAGCATTTCTAGACTCAACTTCGACTAGTTTGGCTTGGTAATCCTACAGGCAGTCAGGCTCTGATACCAACGCTGTCAGGACCCCGATTCCAAGTCACATCAATCTAGCCGGTAACACCTCGTATCACTTTGCGGCCTCACGCACGGTATTCCCACGGGTGTCGCCTTACCATGGCCCGGGACCGTTTGCCCCTTTTGTCTCACGTATATGATAGTGTCGCTAGCATCCATATGACAGAGAATCCGGGCCGACATCGCTAGTCGTGAACCCAAAGCGGCACTAACCTATGGGGACAGGTATACATGAATCACATCGAGCATGTCGGTCAACAGCGTGTGAATCCAGGCTGTAGCACTGGGCTAACAGGACTCCAGGAACCCGGGCTGTAGCAGGCTAGGTAGGACTCCGGATGTCACCGCGTGACATTTCCCCGAAGGGAGAGACACAGGAACGAAGTGAAACACATGCCGGCCAGTCAAGTGTCCTGAGCAGTAGTGCTGGGCTAACAGGACTCCGGTGAACAGGGCCGTAGCAGACTACTATGACTCATGGAAGCACTAGACTACATTTCCCCATAAGAGAGGCTGCCAAGGATAAACAACTAGATTGTCGGATCCCATGCATACCAAGCATTTCAATCATACACACAATATGCTCGATATGTGTAAATACAACATGGCATCACAACATAACTCTACAACTCAACTATTTATTCTTTAGGCTCCGAGGAGCGAGATATTACAAACATGGGTCTCATGACCCAATAGTCATAGCATACAAATCAAGCACATGCGGAAGCTTAACATGTCTGAGTACAGACATCTACAAATGAAAAGGCTATGAAGCCTGACTATCTACCAGATCCTACTGAGGGCACAAGATCGTAGCTGAGGTATCAAGCTAAACGTCGAAGTCCACGCGGAACTACTAGCGAGACTGAAGTCTCTCTGCAAAACACAAATTAAGCAAACGTGAGTACAAAGGTACACAACAAGACTTACATCAGAACTAGCTACATATGCGTCAGTATCAACAAGGGGGGGTGGAGTTTAACTGCAGCAAGCCAGCTTTGACTCAGTGGCTAACCTGAACTACAACGGCAAGCAACTCTTTTGAGGTGGCGCACACGAGTCCACATATTCACCATTCAATACACCACTATGGATCCGCTCCCGTCTCCCTACGAGAAGGCCATCCATAGCACTCACACTTATCTTGCGAGTTTTAGAGTATCCACTTTCACTTGTCTATGAACTGTTATAGGCAACCCAGAAGTCCTTTACCGCGGACACGGTTATTCGAATAGATCATTTATAACCCTGCAGGGGTGTACTTCGTCACACATGTTTCCACCACTTAGCGTCGGCACACGACATGTGCTCGGCAGACTTCAAGTGAAAGCCGACGTGGGTGTAGACCACGACCTGACTAACCGCACAAGTCTCTAGTCCAGGTTTATCGCCTATTCGGGTTCCATCCGCAAGGAAATCCGGCCGGGGTGTCCTCAACGGCCCCAAATGATGTGTACAGGGTCCCGAGACGCCAAACAGGCGCCCCGCATACCCGGCCACAGTGTATCTACCGCATCATAGCCCACCCCTAGGGTCAGCGCTACGCACGGCCGCCAACACATAACCTACAAACACCAAAAACTAGTTGCAACTCCTGGACAGAGGATGAGAGGGGTCAGTAAGTCGAGTGGGGTCATATTTCAGGGCCCAATGCGTGGTAGTAACTGTTTCATGGATCAAAAACATAGAGCTCAGTTCCTGAGGATAGCTTAAATGAGACAACCCACCATGTACTCCTACATGGCCTCTCACCGCTACCTTTACCAAATCGTGTTCACACACTTAGCGCACACACAGTAGGACATGTTCACACACCTCCGATTCATCCCCGATGAACCAGACCTGACACGACTCTATGCAATAGCAGGCATGACAAACAGCATGAATGAGTAGGCACATCAGGGTTCAAACAACTCCTACTCATGCTAGTGGGTTTCATCTATTTACAATGGCAATGACAGGTCATGCAGAGGAAAGGGGTTCAACTACCGTGGCATGTAACAGTTGAATCATTGTTGTCGTAATGCAGTAAAAGAGAGCACGAGCGAGAGAGTGGGATTGTATCGAAATGAACAAGGGGGTTTTGCTTGCCTGGCACTTCTGAAGATATCATTGGGTCTTCATCAGTGTCAACGATGACAGCGTCAGTACAACGTCTATCGAGAGGGGACAACCACCGGCAACAGAGAAGGAACACAATCAATGCAATGCACAACATGATGCATGATAATGACTTGGCAATATGTTGTTGATTGAGCTAATGTAACTAGCAACACAATTAAATGAAGTTGGTTTGAACCCAAAGTTCAAATTCAAACTCCACATGTGGTTATTTAAATACCATTCATTTGATTTGTCCTAAGAAGTGGCCTTAAGTTGTTCTAACATGCATGAAAATGGTACAGATGGATAGATTCGATTTTTCTAATAATTTTTCATATATAATTTATTTCATTTGGAGTTACGGTTTAATTTCTATGATTTTTAGAAGTTTTGGGCATTTTCTGGAATTTCCTGAAAAAGAATAAATCCAGAAAATGAGTTATTGAGTCAGCACTGCGTCACTGTGACGTCAGCTGGTCAACAACGCCTAACCAGAGTCAAACCTGATAGTGGGACCCATATGTCATTGACTCAACTAATTAATATAGTTAATTAACCTTAAATTAATCCTAACTAAAATGTCAGTGGGGCCGGGGCCCACATGTCAGCGGCTAACCTAACTATCAAGGTTAATTAGCACTAATCTAATCTAGCTAAAGATTAACACAGACGGGCCCGCACGTTAGTGACCCTGGGGGGTCAAACCCCAGGTCAAACGAGTCAACTTCGCCAGACTTGGTCCATGGCTCGTCGCCGGCGACGCCAGAGACGGCGGAGGCGCTCGGAATCGCAACTCAGGTGACCAAATGAGCGGCGGAGAGGCTCTATGGGGAGTTGGCGACCGCGCGCATCTAACGGGGCAAGCGGGAGCAGCTGGGGTGGACTGAGCTCGTCGGAAGGGAGCTCGCGGCGGCGGCAGGAGTTCGGCCAACGGCGGTTTGCGCGTTGCGGGGCCTGTTCGGAGCCGTGGATGGTCGTGATCGACCCGGGAAAGTGCAACGAGTGCAGCGGTGGGCTCGGACACGTCCTTGCACAGCCGTGGCCGCGGTGTCGACATGGCCGACGGCGAGGAGCTATCGGCTCCGATGGCTACGGTGATTAGAAGGCGCGGACGGGCACGGGGAGAGAGGGGAAAGGACCGGGAGCTCACGGTGAGGCTGACGACAAGCTCAGCTGGCTCAGGGATGACCAGAAGGCGACGAATCCGTCGATGGAGTCCAGCGGCCCTGCTTGGGGATGACGACTCGCGGCGGTGATGTGGGGCTCCCGCGGTGGCGTGGCTCGGGGTGGAAGATAGAGGGGGTCGAGCCGGAGCCTTTGGGCATGTTGGAGAGGCGTGAGGGAGGCGATGGCCACGGTGGTGCACGTCGGCGGCGACGAGCGCGTTCGGGGAGAGAGCAGAGAAGGGGGAGGGAGCCGTGGGAGAGTGAGAGGTCCAGGGGAAGGGCGGGGCGATGCACGTGGTGCTCGGGGTAGACTCCAGCGGCGGCCAGCCAGCAGGAGGTGGCCGGACACGTGCTCGCGCGTGCCGGCCACGCGCGCGTCCTCCTGGCAAGGGGAAGACGACAGGGGGGAGCCCCTGGTGGGCTGGGCCGGCCAGCTACAGTGCGGGGCCGATTGGTGGGCGCCAGGTAAATTTCTCTGCTCTATTTTATTTCTGTTCTGTTTCCTTTTATTAATTCATTTTGCCACTGTTTTGAACTCCAAACAATTGAAAACAGTGACAACATTCCTCTGAATATTTTTATATTGCACAATGGGATTATCCAGTGGCACATAAATTATTTTAGAGTTATCTAAAATTATATTCCATATATTAAGAATATAAACCCAAATCCAAATACAATATTGATTTAAATTCAATGCCCAAATAATTCCTTAAAAATGTTCATTATTTTTGGTTTGGAACAAAGCCCATGCCAAAAATACCAAATATCAGTAAGGATCATTTTTTGTTTCATTGAATGCAAATTTTAGTTGAACCTAGTTTGATTCAAGTGGTTCTAGGGTTTCAACATCCCCATTTCAAATTTCCATGAAAGTTAAACATGATGCAGGCAGGATGCAAACACTAGGCAGCACCAGAAGCTAGGGATGTGACAACTAGAGTTTTGTAGTTTCACCCAGGGTAAGATGGCTGTTGATGCTTACAGTAGAGAGTTTGAGAACCTTGCCCGCTATGCTACAAAAGAAGTGTCCACGGACGCCAAGAAGCAGGCTAGGTTCCGGAAGGGTCTCAACCCCAAGTTGCGTCGTGATCTCCACTTGCATCATTGCAATACATTCCAGACTCTTGTGAACAAGGCCATTAATGCAGAGACTGCTCAACTCACTTACGAGGAGTCTCGTAAGCACACCCGTGGTTTGGGTTCTTCCTCCGGTTCTACTTCGCAGAAGCGCCGGACTTGGGTTCCGAACTCCGCTCTTCCACCCGGTTATACACCGAGGCTATCTTGTGTGGCACCTCACCCAATTCAGCAGTATGCTCCACCCAGACCTATTGGTAGACCGCCTGTCGATGCGGGTCCACGTCCTACTTCAGGGACTTGCTTCACATGCGGAGAGCCAGGGCACTATGCACGTGACTGCTCTCAAACCAATTATGCTCCACCCCAGCCTGAGAAGTCGGTTGGCCGTGGTAAGCCATCACGCAAGATGATTAGTGTCAAGTCAGCTCCCGCTGAACGTGGATGTGTGCATCACGTCTCAGCTAAAGACGCTCATGATGATCCGGATGTCGTTCTTGGTACACTCCTTGTCAACTGTCATCCAGCTTCAGTTCTGTTCGATACTGGAGCATCTCACTCCTTCATATCCGAAGGCTATGCTTGTTTGCACGACATGTCATTTTGTGATATGCCAAATCCACTTGAAATCCAAACTCCAGGGTCTAGATGACAAACTACCAGAATAAGCCATGGTAATGAAATTCTTGTTGACAGACTTGTATTCCTTGCATCACTTATAGCCCTCAAGTCTACAGATATTAACACCATCTTGGGTATGGACTGGATGAAAGCTCATCATGCCAAGATTGATTGTTACACAAGGTCTGTCCAGCTTACACACCCATCTGGCAAGATAGTCACCGTCTCCACTAGAGTTGCAAAGCGTCAGCTTTATTCCCTTAATGCCAACTCTCTTCCAGACATTGAAGATATTCCAGTAGTCCGTGACTTTTCGGATGTCTTTCTAGAGGAACTGCCAGGTATTCCACCTGACAGAGATGTAGAGTTTGTCATAGATCTTATCCCAGGAACCGCTCCAATCTCTAGGAGACCTTACAAGATGGCACCCTTAGAACTAGCTGAGCTTAAGGAACAACTCGATGAATCCTTGCAAAAGGGTTTCATCCGTCCTAGTTCTTCTCCCTGGGCTTGCCACATTCTCTTCGTCAAGAATAAGGATGGTACGGACCAAATGGTTGTAGATTATCGTCCCGTTAATTTGGTCACGATAAAGAACAAGTATCCGCTCCCCAGGATCAACGATCTGTATGATCAGCTTGCTGGATCCTCAGTCTTTTCCAAGATGGATTTGAGGTTAGGCTACAAGATCAAAAATGGGGACATTCCTAAGATGACTTTTGTCACTCGTTATGGTCAGTACGAGTACACCATCATGTCCTTTGGTCTAACCAATGCTCCAGCTACATTCTCTCGCTTGATGAACACAATTTTCATGGAGTACTTAGATAAGTTTATCGTGGTTTACCTCGATGATATTCTTATTTACTCGAAGAACGAGGAAGAGCATGTCGAACATCTTAGACTTGTGTTAGAGAAACTCAGAGAGCACCGCCTTTATGCCAAGTTCTCCAAGTGCGAATTTTGGTTGCCAGAAGTGACCTACCTGGGCCACGTGATATCTGGTAAGGGCATTGCTATCGATGCCGAGAGAGTTCAGGCCATTCTTGATTGGACTCCGCCTGAAACGGTTAAGCAAGTTAGGAGTTTCCTTGGTCTAGCCAGTTATTGTCGCCGCTTCGTGGAGAACTTCTCCAAAGTGGCCAAACCTCTCACGGGACTTCTCAAGAAAGATAAAAAGTTTGAGTGTACCACGAAACGCTTGATCTCCAAGATAACCTCACTTATCGAGAGTACCCCGTCCGCATTCTGGATCAAGTCGAGCGTGTCACTCGACGTCATGACATCAAGTTTCTCAAGGTTCAGTGGTCTCATCATTCCGGGAGAGAGACGGGGGGTAGCATGGAGACGCCAGAGGCGTCCAGGCCCTCGAGGGGGTGAGGCAGGCAGGCAGGAGGTGGCCGGCGTGTGCTCGCGCGTGGCGGCCACGCGCGCGCGTCCTCCTGGCGGGAGGTGGAGGGCGACTGGCACTGGCCAGTCGGCTGGGCCGGCCTGTTGGGCCACTGGGCTAGGCCGGCTGCACAGTGCCAGGCCGCGGTAACCCAGGTAAGCAATTTTCCATTTTTGTTTCTTTTCTATTTTCTGACATTTGTTTCTGATTTTGTAAAATACTAAATCATTTTATTTTCTTCTGACAATTTTTGCAGGGGCCTAAGGGATTATTCCAAAGCCCCTCACAAAAATTCAGAATTACTGGACAATATTTTATATATATATAAATATTTATCCAACGCAAATAATTACTGGATTAATTCCAAATGTCCAAAATAAATATTTATGAGTTCCTAAAAATATTGGTTTAATTTTTATCTCTGTCCAATATTTTCAGAGAGCAACATGAGCATTTTCTTGGACCCTTTTGGAGCAATTTTTACTTGGGTCATTTCCAGAAATGATTCTGAGGGTTTCAAAAATCTCCATTTCAATTTTTAAATGGAATTTAAACATGATGCAAACATGAAGGCTAGCCTAGGTCATACCAAAACTAGGGATGTGACAACTCGCTCACATCCCTAGCTTCTGGTGCTGCCTAGTGTTTGCATCCTGCCTGCATCATGTTTAACTTTCATGGAAATTTGAAATGGGGATGTTGAAACCCTAGCACCACTTGAATCAAACTAGGTTCAACTAAAATTTGCATTCAATGAAACCAAAAATGATCCTTACTAATAATAGGTATTTTTGGCAAGGGCTTTGTTCCAAACCAAAAATAATGAACATTTTTAAGGAATTATTTGGGCATTGAATTTAAATCAATATTGTATTTGGATTTGGGTTTATATTCTTAATATATGGAATATAATTTCAGATAACTCTAAAATAATTTATGTGCCACTGGATAATCCCATTGTGCAATATAAAAATATTCAGAGGAATGTTGTCACTATTTTCAATTGTTTGGAGTTCAAAACAGTGGCAAAATGAATTAATAAAAGGAAACAGAACAGAAATAAAACAGAGCAGAGAAATTTACCTGGCGCCCACGAACCGGCCCAGCCCACCAGGGGCTCCTCCCTGTCGTCTTCCCCTTGCCAAGAGGACGAGCGCGTGGCCGGCGCGCGCGAGCACGCGTCCGGCCACCTCCTGCTTGCTTGCCACCGCTGGAGTCTACCCCGAGTGCCACGTGCATCGCCCCGCCCTTCCCCTGGACCTCTCACTCTCCCACGGCTCCCTCCCCCTTCTCTGCTCTCTCCCCGAACGTGCCCGTCGCCGCCGGCGTGCACCACCCTAGCCACCGCCTCCCCCTCGCCTCTCCGACATGCCCAGAGGCTCCGCCTCGACCCCCTCTATCTTCCATCCCGAGCCATGCCACCGCGGGAGCCCCACATCGCCGCCACGAGTCATCTTCCCCGAGCACGGCCGCCGGACTCCATCGACGGATTCGTCGCCTTTCGATCGTCCCCGAGCCAGCTGAGCCTGTCGTCAGCCTCACCGTGAGCTCCCGGTCCTTTCCCCTCTCTCCCCGTGCTCGTCCGCGCCTTCTAACGACCGTAGCCATCGGAGCCGATAGCTCCTCGCCGCCGGCCATGTCGCCACCATGACCACGGCCGTGCAAGCACGCGTCCGAGCCCACCGCTGTACTCGTTGCACTTCCGCGGGTCGATCACGACCATCCACGGTTCCGGACATGCCCTGCAACGCGCAAACCGCCATTGGCCGAACTCCGGCCGCTGCCGCGAGCTCCCTTCCGATGACCTCAATCCACCCCAGTTGCTCCTGCTTGCCCCGTTAGATGCGCGCGATCGCCAGCTCCCCGTAGAGCCTCTCCGTCGCTCATTTGGTCGCCTGAGTTGCAATTCTGAGCGCCTCCGCCGTCTCTGGCGTCGCCGGCGACGAGCCGTGGACCAAGCCCGGTGAAGTTGACTCGTTTGACCTGGGGTTTGACCCCCCAGGGTCACTGATGTGCGGGCCTGTCTCTGTTAATCTTTAGCTAGATTAGATTAGTGCTAATTAACCCTGATAGTTAGGTTAGCCGCTGACATGCGGGCCCCGGCCCCACTGACATTTTAGTTAGGCTTAATTTAAGGTTAATTAACTATATTAATTAGCTGAGTCAATGACATATGGGTCCCACTGTCAGGTTTGACTCTGGTTAGGCGTTGTTGACTAGCTGACGTCACAGTGACGCAGTGCTGACGCAATAACTCATTTTCTGGATTTATTCTTTTTCAGGAAATTCCAGAAAATGCCCAAAACTTCTAAAAATCATAGAAATTAAACCGTAACTCCAAATGAAATAAATTATATATGAAAAGTTATTAGAAAAATCCAATCTATCCATTTGTACCATTTTCATGCATGTTAGAACAACTTAAGGCCACTGTTTAGGACAAATCAAATGAATGGTATTTAAATAACCACATGTGGAGTTTGAATTTGAACTTTGGATTCAAACCAACTTCATTTAATTGTGTTGATAGTTGCATTAGCTCAATCAACAACATATTTCCATGTCATTATCATGCATCATGTTGTGCATTGCATTGATTGTGTTCCTTCTCTTTTGCCGGTGGTTGTCCCCTCTCGATAGGCGTTGTACCGACGCTGTGATCGTTGACACTGATGAAGACCCAATGATATCTTCAGAAGTGCCATGCAAGCAAAAACCCCTTGTTCATTCCAATACAACCCCACTCTCTCGCTCTTGCTCTCTTTTACTGCATTAGGACAACAACGATTCAACGGTTACATGCTGCGGTCGTTGAACCCCTTTCCTCTCCATGACCTGTCATTGCCACAGTAAATAGATGAAACCCACTAGCATGAGTAGGAGTTGTTTGAACCCTGATGTGCCTACTCATTCATGCTGTTTGTCATGCCTGCTATTGCCTAGAGTCATGTCAGGTCTGGTTCATCGGGGATGAAGCGGAGGTGTGTGAACATGTCCTACTGTGTGTGAGCTAAGTGTGTGAACACGATTTGGTAAAGGTAGCAGTGAGAGGCCATGTAGGAGTACATGGTGGGTTGTCTCATTGAAGCCGTCCTCAGGAACTGAGCTCTGTGTTTGTGATCCATGAAACAGTTACTACCATGCATTGGACCCTGAAATATGACCCCGCTCGACTTACTGACCCCTCTCGTCCTCTGTCCAGGAGTTGCAACTAGTTTCTGGTGTTTGTAGGTTATGTGTTGGCGGCCGTGCGTAGTGCTAACCCTAAGGGTGGGCTATGATGCGGTAGATACACTGTGGCCGGGTATGCCGGGCTCCCGTTTGGCGTCTCGGGACCCTGTACACATTGTTTGGGGCCGTTGAGGACACCCCGGCCGGATTTCCTTGCGGATGGAACCCGAATAGGCGATAAACCTGGACTAGAGACTTGTGCGGTTAGTCAGGTCGTGGTCTACAGCCACATCGGCTTTCGCTTGAAGTCTGCCGAGCACATGTCGTGTGCACACGCTAAGTGGTGGAAACATGTGTGACGAAGTACACCCCTGCAGGGTTATAAATGATCTATTCAAATAGCCGTGTCCACGGTAAAGGTCTTCTGGGTTGCCTATAACAGTTCATAGACAAGTGATAGTGGATACTCTCAAACTCGCAAGATAAGTGTGAGTGCTATGGATGGCCTTCTCGTAGGGAGACGGGAGCGGATCGATAGTGGTGTATTGAATGGTGAATATGTGGACTCGTGTGCGCCACCTCAAAAGAGTTGCTTGCAGTCGTAGTTCAGGTTAGCCACTGAGTCAAAGCTGGCTTGCTGTAGTTAAACTCCACCCCCCCCCCCTTTCTGATACCGATGGATATGTAGCTAGTTCTGATGTAAGTCTTACTGAGTACCTTTGTACTCATGTTTGCTTAATTTGTGTTTTGTAGAGAGACTTTAGTCTTGCTAGTAGTTCCGCGTGGACTTCGACGTTTAGTTTGATACCTTAGCTATGATCTTGTGCCCTCGGCAGGATCTGGTAGATAGTCAGGCTTCTTAGCCTTTTCGTTTGTAGATGTCTGTACTCAGACATGTTAAGCTTCCGCATGTGCTTGATTTGTATGCTATGACTGTTGGGTCATGAGACCCATGTTTGTAATATCTCGCTCCTCGGAGCCTAATGAATAAATACTTGAGTTGTAGAGTTATGTTGTGATGCCATGTTGTATTTACACATATCGAGCATATTGTGTGTATGATTGAAATTCTTGGTATGTGTGGGATCCGACAATCTAGTTGTTTATCCTTGGCAGCCTCTCTTATGGGGAAATGTAGTATAGTGCTTCCATGAGCCATAGTAGTCTGCTACAGCCCGGTTCACCGGAGTCCTGTTAGCCCAGCACTATAGCTCAGGACACTTTACTGGTCGGCATGTGTTTCACTTCGTTCCTGTGTCTGTCCCTTCGGGGAAATGTCACGCAGTGACATCCGGAGTCCTGCCTAGCCTGCTACAGCCCGGGTTCTCGGAGTCCTATTAGCCCAGTGCTACAGCCCGGATTCACACACTGTTGACCGACATGCTCGATGTGATTCATGTATGCATGTCCCCATAGTTTAGTGCCCTTTCTCTCTTCATCCTAGTCCACCAAAACCTCTGGCATAGGTCTTGATAGATTTGAGTACTACCGTAATGAATGGTGAGAGGAGATTCATGAGCTTCCTTAAGAATCAAGTGCCGTAGGTGTTGTTTCTTGGGAACCACCAAGCGGTTCTCGAAGAAGACAACACCTCGCTCATCCATGGAAAAACATCTAGCAACTCCTTTAGCAATGTTTTCCTTAATCCGGGATATGCCCTTATCACGCTTCTGGGCAGATATGATTTGATCCGTAAGGTTAGGCTTCGCCACCAGGGTTGATAGGAATCCTCGAGGAACAATGTGAAGATTAAGCTTACGAAATTCCTCATGGAGAAGTGGTTGACTTTGTTGTAACATCAGGTCATTACAATAGGATTTACGACTTAGCGCATCAGCCATGACATTGGCCTTGCCCGGGGTGTAAGTTATTTCTAAGTCGTAATCCGAGATGAACTCGACCCAACGTCGTTGCCTGAGATTCAAATCCGGCTGTGTGAAGATATATTTCAAACTTTGGTGATCAGTGAAGATCTCGCAAGGATTACCTAGAAGGTAATGTCGCCAAGTTTTGAGTGCATGGACTACAGCTGCAAGCTCTAGATCATGTGTGGGATAGTTTTCCTCATGTGGGTGTAATTGCCGTGAGGCATAGGCAATTACCTGGCGATCTTGCATGAGTCTGCAACCTAGTCCTTGTCGCGAGGCGTCGCAATAGATAATAAAGTCCTTGGAGAAATCTGGTGGTACCAGTACGGGAGCAGATGTCAGGCGTCTTTTTAGTTCCTGAAAGCTAAACTCGCACTATGGGGTCCACTCAAACTTTTTATCTTTCTTGAGGAGTCAAGTTAGAGGTTTAGCAACCTTGGAGAAATTCTCGACGAAGCGGCGGCAATAGCTCGCTAAGCCAAGGAAACTCCGAACTTGCTTGACCGTCTCAGGTGGAGTCCAATCAAGGATGGCTTGAACTCGCTCGGGATTGACAGCAATACCCTTACAAGAGATTACATGGCCTAGATAGGTCACTTCTGGCAACCAAAATTCACACTTGGAGAATTTGGCATAAAGGTGATGCTCTCGAAGTTTCGTCAATACCAGCCTTAGATGTTCGACATGTTCCTCTTCATTCTTGGAGTAGAGGAGTATATCATCAAGGTATACTACGACGAATTTATCCAAATACTCCATGAAGACCGAGTTCATTAACCAAGAGAAGGTGGATGGGGCATTGGTTAAACTGAAGGACATGACGGTTTACTCGTATTGGCCATAACGAGTAACAAAGGCCGTTTTGGGAATGTCCCCATTTCTGATTTTGATTTGATGGTAGCCCAACCTCAAATCCATCTTGGAAAAGACCGAGGATCCAGCGATCTGATCATACAGATCGTTGATTCTGGGAAGTGGATACTTGTTCTTGATAGTGACCAAGTTGACAGGTCGGTAATCTACAACCATCCGATCCGTTCCATCCTTCTTCTTTACGAAGAGGACGGGGCAATCCCAAGGAGAGGAACTAGGACGGATGAAACCCTTTTTCAAGGAGTCATCGAGTTGGTTCTTAAGCTCGGCTAGTTATAAGGGTGCCATCTTATAGGGTCTTCTAGAAATTGGAACGGTTCCTGGAACAAGGTCTATCACGAACTCGACATCCCTGTCAGGTGGAACACCTGGCAGTTCTTCTGGAAAGACATCCGGAAATTCTCGGACTACCAGAATATCCTCAAGGTCTGGAATGGGGTTGGCATTTAAGGAGTAAAGCTGGCGCTTGGCCACTCGAGTTAAGACATTGACTGTCTTGCCCGATGGGTGAGTAAGTTAAATGGTTCTAGTGGCACAATCAATCTTAGCATAATGAGTTGACATCCAGTCCATACCCAAGATGATGTTTATGTCCGAGGACTTGAGAGCTATTAAGGATGCAAGGAAGACAAGTCTATCAACAAGAATTTCATTCCCATGGCTTACTCTAGAAGTTTGCCATCTAGAGCCAGGGGTTTGAATTTCCATGGTAGTGGCCATGTCACAGAATGTTGTGTTATGCAATCGAGCATAGCTCTCAGATATGAATGAATGAGATGCTCCGGTATCAAAAAGAACAGATGCCGGATGGCAATTAACAAGGAGCGTACCAAGGACGACGTTAGGATCCTCATGAGCCTCCTCGGATGAGACATAGTTGACATGGCCACGTGAAGTGGTGACCGGCTTGGCGTAGAATGTCTTTCCCGCTGGCTTACCACGACCAACGGACTTTCCAGACCGATTGGGGTTGTTGTTCTGGGGACACTCTCGACTATAGTGACCTGGCTCTCCACACTTGAAACATGTCACAACATTGGGGCGTGGAGCAGCATTAGCAGCGGGGCCACCATAGGGCTTGGGCGGTGCAAACTGCTGGATGGGACGAGGCACCTCAAAGGATGGCCTTGGAATGAACCTGGGTGGCAGTGTCGTGCTTGGAATCCACACCCGGCGCTTCTCAGAACTAGAGCCGGATGAAGAGCCAAAATCATGAGAGTGCTTGCGTGAAGCGTCATTGTTAGACTGGCCTGTCTCAGCACTGATGGCTATATTGACAAGCTTCTGAAAGGAGGTGCACTTGTGCAGACGAAGATCGCGGTGAAGCTCAGGGCTAAGTCCCATGCGGAACCTTGCCTGCTTCTTAGCGTCGGTGGATACCTCTTCAGGAGCATATCGTGCCAGATTCCCAAATTCACGACTATATGCATCCACAGTTAGTCTTCCTTGGGTGAAATTGCAGAACTCTTCCCTCTTGTGATCTATGAGACCTTCCGGGATGTGATGCTCACGGAAAGCCTCACTGAATTCAGCCCAAGTAGTGATTTGGCCGATCGGGCGCATAGCTTCAAAGTTTTCCCACCAAACGCTAGCAGGGCCTTCGAGGTGATAGGCAGCATAGGTAACCTTATCAGCTTCAGCTACGTTAGCAGAACGTAGCTTGTGTGTGATGCTGCGGAGCCAGTCATCCGCGTCGAGGGGATCGACGGAATGATTGAACTTTGGTGGGTACAACTTGATGAAGTCATTGATTGACACCAAGTCATTTCACTGATGGCGTGCAGTGTTCTGCTCAATCCGCTCCAGCAAGCGGTTAGTCTCACGCTTGTTTCTTTCCGTCTCTAGCATCACTTCGGCAAGAGAAGGCGGGTGAGGCAGATTTTCACCCCTAACTGCACTGGCTTCCCCCTGCTCCGGGGCAGCAGGGTTGCTACGCGTGTTGACCATCCTAGGAGAAAACAAGACAACGATTTAGATAAGGATGGCACAAACTTAGCAAGGAAGTGCAAAATGTAATGGATAACATGGAATGCTACGGTGTTCATTGCATGACATGGTAATATAGAAACCGCCATATATATACCATTGGTCATACACACCGTACATAGTTTAGTACAAGCCGAGGCTAGAGTACAACCATGGTGAAAGACATTACATCGCATCAGAGGCATTCCAAGCTCCTATACATTATTTTTCTACACCTCCGGACCGTGATACACACCAAGTTGTATCCCACGGGTCACGCAGGACTGTGGAGAATACAACTATTACAATACTAGTGAAACTACTACTAGCTCAAACGGCTCCGTAGTAATCCTCATAGAAGTCGCCAACAAAGCCTGGAAGTGGAACATGATCATCTGGGAACAGACGGTCCTGCGGAGCCTTCGGACCATAGGGACTTGGATGTGGCCTTGGTCCCATAGGTGGTGGCAGACGGGGACCACGAGGAGGGGTGATGCCTCCTACATCGCGCCACTCCATACAATCTGGCAATCCAGACCATACAGGGTACAGGTCCCTCATGTCCATGTATCCTGCCTGCCCGCAGGTGCAAACCGAGTCAAAGTGGCCCAATGATCAGAACGAGTGTGGAAAAGCTCCATACGCAAGGCCCGATTTTTGCGGTCCTTATCCTCGAGCCATAGTAGTCCGCTACAGCCTGGTTCACCGGAGTCCTGCTAACCCAGCACTGCTCAGGACACTTGACTGGCCGGCATGTGTTTCACTTTGTTCCTATGTTTGTCCCTAAGGGGAAATGTCACGCGGTGACTTCCGGAGTCCTGCCTAGCCTGCTACAGCCCGGGTTCCCCGGAGTCCTGTTAGCCTAGTGCTACAACCCGGATTCACTCACTGATGACCGACATGCTCGATGTGATTCATGTATGCCTGTCTCCATTGGTTTGTGCCGCTAGTCACACTGATCTAGCATGTAACACCTCATATCACTTTGCGGCCTCACGCACGGTATTCCCATGGGTGTCGCCTTACCATGGCCCGGGACCGTTTGCACCATTTGGCTCACGTATATGATAGTATTGCTAGCATCCATATGACAGAGAAACCGGGCCGACATGGCTAGTCATGAACCCAAAGCGGCACTAACCTATGGGGACACGCATACATGATTCACATCGAGCATGTCGGTCAGCAGCGTGTGAATCCGGGCTGTAGCACTGGGCTAACAGGACTCCGGGGACCCGGGCTGTAGCAGGCTAGGCAGGACTCCGGATGTCACCGCGTGACATTTCCCCGAAGGGACAGACACAAGAACAAAGTGAAACACATGCCGGCCAGTCAAGTGTCCTGAGCAGTAGTGCAAGGCTAGCAGGACTTCGGTGAACCGGGCTGTAGCGGACTACTATGGCTCAAGGAAGCACTAGACTACATTTCCCCATAAGAGAGGCTGCCAAGGATAAACAACTAGATTATCGGATCCCACACATAGCAATACACGTCACACGTACGCATAACATGCAAGTATGTGTTGTACAACATGGCATCACAACATATCGCAAACTCAAATAGATAAAGGCCCAGAAGAGCCACATAGCATTAAATACAAACAGGGGTCACATGACCCATCATTCAGAGCATACAAGCAACGGAAGCATTACATGTCTGAGTACAGACAACTACAAAAGAAAAAAGGCTCAGAAGCCTGACTATCTACAAGTCCCTCCCAAGGGAACAAGATCATAGCTGAGGTAACAAGCTACTCGTCGAAGTCCAAGTGGTACTACTAGTGAGACAGATGTCTCACCTGCAAAACATAAATAAAGCAAACATGAGTACAAAGGTACTCAGCAAGGCTTACATCAGATCCTATCATACATGCATTTGTATCAAGAAGGTAATGTGGGGTTTAGTTGCAGCAAGCCAGCTTTGACTCATTAGCTATCCTGTTCTACGACTACGAGAAACTTCTTTGCGGTGAGGCAGCGCACAAGAGTCCACTAATCACCACATCAATACACTATTATGGATTCATCCCCGTCTCCTTACGAGAAGGCCATCCATAGCACTCACACTTGTCTTGAGCATTTTAGAGTGTCCACTTTAAGTTGTCTATGTACCACGTAAGCATTCGAGAAGTCCATAACCGAGGACACCGCTATTTGAATAGATCATGATAACCCTGCAGGGGTGTACTTGTTCACACACGCTCTCACCACTTATCACCATATACACGTCATTTATCTCGGCAACCTTCAAGCAGAATCCTAGCAAGGGTGTCGGCCACGACCTGACTAACCACACAAGACTCTAGTCCCGGTTTATCGCCTATTCGGGTTCCATCCGCAAGGAGATCCGGCCGGGGTTTCGCTCACGGCCCCAAACGACGTGTACAGGGTTCCCGAGCCCACCATCCGGGTGCTGCTCGGTACACCGGGCCACGTGTGCCTAGTCTGTCCCAAGTCCACCCTGCCGGGTGCCACTCGGTAGAAAAATAGCACTACCTATAAACACCAGAAACTATTTGCAACTCCTGGACAGAGATCAAGGCGGTTAATAAGTCGAGAGAGCTTGGAGCGCCCGGAGCCCAATGTGTGGTAGTAGCTAGTCATTGGACAACTTACACAGAACTCAGTTCTTAAGGACGGTCCCAATGAGACAACCCACCATGTACTCCTACATGGCCTCTCATCGCTACCTTTACCAAATCGTGTTCACACGCTTAACTCTCAGCACCAGATCATATCATAACACTCCAATTCATTCCCGATGAATCAGACCTGACATACTCTAAGCAATAGCAGGCAAAGCATGGTGGGAACACAACATGGCTCAATCAACTCCTACACATGCTAGTGGGTTTTAACTATTTATTGCGGCAATGACAGGTCATGCAGAGGAATGGGTTCAAGTACCGCAGCATAAACTAGCAGTTGAATCGTTGTTGTCCTAATGCAATAAATGAGAGCAGGAGCGAGAGAGTAGGATTGTATCAGAATGAACAGGGGGGTTGCTTGCCTGGTAGATCAACAGGGGGGCACTGCTCCTCAGACAGGGACTCTCGAACACTCTCCGGAGTAGGACCTATCGAGAAGGAACGGTGTCGAAACTCAAACACAAGCATATGCAACATTATGATGCATGAACATGGCATGAGTATGTGATGTTGTTTGAGTTAATGCATCTAGCAATTATTTGGTTGAAGTCCATTTGAACCAAGGGTTTAATTGCAACTCCAAATTAAGCTCTTAAATATGCCATTTATGTGTTTTCATATATACAGCATGTATAGGTTGGTTTGTCATGCATGAAAATGGTACAGATGGTAGATTGAATTTTTCTGATCATTTTTCATATATAACTTATTTCAATCTGAGCTACGGTTGAATTTCTATGAATTTTTGAAGTTTATAATTTTTTCTGGAATTTCCTGATTTATTTTAAAACCAGAAAAAGATATATTACATCAGCATGACAGCAGCATTGCTTCAGCAGGTCAAAGGCGGCTGACCAGGTCAAACCTGACGTGTGGGGTCCACACGTCAGTGTCACAGGTTAAACAGGGGGTTATTTCTAATTTAACAAAAATATTAAGGCACCAGGGCCCACTGTCAGTGTCACTAATGGGGGGGGTTAGTCCTAAACTAATCTTGCCACGTCAGCCCGCTAGAGTTTGGCCGGCGGCAACTATTCCGTGCGGCGGAGGGGCTCGGGATCGCTTCCCTAGGGCCCAAACGAGCAGCCGAGGGCAGCTACTGGGAGCTGGAGCTCACCCGCATCTAGCACGGCATGTGGTGGCAGCGGGGACGGCCGGAGCTCGCCGGAATGGAGCTCGCGGTGGTGGCCAGAGTTCGGCCATCGACGGAGTCGATGCTACTGTGGTCAGGAGAGCGAGGTAATCAGTGCTATGGCCTCCTGGGAGCACGCTGAGCACGACTATTTGTTCGGTTGGGTCAGGCAAGGTTGCTAGCTGCGGCAGCAACGAACGCGGCGGCAGTGAGCTCACGGTTGTAGTGGGGGTTGCAGATAGGGGCGAATTTGGTTGCAAGAGGAGAGGGGAAAGATGTCTTGGCTCACAGGGAGTCGGACGAGGTGCTCGGTGGGCTCGGGGACGGCTTGGTGACGGCGAATCGACGTCGGCGGTGACCTGATGCAGAGGATGAGGACGACGGCGTAGTTGGCGTTGCAGCGCGTCCGGGGCCTCATGGCTCGTCAAGGAGGTCGGGGAGGTCGAGACGGAGCTCGCAGGCACGGCGAGGGGTTGAGAGAGAGGCGATGGTCGCGGCAACATCGAGCGGCGGCGCCTGCGTTCGGTGTGTGCGAGGGAGAGAGACAGGGGAGAGGATGGGGACGAGAGAGAGCGAGAGAGAGACGGGGTGTAGCGTGGCGATGCTAGAGGCGTCCAGGCCGTCGAGGGGGCGAGGCAGGCAGGCAGGAGGTGGCCGGCGTGTGCTCGCGCGCCGCGGCCACGCACGCGCGTCCTCCTGGCGGGAGGTGGAGGACGACTGGCACTGGCCAGTCGGCTGGGCCGGCCTGTTGGGCCACAGTGCCAGGCCGACTGCACAGTGCCAGGCCGTGGTAACCCAGGTAAGCAATTTTCCATTTTTGTTTCTTTTCTATTTTCTGACATTTGTTTCTGATTTAGTAAAATACTAAATCATTTTATTTTCTTCTGACAATTTTTGCAGGGGCCTAAGTGATTATTCCAAAGCCCCTCACCAAAATTCAGAATTATTGGACAATATTTTATATATATAAAAATATTTATCCAACACAAATAATTACTGGATTAATTCCAAATGTCCAAAATAAATATTTATGAGTTCCTAAAAATATTGGTTTGATTTCTATCTCTGTCCAATATTTTCAGAGAGCAACATGAGCATTTTCTTGGACCCTTTTGGAGCAATTTTTACTTGGGTCATTTTCAGATATGATTCTGAGGGTTTCGCAAATCCCCATTTCAATTTTTAAATGGAATTTAAACATGATGCAAACATGAAGGCTAGCCTAGGTCATACCAGAACTAGGGATGTGACATCTCGCCCCCACTCGGAAGAATCTCGTCCCGAGATTCAGGAGTTGGCGGAAAGAAAGCGGGGTACTCAAGTCGAAGACGATCTTCACGCTCCCAGGTAGCTTCTCTCTCGAAATAATGAGACCACTGAACCTTGAGAAACTTGATGTTATGACGTCGAGTGACACGCTCGGCTTGATCCAGAATGCGGACGGGGTACTCTCGATAAGTGAAGTTATCTTGGAGATCAAGTGTTTCATGGTCCACTCCGCAGAGGGGATCCGAGAAGCAACGCCTGAGTTGAGAGACGTGGAAGACATCATGTACTCGAGAAAGATGTGGGGGTAGTTCCAACTGGTAAGCAACCTCTCCTCGTTTAGCGAGAATGAGAAAGGGACCAACGTAATGAGGAGACAACTTGCCCTTGATACCAAATCGATGGGTACCCTTCAAAGGGGTAACCCGAAGGTAAGCTTTGTCGCCAACTTCATAAGCCACTTCCTTATGACTACGGTCATACTAGCACTTTTGACGAGATTGGGCTGTTTTCAAATTCTCACGAATGATGCGAACTTGCTCTTCTGCCTCCTAGATCATATCAGGTCCAAAGAACTATCTTTCACCGGTTTCTGACCAATTCAAAGGTGTTCGACATCTTCGTCCATACATAACCTCAAAAGGAGCTTTCTTGAGGCTGGATTGGTAGCTATTGTTATAAGCAAACTCGGCGAAGGGAAGACACTTCTCCCAATCCATACCGAACGAGATAACACCATGAAGCGATACTGAAGGAAAGATGGGTGCCCATGGCAGTTTGGAAACTCTCCCAGAAATGAGAAGTGAAAAGACTGCCACGGTCTGAATTGATCTCTAGTGGAACACCATGAAGTGACACTATTCAAGAAATATATAAGTCAGCGAGCTGACTAGCAGTGATACTCTCTCGAACAAGTAGGAAGTGAGCCACTTTGGAAAGAAGATCAATGACTACGAAGATAGCATTATTCCCTTTCTTGGTCCTGGGAAAGCCGGTGATGAAGTCCATACCAACTTTATCCCATTTCCACTCAGGAATAGCTAAAGGTTGAAGGGTGCCAGCAGGCCTTTGATGTTCTGCCTTAACGCGACAACAAACGTCGTAGTTAGCAATAAACTGAGCAATTTCTCTCTTCATCCTAGTCCACCAGAACCTCTGGAGTAGGTCCTGATACATCTTAGTACTACCGGGATGAATCATGAGAGGAGATTCATGCGCCTCCTTACAGAATTCCTCATGGAGAAGTGGTTGGCCCTGTTGCAACATGAGATTGTTGCAATAGGACTTACGACTTAGTGCATCAGCCATGACATTTCCCTTGCCTGGGGTGTAGGTAATCCCTAAGTCGTAATCTGAGATCAACTCCAACCAACGTCTTTGCCTAAGGTTCAAATCTGGTTGGGTGAAGATATACTTGAGACTCTGGTGATCAGTGTGAATCTCGCAACGCTTACCAAAAAGGTAATGTCGCCAAGTCTTCAGTGCATAGACTACAGCTGCAAGCTCTAGATCATGTGTAGGATAATTCTCCTCATGTGGATGAAACTATCGAGATGCATAGGCAATCAAATGGCGATCTTGCATAAGAATGCAACCTAGTCCCTGTCGTGAGGCATCACAATAGATAACAAAGTCCTTAGTGAAATCCGGTGGCACAAGTATGGGAGCAGAAGTCAGGCGTCTTTTCAGTTCCTGAAAACTGTGCTCGCACTGTGGGGTCCACTCAAACTTTTTATCTTTCTTGAGAAGTTCCGTGAGAGGTTTGGCCACTTTGGAGAAGTTCTCCATGAAGCGGCGACAATAACTGGCTAGACCAAGGAAACTCCTAACTTGCTTAACCGTTTCAAGCGGAGTCCAATCAAGAACGGCCTGAACTCTCTCGGGATTGACAACAATGCCCTTACCAGATATCACGTGGCCCAGGTAGGTCACTTCTGGCAACCAAAATTCGCACTTGGAGAACTTGTCATAAAGGTGGTGCTCTCTGAGTTTCTCTGACACAAGTCTAAGATGTTTGGCATGCTCTTCCTCGTTCTTCGAGTAAATAAGAATATCATCGAGGTAAACCATGACGAACTTATCTAAGTACTCCATGAAAATCGAGTTCATCAAGCGAGAGAATGTAGCTGGAGCATTGGTTAGACCAAAGGACATGACGGTGTACTCATACTGTAATAACGAGTGACAAAAGCCGTCTTAGGAATGTCCCCATTTCTGATCTTGATTTGGTGGTAGCCTAACCTCAAATCCATCTTGGAAAAGACTGAGGATCCAGCAAGCTGATCATACAAATCGTTGATCCTGGGGAGCGGATACTTGTTCTTTATCGTCACCAAATTAACGGGACGATAATCTATAACCATTCGGTTCGTACCATCCTTCTTCTTGCCGAAGAGAACGGGGCAAGCCCAGGGAGAAGAACTAGGACAGATGAAACCCTTTTGCAAGGATTCATCTAGTTGTTTCTTAAGCTCAGCTAGTTCTAAGGGTGCCATCTTGTAAGGTCTCCTAGAGATTGGAGCGGTTCCTGGGATAAGATCTATGACAAACTCTACATCTCTGTCAGGTGGAATACCTGGTAGTTCCTCTAGAAAGACATCCGAAAAGTCACGGACTACTGGAATATCTTCAAGGTCTGGAAGAGGGTTGGCATTAAGGGAATAGAGCTGACGCTTTGCAACTCTAGTGGAGACGGTGACTATCTTGCCTGATGGGTGTGTAAGCTGGACAGACCTTGTGTAACAATAAATCTTGGCATGATGAGCTTTCATCCAGTCCATACCCAAGATGATGTTAATATCTGTAGACTTGAGGGCTATAAGTGATGCAAGGAATACAAGTTTGTCAACAAGAATTTCATTACCATGGCTTATTCTGGTAGTTTGCCATCTAGACCCTGGAGTTTGGATTTCAAGTGGATTTGGCATATCACAAAATGACATGTCGTGCAAACGAGCATAGCCTTCGGATATGAAGGAGTGAGATGCTCCAGTATCGAACAGAACTGAAGCTGGATGACAGTTGACAAGGAGTGTACCAAGAACGACATCCGGATCATCATGAGCGTCTTTAGCTGAGACGTGATGCACACATCCATGTTCAGTAGGAGCTGACTTGACACTAATCATCTTGCATGATGGCTTACCACGGCCAACCGACTTCTCAGGCTGGCGTGGAGCATAATTGGTTTGAGAGCAGTCACGTGCATAGTGCCCTGGCTGTCCGCATGTGAAGCAAGTCCCTGAAGTAGGATGTGGACCCGCATCGACAGGCGGTCTACCAATAGGTCTGGGTGGAGCATACTGCTGAATTGGGTGAGGTGCCACACAAGATGGCCTCGGTGTATAACTGGGTGGAAGAGCGGAGTTCGGAACCCAAATCCGGCGATTCTGCGAAGTAGAACCGGAGGAAGAACCCAAACCACGGGTGTGCTTACGAGACTCCTCGTAAGTGAGTTGAGCTGTCTCTGCATTAATGGCCTTGTTCACAAGAGCCTGGAATGTATTGCAATGATGCAAGTGGAGATCATGATGCAACTTGGGGTTGAGACCCTTCCGGAACCTAGCCTGCTTCGTGGCGTCCGTGGACACTTCTTCTGTAGCATAGCGGGCAAGGTTCTCAAACTCTCTACTGTAAGCATCAATAGTCATCTTACCCTGGGTGAAACTACAGAACTCTTCTCTCTTGCAGTCGATGAGAGCCTGAGGAATGTGATGCTCGCAAAAAGCCTCAGTGAAATCTCTCCAGGTGGTTATCTGGCCAGCTAGAAGCATAGCCTCATAGTTCTGCCACCAAATACTAGCAGGACCTTCCAGGTGATAAGCAGCGTAGGTGACCTTGTCACCTTCAGCTACGTTCGCAGAACGCAGCTTGTGTGTGATACTACGTAGCCAGTCATCTGCATCGAGTGGTTCAATGGAACGATGGAAGGTAGGTGGTTTCAGACCAATGAAATCATAGATGGACGCTGACTCTTTGTGCTGATGGGAGGTGTTCTCCTCAATACGTGCTAACAAGCGATTAGACTCTCGCTTGTTCTTCTCCATCTCTAACATGAACTCTGCCAATGAAGAATCGTCGAGAGGATCCTCATCCCTACCATCTCTGTGGTTCCGACTATGAGCAATAGAACTTCGGTTAACTGACGACATCCTGAAGAACCAACCAAGGAAACAAGGATGGATTCAGCATCATCATAAGGATGTAGAATATAGTACGAGGAAAATACTATCTCTTGAACACCTAGGACAAATCCGGCAGCATAACGGCAGTAAAATGCTCAAAATGAGACATTCTGCAAAGAAGGGGTAGCACCATACTCAACATCATCACTTAAGGTTTTGAGATATTACTAAACAGGCTACATCGGAGGTACTCAAACTGGGATATGACTCAGATCAACCAAACCTTAGAGACTACGGAGTAGTAACACGTGATCCTGATAGACGAAAGAGAAAGCCTAGTTCCTTAACCCCGTAGGAAAGATAGGATGACTCAGATCAGAAGGCATGAGGCATAAGGAGTAAAAGAGCCTTACGTTCCCTTCCACAATCAATTCCCCTATATAGCTAAAGAATTTCTAGACTCAACTTCGACCAGGTTGGCTTGGTAATCCTATAGGCAGTCAGGCTCTGATACCAAGCCAAACGGGCACTCGGCATACCCGGCCACAGTGTATCTACCGCGTCATAGCCCACCCCTAGGGTCAGCGCTACGCACGGCCGCCAACACATAACCTACAAACACCAGAAACTAGTTGCAACTCCTCGACAGAGGACGAGAGGGGTCAGTAAGTCGAGCGGGGTCATATTTTAGGGCCCAATGTGTGGTAGTAGTTGAATCTTAAATCACGCATACAGATCTCAGTTCTTATGGACGGCCTCAATGAAACAACCCACCATTACTCCTACATGGCCTCTCATCGATACCTTTACCAAATCATGTTCAACACATCCCTCACATTACCGACATAATCATTTCACTCTAGCCCATCACCCAGATGAACCAGACCTGACACAACTCTAAGCATAGCAGGCATAGCAAGGTAGGAAACACATACATGGCTCAATCAACTCCTACACATGCTAGTGGGTTTCATCTAGTTACTGTGGCAATGACAGGTCATGCAGAGGATAAGGGCTCAACTACCGTAGCACACAGCAATTTGAAACGTTCTTGTCTTAATGCAGTAAATGAGAGCAGAGGCGAGAACATGAGATTGTATCGATATGATCAATGGGTCTGCTTGCCTAATGGAGTGGTAGTAGGGTACTACCCTTCAGTTGGATACTCGGAGATATCCTCGGAGGCAGAACCTACCACGAAAGACACCACAGAGTATAATCAACACATGGCAATATGCAACAATATGATGCATGCTATGACATGGCAAAATGATGTGTCCTGCCTAATGCAATGTGAAACAAGTTGAAAGGGTCCCATTTGAATCAAAGATTCAAATGAAAGCTTAAGCTCTTATGCATAATAAATGTATTAGCTTGTTTCACCTAAACAGCAAGGTTAAAGTGTTTTGTCATGCATTAAACCATTACAGATGGATAGATTGAATTTTTCTGATCATTTTTCATATATAATTTGTTTGATTTGGAGCTATGGTTGATTTTCTATGATTCTTAGAAGTTTAGGCTATTTTCTAGAATTTCCTATATAAAAATAAATCCAGGAAATTCCAGAAATGTTGAAAACTTCTAAAATTCATAGAAAATAAACCGTAACTCCAAATGAAATAAATTATATATGAAAAATTATCAGAAAAATCCAATCTATCCATCTGTAACATTTTCATGGATGTTAGAACAACTTAAGGCCACTGTTTAGGACAAATCAAATGAATGGTATTTAAATAACCACATGTGGAGTTTGAATTTGAACTTTGGGTTCAAACCAATTTCATTTAATTGTGTTGCTAGTTGCATTAGCTCAATTAACAACATATTGCCATGTCAATATCATGCATCATGTTGTGCATTGCATTGATTTTGTTCCTTCTCTGTTGCCGGTGGTTGTCCCCTCTCGATAGACGTTGTACCGACGCTGTGATCGTTGACACTGATGAAGACCCAATGATATCTTCGGAAGTGTCAGGCAAGCAAAACCCCCTTGTTCATTCCGATACAATCCCACTCTCTCGCTCCTGCTCTCTTTTACTGCATTTGGACAACAATGACTCAACTATTACATGTTGCGGTAGCTGAACCCCTTTCCTCTGCATGACCTGTCATTGCCACAGTAAATAGATGAAACCCACTAGCATGAGTAGGAGTTGTTTGAGCCCTGATGTTCCTACTCATTCATGCCTGTTTGTCATGCCTGCTACTGCTTAGAGTTGAGTCAGGTCTGATTCATCGGGGATGAATTGGAATGGTGATGAACATGTCCTACTACGTGTGAGCTAAGTATGTGAACACGATTTGGCAAAGGTGGCGGTGAGAGGCCATGTAGGATTACATGGTGGGTTGTCTCATTGCAGCCATTCTCAGGAACTGAGTTCTGTGTTTGTGATCCATGAACAGTTACTACCACACATTGGGCTCCGGGCGCTCCAAGCTCTCTCGACTTATTAATCAACTCGATCTCTGTCCAGGAGTTGCAACTAGTTTCTGGTGTTTGTAGGTAGTGTTAGTAGTCTACCAAGTGGCACCCGGTACAGGTGGGCTTGGGACAGACTAGGCATAGTGGCACGGTGTACCAAGTGGCACCCGGATGGTGGGCTTGGGAACCCTGCACACATCGTTTGGGGCCGTGAGCGACACCCCGGCCGGATCTCCTTGCGGATGGAACCTGAATAGGCAATAATCCTGGACTAGAGACTTGTTGGTCAGTTAGGTCGTGGCCGACACCCTCGCCCGGCTTCCGCTTGAAGGTTACCGAGGTACATGACGTGTACAGGGCGGTAAGTGGTGAGAGCGTGTGTGAAGAAGTACACCCCTGTAGGGTTATCATCATCTATGAGAATAGCTGGATTCCTCGGATATGGAAACTTGGACCCCTTGCATACTTCATAGACAAGTGAAAGTGGATACTCTAAAAGTCGCAAGATAAGCGTGAGTGCTATGGATGGCGTTCTCCCCGGTGTAGCCTGTTTAGTAATATCTCAGAACCTTGAGTGATGATGTTGAGTATGGTGCTACCCCGTCTTTGCAGAATGTCTCATTTTGAGCATTTTACTACCGTTATGCTGCTGGATTTGTCCTAGGAGTTCAAGAGATAGTATTTTCCTCGTACTATATTCTACATCCTTATGATGATGCTGAATCCATCCTTGTTTCCTTGGTTGGTTCTTCAGGATGTCGTCAGTTAACCGAAGTTATGTTGCTCATAGTCAGAACCACGGAGATGGTAGGGATGAGGATCCTCCCGACCAGTATTCATTGGCAGAGTTCATGTTAGAGATGGAGAAGAACAAGCGAGAGTCTAACCGCTTGTTAGCACGTATTGAGGAGAACACCTCCCATCAGCACAAAGAGTCAGCGTCCATCTATGATTTCATTGGTCTGAAACCACCTACCTTCCATCATCCCATCGAACCACTCGATGCAGATGACTGGCTACGTAGTATCACACACAAGCTGCGTTCTGCGAACGTAGCTGAAGGTGACAAGGTCACCTACGCTGCTTATCACCTGGAAGGTCCTGCTAGTATTTGGTGGCAGAACTATGAGGCTATGCTTCCAGCTGGCCAGATAACCACCTGGAGAGATTTCACTAAGGCTTTTCGCGAGCATCACATTCCTCGGGATCTCATCGACCGCAAGAGAGAAGAGTTCTGTAGCTTCACCCAGGGTAAGATGGCTATTGATTCTTACAGCAGAGAATTTGAGAACCTTGCCCGCTATGCTACAGAAGAAGTGTCCATGGATGCCAAAGAGCAGGCTAGCTTCCGGAAGGGTCTCAACCCCAAGTTGTGTCGTGATCTCCACTTGCATCATTGCAATACATTCCAGGCTCTTGTGAACAAGGCCATTAATGCAGAGACAGCTCAACTCACTTACGAGGAGTCTCGTAAGCACACCCGTGGTTTGGGTTCTTCCTCCGGTTCTACTTCGCAGAAGCGCCAGATTTGGGTTCTGAACTCCGCTCTTCCACCCGATTATACACCGAGGCCATCTTGTGTGGCACCTCACCCAATTCAGTAGTATGCTCCACCCAGACCTATTGGTAGACCGCATGTCGATGCGGGTCCACGTCCTACTTCAGGGACTTGCTTCACATGCGGAGAGCCAGGGCACTATGCACGTGACTGCTCTCAAACCAATTATGCTCCACCCCAGCCTGAGAAGTCTGTTGGTCGTGGTAAGCAATCACACAAGATGATTAGTGTCAAGTTAGCTCCTGCTGAACATGGATGTGTGCATCACGTCTCAGCTAAAGACGCTCATGATGATCCGAATGTCATTCTTGGTACACTCCTTGTCAACTGTCATCCAGCTTCAGTTCTATTCGATACTGGAGCATCTCACTCCTTCATATCCGAAGGCTATGCTCGTTTGCACGACATGTCATTTTGTGATATGCCAAATCCACTTGAAATCCAAACTCCAGGGTCTAGATGGCAAACTACCATAATAAGCCATGGTAATGAAATTCTTGTTGACAGACTGGTATTCCTTGCATCACTTATAGCCCTCAAGTCTACAGATATTAACATCATCTTGGGTATGGACTGGATGAAAGCTCATCATGCCAAGATTGATTGTTACACTAGGTCGAACTAGCTACATATGCATCGGTATCAACAAGGGGGTGGTGGAGTTTAACTGCAGCAAGCCAGCTTTGACTCAGTGGCTAACCTAAACTACGACTGCAAGCAACTCTTTTGAGGTGGCGCACACGAGTCCACATATTCACCATTCAATACACCACTATGGATCCGCTCCCTTCTCCCTACGAGAAGGCCATCCATAGCACTCACACTTATCTTGCGAGTTTTAGAGTATCCACTTTCACTTGTCTATGAACTGTTATAGGCAACCCAGAAGTCCTTTACCGCGGACACGGCTATTCGAATAGATCATTTATAACCATGCAGGGGTGTACTTCGTCACACATGTTTCCACCACTTAGCGTCTGCACACGACATGTGCTCGGCAGACTTCAAGCGAAAGCCGACGTGGGTGTACACCACGACCTGACTAATAGCACAAGTCTCTAGTCCAGGTTTATCGCCTATTCGGGTTCCATCCGCAAGGAAATCCAGCCGGGTTGTCCTCAACGGCCCCAAACGATGTGTACAGGGTCCCCAGACACCAAACGGGCGCCCGGCGTACCCGGCCATAGTGTATCTACCCCATCATAGCCCACCCCTAGGGTCAGAGCTACGCACGGCCGCCAAAACATAACCTACAAACACCAGAAACTAGTTGCAACTCCTGGACAAACATCTACAGAGGGGGGACAAACATCGGCAACTGAGAAAGCAAACAATCAACACATGAAGATATGCAACAATATGATGCATGCTATGACATGGCAATATGAATGTGTTTTGGGCTAATGCAAGCTAGAACATATTGAAATGAGCCCATTTGAACCAAATATTCAAATGCGAACCCATTTTTTGAAGTCATATTAGTTCATTAACTTGTTTCACCTAAACAGCAAGGTTAAAGTGTTCTAACATGCATGAAACTAGTACAGATGGGTTCCTTGAATTTTTCTGATAATTTTTCATATATAATTTATTTCATTTGGAATTACGGTTGATTTACTATGAATTTTTGAATTTTTGGTTATTTTCTGGAATTTCCTGAATTAGATTTAATCCAAAAATAGCTTATTGCGTCAGCATGACATAAGCCTGCGGTCATCAGGTCAACTGGGCTGCCCCTGGTGAAACCTGACCAGTGGGACCCGCATGTCAGTGTAACGGGGCAGGAATAGAGGCTCGCCTGTGGAGCCAGGTCAACGTTGACGTGGCATGGTCAACTGATGTGTGGGGCCGGCCGTCTTAATCTAAACTAAACAGAAAATAATTCTGGAGTTAGTTAAGGCATGGGGCCCACTATTCAGTGGCTCTAGGGTTGATTAGTTGGATAATTAGCACTAATTAAGCGTGCCACATCGGCAGTCGCCGACATGTGTCATGCATGATACCAACGCTGTCAGGACTCTGATTCCAAGTCACATCGATCTAGCCGGTAACACCTCATATCACATTGTGGCCTCACGCACGGTATCCCCACGGGTGTCACCTTACCATGGCCCGGGATCGTTTGCGCCTTTTGGCTCACGTATATGATGGTGTCGCTAGCATCCATCTGATAGAGAACCCGTGCCTACATGGCTAGTCGTGAACCCAAAGCAGCACAGACCTATGGAGACAGGCATACATGAATCACATCGAGCATGTCGGTCATCAGCGAGTGAATCCGGGCTGTAGCATTGGGCTAACAAGACTCCGGGGAACCCAGGTTGTAGCAGGCTAGGAAGGACTCCGGAAGTCACCGCGTGACATTTCCCCGAAGGGACAGACATGGGAATGAAGTGAAACACATGTCGGCTAGTCAAGTGTCCTGAGCAGTAGTACTGGGCTAGCAGGACTCCGGTGAACCGGGCTGTAGCGGACTACTATGGCTCGAGGAGCACTAGACTACATTTCCCCATAAGAGAGGCTGCCAAGGATAAACAACTAGATTGTCGGATCCCACACATACCAAGAATTTCAATCATACACACAATATGCTCGATATGTGCAAATACAACATGGCATCACAACAAAACTCTACAACTCAAGTACTTTTATTTAAAGGCTCCAGTGAGCCATACATAACATGTTCATACATGTAGGGGTCACATGACCCGACACTCAAGTCATACAAGCATACAAGCACATGCGGAAGCAAATAGTCTAAGTACATACACTAGAAAGAAAGAAGGCTTCTCAAAGCCTGTCTATCTACATAGGCCCCTCCATGGCCAGGATCATCACCTGGGTGGCAAGTCACTCATCAACGTCGAGATCTACAGAAAACCCATTGGAGGGGGCGGTGTTGTCATCTGAAAATAGTAATTAAGCAAACATGAGTACAAAGGTACTCAGCAAGTCTTACATCAGAACGTACTATACATGCTCATTCTCAAGAAGGTGGTGGAGTTATTACAGCAAGCCAGCTTTGACTCTTGGCTAAGCTATCCTACGGGACACCACTAGTAAAATAGTTTTCGCACACGAGTCCACTAATCACCAACACAATACTCCACCGGAGATCCTCCCTTGTCATCCTACGAGAGAGCCATCCTCGGTACTCACACTTATCTTGAGTCTTTTAGTAGTAACCATTAACTTGTCTATGAACTCTATAGGCAACCAAGTAGTCCCTTACCGCGGATGTGGCTATTCGAATAGTTTTATACCCTGTAGGGGTGTACTTCGTCACACATGTTTCCACCACTTAGCGTCTTCACATGACATGTGCTCGGCAGACTTCAAGCGAAAGCCGACATGGGTGTAGACCACGACCTGACTAACCGCACAAGTCTCTAGTCCAGGTTTATCACCTATTCAGGTTCCATCCGCAAGGAAATCTGGCCGGGGTGTCCTCAACAGCCCCAAACAATGTGTACAGGGTCCTGAGATGCCAAACGGGCGCCCGGCATACCCAGCCACAGTGTATCTACCGCGTCATAGCCCACCCCTAGGGTCAGCGCTACACACGGCCGCCAAAACATAACCTACAAACACCAGAAACTAGTTGCAACTCCTCGACAGAGGACGAGAGGGGTCAGTAAGTCAAGCGGGGTCATATTTCAGGGCCCAATGTGTGGTAGTAGCTGAATCTTAAATCACGCATACAGATCTCAATTCTTATGGACGGCCTCAATGAAACAACCCACCATTACTCCTACATGGCCTCTCATCGATACCTTTACCAAATCATGTTCAACACATCCCTCACATTACCGACATAATCATTTCACTCTAGCCCATCACCCAGATGAACCAGACCTGACACAACTCTAAGCATAGAAGGCATAGCAAGGTAGGAAACACATACATGGCTCAATCAACTCCTACACATGCTAGTGGGTTTCATCTAGTTACCGTGGCAATGACAGGTCATGCAGAGGATAAGGGTTCAACTACCATAGCACACAGCAGTTTGAAACGTTGTTGTCTTAATGCAGTAAATGAGAGGAGAGGCGAGATCATGGGATTGTATCGATATGATCAATGGGGCTGCTTTCCTGATGGAGTATTAGTAGGGTACTGCCCTTCAGTTGGATACTCGGAGATATCCTCGGAGGCAGAACCTACCATGAAAGACACCACAGAGTATAATCAACACATGGCAATATGCAACAATATGATGCATGCTATGACATGGCAAAATGATGTGTCCTGCCTAATGCAATGTGAAACAAGTTGAAAGGGTCCCATTTGAATCAAAGATTCAAATGAAAGCTTAACCTCTTATGCATAATAAGTGTATTAGCTTTTTTCAGCTAAACAGCAAGGTTAAAGTGTTTTGTCATGCATGAAACCATTACAGATGGATAGATTGAATTTTTCTGATCATTTTTCATATATAATTTGTTTGACTTGGAGCTATGGTTGATTTTCTATGATTTTTAGAAGTTTAGGCTATTTTTTGGAATTTCCAATATAAAAATAAATCCAGAAAATGAATAATTGCGTGAGCACCGCGTCACTGTGACGTCAGCGAGTCAAAGGCGCCAGCCCAGGTCAAACCTGATTGGTGGGCCCGGTCTGTCAGTATCTCAGCTAACTAACAGAGTTTAGTTAATACTAACTAACTGTCAGTGGGGCCTGGGCCCGCATCTTAGTGACTTAAACTGACTAAAATTAGTTAGCACTAATCCTAACCTAATTAACAGGTCGGCCCCACCTGTCATAGGCTTAGGGGGGAAGTCAACTTGGGCCCACACGGGTCAGACATGGTCAACTCACCGGCGGCTTGACGCCGGCGATGACAGATGCGGCGGAGGGGCTCGGGTTTTGCCCACAGTCGACCAAATCGACTGCGGTTTGGTCCTACGCGTAGCTGGGAGCAAGCCACAATGTTTGGTGGTGGAAGTGGAGCTTGGGGAGGCCGGGAACGACGCCGGCGACGACCTTGGCGGTCGCCGGAGTTCGGGCGAGGATGAACCCGAAGTTACGGGGCACGGCGAGGCGCGGGGAGTGGTGCGTTAGGCTCCTGGGAACATGGTGAGTGTGGTGACACGCTCGGAATCGAGCTTACGCGCCTGTGGCCACGGCGGCAACATGGCCGGCGGAGCCGAGCTCTCGGCCGTGATGGACAACGGGGTTAGAGGGCAGCTCGAGGGACGTGGCTAAGGGGAGAAGAGAGAGAAGCTCACGGCGAGTGCAGCGGGCGTTGAAGCGGGCTCGGGGAAGCTTGGGTGGCGGCGAATCGTCGGCGATGATCTCCGGTGACCTACGAGGGGAACGGCAGCGGTGGCGGCATTGCAGCGCGTCCGAGGCTTCGTGGCTCGTCGAGGAGGTCGAGGGAGATGTTGCGGAGCTCGTGGGCACGGTGGGGTGACACGGGGACGACAGTGGTTGCGGCTACGGTGGCAAGACGGCGGCGGCTGCGTCGGCCATGGCTTCAGGAGAGCGAGGGAGAGAGGCAGGGGGCGAATGAGATGTCCACGGGGTTGGGGCGGCGACGTGGAGCTCGCCCAGGTGTCCTGGCCTCACGGGCAGCAAGCAGCTGACGCCGTGGCGAGCTCGTGCTCGTCGGCGCCACCTCTGTGCCTGCCTAGCGAGGGAGAAGCAGCTAGCTGGCACGGGCCAGCACAGTGTTGGGCCGCCCAAGTGGGCTGCCAGGTGAGCTGCGGCCAGATATGTTTCCTGCTCCTCTTTTATTTCTGTTTTTCTATTTTTCTGTAAGTTTGTGGCTTTATTAAAAATACTTAGGCACTTACAAAAATCCTGAAAATAATCATAGGCTCTGTTTAGATTATTTCCAACAGCCCACACTTATTTCCAGAATTATTTGAGCATTTGAAATATTTATAGCATTTAAATGCCCAAATTCAAATACTTATGATTTAATTCAAAGAATCCAGAATGTCCTAGAAAAGAGTGCACCATTTTTGCCAGGGGTTTAAGCCCAATCCAGAAATGATGAACATTTTGTGAAGGGCATTTTGGGTTCATTGAAAATATTTTTAGTAAACCCTAGTTGTTTCCAGGGGGTGCTGGGGGTTCTGTCATCCCCATTTCAAGTTTCTGTAAAAGTAGACATGATGCATCACTCTAATGCATGAACTAGCTAGGGTGTGACAACTCACCCCCACTCAAAAGAATCTCGTCCCGAGATTTAGGATCCTCCGGGAAGAAGGTGGGGTACTCGAGTCGAAGGCGATCCTCCCTTTCCCAAGTAGCTTCCTTCTCGGAATGGTATGACCATTGAACCTCGAGAAACTTGATGTTATAGCGTCGAGTGGTACGCTCGGCTTGATCAAGGATACGAACGGGATATTCCCGACATGAGAGGTTATCTTGTAGATCAAGCATTTCGTGGTCCACTCCACGGATAGGATCTGCGAAGCAACGCCTGAGTTGAGAAACGTGGAAGACATCGTGAACTCTGGAAAGATGCGGAGGTAGTTCCAATTGGTAGGCAACTTCTCCTCGTTTGGCAAGAATGCGAAAGGGTCCAATGTAGCGAGGAGCCAATTTGCCTTTGATACCAAAGCGATGGGTTCCCTTTAACAGAGTAACCCGAAGGTAAGCCTTCTCGCCGACTTCGTAAGACATGAGCTTATGTTTACGACCATATTGGCTCTTTTGACGAGATTGGGCTGTTTTCAATTTCTCACGAATAACGCGAACCTGCTCTTCTGCTTCCTGAATCATATCCGGGCCAAAGAGTTGTCTTTCCCCGGTTTCTGACCAGTTAAGAGGCGTTCGACATTTTCGTCCATAGAGAACTTCGAAAGGAGCTTTGCCCAAGCTAGCTTGATAATTATTGTTATAAGCAAACTCCGTGAATGGAAGGCATTTCTCCCAACCCATTCTGAATGAGATGATAGAAGCTCGGAGCATATCTTCCAGAATTTGATTGACTCGCTCTACTTGACCACTTGATTGAGGGTGGAAGGCGGTGCTAAAAGAGAGACGAGTTCCCATAGCATTTTGGAAACTTTCCCAAAATCGAGAGGTGAAGAGACTACCACGGTCTGAGTTAATTTCCACTGAGACACCATGAAGAGACACTATTCGGGGGATGTATAAGTCAGCTAGATGGCTAGCGGTGATACTCTCATGAACAGGTAGGAAATGGGCTACTTTGGAAAGACAGTGATCACGACGAAGATAGCATTATTCCCTCTCTTGGTCCTGGGGAACCCAGTAATGAAATCCATACTGATTTTATCCCATTTCCACTCAGGAATAGCGAAAGGTTGAAGGGTGCCAGCAGGCCGTTGGTGCTCTGCTTTAACACGACGACAGACATCGCAACTAGCAATGTATGGAGCAAGTTCTCTCTTCATCCTAGTCCACCAAAACCTCTGGCGTAGGTCTTGATACATTTTAGTACTACCGGGATGAATGGTGAGAGGGGATTCATGAGCTTCCTTAAGAATCAACTGGCATAGATGTTGTTTCTTGGGAACCACCAAGCGGTTCTCGAAGAAGACAACACCTCGCTCATCCATGGAAAAACATCTAGCAACTCCGCTAGCAATGTTTTCCTTAATCTGGGATATGCCCTTATCACGCTTCTGGGCGGCTATGATTTGATCCGTAAGGTTAGGCTTCGCCACCATGGTGGATAGGAATCCTCGGGGAACAATGTGAAGATTAAGCTTACGAAATTCCTCATGGAGAAGTGGTTGACTTTGTTGTAACATCAGGTTGTTACAATAGGATTTACGACTTAGCGCATCAGCCATGACATTGGCCTTGCTCGGGGTGTAAGTTATTTCTAAGTCGTAATCCGAGATCAACTCGACCCAACGTCATTGCCACAGATTCAAATCCGATTGGGTGAAGATATATTTCAAACTTTGGTGATCGGTGAAGATCTCGCAACGATTACCGAGAAGGTAATGTCGCCAAGTTTTGAGTGCATGGACTACAGCTGCAAGCTCTAGATCATGTGTGGGATAGTTTTCCTCATGTGGGTGTAATTGTCGTGAGGCATAGGCAATTACCTGACGATCTTGCATGAGTATGCAACCTAGTCCTTGTCGCGAGGCGTCGCAATAGATAATAAAGTCCTTGGAGAAATCTGGTGGTACCATTACGGGAGCAGATGTCAGGCGTCTTTTCAGTTCCTGAGAGCTGAACTCACACTGTGGGGTACACTCGAACTTTTTATCTTTCTTGAGGAGTTCAGTTAGAGGTTTAGCAACCTTGGAGAAATTCTTGATGAAGCGGCGGCAATAGCTCGCTAAGCCAAGGAAACTCCGAACTTGCTTGACCGTCTCAGGTGGAGTCCAATCCAGGACGGCTTGAGCTCGCTCGGGATTGACAGGAATACCCTTACCAGAGATTACATGGCCTAGATAGGTCACTTCTGGGAACCAAAATTCACACTTGGAGAATTTGGCATAAAGGCGATGCTCTCGAAGTTTTGTCAATACCAGCCTTAGATGTTCGGCATGTTCCTCTTCATTCTTGGAGTAGATGAGTATATCATCGAGGTATACTACGACGAATTTATCCAAATACTCCATGAAGACCGAGTTCATTAACCGAGAGAAGGTGGCTGGGTCATTGGTTAAACCGAAGGACATGATAGTGTACTCGTATTAGCCATAACGAGTAACAAAGGCCGTTTTGGGAATGTCTCCGTTTCTGATTTTGATTTATTCTTTTTCAGGAAATTCTAGAAAATGCCCAAAACTTCTAAAAATCATAAAAATTAAACCGTAACTCCAAATGAACTAAATTATATATGATAAATTATCAGAAAAATCCAATCTATCCATCTGTACAATTTTCATGCATGTTAGAACAACTTAAGGCCACTATTTAGGACAAATCAAATGAATGGTATTTAAATAACCACATGTGGAGTTTGAATTTGAACTTTGGGTTCAAACCAACTTCATTTAATTGTGTTTCTAGTTGCATTAGCTCAATCAACAACATACTGCCATGTCATTATCATGCATCATGTTGTGCATTGCATTGATTGTGTTCCTTCTCTGTTGCCGGTGGTTGTCCCCTCTCGATAGACGTTGTACCGACGCTGTGATTGTTGACACTGATGAAGACCCAATGATATCTTCAGAAGTGCCAGGCAAGCAAAACCCCCTTGTTCATTCCAATACAATCCCACTCTCTCGCTCCTGCTCTCTTTTACTGCATTACGACAACAACGATTCAACTGTTACATGCCGCAGTAGTTAAACCCCTTTCCTCTACATGACCTGTCATTGCCACAGTAAATAGATGAAACCCACTAGCATGGTTTCATGCATGGCAAAACACTTTAACCTTGCTGTTTAGGTGAAACAAGCTAATACACTTATTATGCATAAGAGCTTAAGCTTTCATTTGAATCTTTGATTCAAATGGGACCCTTTCAACTTGTTTCACATTGCATTAGGTAGGACACATCATTTTGCCATGTCATCGCATGCATCATATTGTTGCATATTGCCATGTGTTGATTATACTCTGTGGTATCTTTCGTGGTAGGTTCTGCCTCCGAGGATATCTCCGAGTATCCAACTGAAGGGCAGTACCCTACTACCACTCCATCAGGAAAGCAGCCCCATTGATCATATCGATACAATCCCATGTTCTCGCCTCTACTCTCATTTACTGCATTAAGACAACAACGTTTCAAACTGCTGTGTGCTATGGTAGTTGAACCCTTATCCTCCGCATGACATGTCATTGCCACGGTAACTAGATGAAACCCACTAGCATGTGTAGGAGTTGATTGAGCCATGTATGTGTTTCCTACCTTGCTATGCCTGCTATGCTTAGAGTTGTGTCAGGTCTGGTTCATCTGGGTGATGGGCTAGAGTGAAATGATTATGTCGGTAATGTGAGGGATGTGTTGAACATGATTTGGTAAAGGTATCGATGAGAGTCCATGTAGGAGTACATGGTGGGTTGTTTCATTGGGGCCGTCCATAAGAACTGAGATCTGTATGCGTGATTTAAGATTCAGCTACTACCACACATTGGGCCCTGAAATATGACCCCGCTCGACTTACTGACCCCTCTCGTCCTCTGTCCAGGAGTTGCAACTAGTTTCTGGTGTTTGTAGGTTATGTGTTGGCGGCCGTACGTAGCGTTGACCCTAGGGGCGGGCTATGACGCGGTAGATACAATGTGGTCGGGTATGCCGGGCGCCCGTTTGGCTGCTTCGTCCCCGCCGTCGTCGATTTGCCGGCCACAGCGCTTCCCCGGCCTCTTCTTCGACTCCACCCGAACCATGGTGAGCTCGTGAACGAAACCCCTCTCTCACCCCGGCCTTGCACGTCCTTTAGTCGACGTTTCCGCAAGCTCCCCAGCTCGCCACCGCTGGCCATGGCGCCGCCGCGGCTAGAGCTGCTGCAACCCGCGTCCGGGCCCGCCAACGAGCTCCGCACCCTCGCAGGAGACGAACACCACCACAGTTCCTCCTCCCATGCTCTGTGGCGTCGTTCTCATCAACGCCCGTGGCTCTGCCGCCGCCAAACCTCAACGCCGGCGAGATTCCGGCCACCCCGCGCCCTCTAGCTTGGTCCGTTGGATGGGGGCGAGAAAGGGGCATCTCCTGGTGCCCTCGGTGCATCGAAATACTGCCGGAGTAGTGTTTCCGGCAAGCCTCCGCCATGGTCAATGGTTGCTGGCGGTCAACCTCGGCCATGCCAACGTGGCGTGCTTAATTAGCCCTAACCGCACCACTAAGCCACTGACAGTGGGTCCCAGTCCCAATAATGTTTTGGTTAGGAAATAATTAAGCCCAATTTGCCACTGTTACGCTGACATGTAGGACCCGCACGTCAGATTTGACTCGGTTGACCCGCTGATGCTATGCTGATGCCGTGATGACGTCATAATGCAGTTAACTGGATTTTTTTTATTTAGAGATAAATCCAGGAAATTCCAGAAATGTTGAAAACTTCTAAAATTCATAGAAAATAAATCGTAACTCCAAATGAAATAAATTATATATGAAAACTTATCAGAAAAATCCAATCTATCCATCTGTACCATTTTCATGCATGTTAGAACAACTTAAGGCCACTCTTTAGGACAAATCAAATGAATGGTATTTAAATAACCACATGTGGAGTTTGAATTTGAACTTTGGGTTCAAACCAACTTCATTTAATTGTGTTGCTAGTTGCATTAGCTCAATTAACAACATATTGCCATGTCATTATCATGCATCATGTTGTGCATTGCATTGATTGTGTTCCTTCTCTGTTGCCGGTGGTTGTTCCCTCTCGATAGATGTTGTACCAACGTTGTGATCGTTGACACTGATGAAGACCCAATGATATCTTCAGAAGTGCCAGGCAAGCAAAACCCCCTTGTTCATTCCGATACAATCCCACTCTCTCGCTCCTGCTCTCTTTTGCTGCATTACAACAACAACGACTCAACTATTACATGCTGCGGTAGCTGAACCCCTTTCCTCTGCATGACCTGTCATTGCCACAGTAAATAGATGAAACCCACTAGCATGAGTAGGAGTTGTTTGAGCCCTGATGTGCCTACTCATTCATGCCTGTTTTTCATGTCTGCTACTGCTTAGAGTTGAGTCAGGTCTGATTTATCGGGGATGAATTGGAATGGTGATGAACATGTCCTACTGCGTGTGAGCTAAGTATGTGAACACGATTTGGTAAAGGTAGCGGTGAGAGGCCATGTAGGAGTACATGGTGGGTTGTCTCATTGAAGCCGTCCTCAGGAACTGAGCTCTGTGTTTGTGATCCATGAAACAGTTACTACCATGCATTGGGCCCTGAAATATGACCCTGCTCGACTTACTGACGCCTCTCGTCCTCTGTCCAGGAGTTGCAACTAGTTTCTGGTGTTTGTAGGTTATGTGTTGGCGGCCGTGCGTAGCGCTGACCCTAGGGGTGGGCTATGATGCGGTAGATACACTATGGCCGGGTATGCCGGGCGCCCGTTTGGCGTCTCGGGACCCTGTACACATCGTTTGGGGCCGTTGAGGACACCCCGGCCGGATTTCCTTGTGGATGGAACCCGAATAGGCGATAAACCTGGACTAGAGACTTGTGCGGTTAGTCAGGTCGTGGTCTACACCCACGTCGGCTTTCGCTTGAAGTCTGCCGAGCACATGTCGTGTGCAGACGCTAAGTGGTGGAAACATGTGTGACATAGTACACCCCTGCAGGGTTATAAATGATCTATTCGAATAGCCGTGTCCGCGGTAAATGACTTCTGGGTTGCCTATAACAGTTCATAGACAAGTGAAAGTGGATACTCTAAAACTCGCAAGATAAGTGTGATTGCTATGGATGGCCTTCTTGTAGGGAGACAGGAGCGGATCCATAGTGGTGTATTGAATGGTGAATATGTGGACTCGTGTGCGCCACCTCAAAAGAGTTGCTTGCAGTCGTAGTTCAGGTTAGCCACTGAGTCAAAGCTGGCTT